>NC_139697.1:75066614-75441614 GCF_964188405.1 Protomyctophum parallelum | reverse complement strand
CTTCTCCCTATATTTTGTAATGGGGGTCCGTGGGCTAATTAGTGTCAATTTGGGGGTCCTTGACATGAAAAGGTTTGGGAACAGCTGATTTAGAAGGCGATAATGACCCTCAGGTCTTGGTGGATTAATGCATTCCAGCAGTGTTCTACGCTGCTGCTGCTGCTGCTGCTGCTGCTGCTGCTGCTGCTGCTGTGTATGAGAACGGGTGACATGATGACGAGGAGCACACGTCTGTCTGTCTGTCTGTCTGTCTGTCTGTCTGTCTTTTTTTTTTTACTTGGGAAAAGGTATCAATATACTGCACTATAGAAATACTCTAAGTGTCCGGAATTCAAAGTTTACTTGAGTATAAAAGCACAACAACCCAGCAGGACTTGGACCAATCAGTGACGTCTCCATTGGGGCCAGATCAAGTCAAACCAAGACTAGTCAGATCTGACCCAGAATAACACCTGATTTCAACCAACATACATTTGACCCACTAAGACGGACGTCCCTGGATGAATCAGAGAGAGTCCGATCGAGGCCAGATCAACTTAAGTCATATCATAACTAGTCAGATCTGGCCCAGAATAAGCTATATTATTTAAACTGGTGAAGACGTCCTGGAAATGTCATAAAGATCATCCCCATATGGGCTGTGATCTGGCCTAGTCCTGAACGTCACCGGAGTCACCAGAGGAAGTCATCATAACGTTATCATGACGTCATTTGGCTTGCTGGGAAAAGTATTGGTATCAAAATTTGTATAAATTACTAAAAGCAGAAACTCATTCTGCAGAATGTCTCGTGTCACAAGTTTTCAAAAGCAAAACATGTCTAACGATCTACAAGCTTACAATGTGACGCATTGTGAGCTTGTGGATCGGCCATTTACCGAATGGTATACATAGGGATGAAGAGGTTAATGTATGTTTCGTAATAATAATCGAAATCTACTTAGTAAATAGTAACTACCGTATTCAAATAATTGTAAAAGCAGTAAAAGTATAATTTGCCTCTGAGATGTTGTGGAGTAGAAGAAAAAGTACTGAAATTTGGAAATACTCAAGTAAAGTAAAAATAAATACAAATTCAAATTTGTACTTGTAGTACTTGAGTAAATGTAGTTGCTTTAGTTTACACCATGGAGGGGAGCAGGTGAGAGCTAGGGAACACATGGTGGTGGTTTTAACCCAAAACAGGAGCACAGCCCCCTCCCAACACACGCACGCACGCATGCACACGCGCATACACACACACAGTCACACACACACACAGTCACACACACACACACACACACACACACACACAAACACACATACAGCCATCCAATCATCCCCAGGGCGTTACTGTTGATTTCACTTGACTGCAAGTGTGCAGTGCAGTGCAGTGCAGTGCAGTGCAGTGCAGTGCAGTGCAGTGCAGTGCAGTGCAGTGCAGTGCACCCTGGGCTACTTAGACACATGACACTGCACCACTGCTGCACACACTGCACTTGTAGTCTACAGGAGAACCGCTTGAGGACTGTTTTACATACTGTACTACTTTAAATTGTGTGTGTGTGTGTGTGTGTGTGTGTGTGTGTGTGTGTGTGTGTGTGTGTGTGTGTGTGTGTGTGTGTGTGTGTGTGTGTGTGTGTGTGTGTGTGTGTGTGTGTGTGAGTGTGCGTGCATGCTGTCCGCGCACGTGTGCACGAGTGTCATGTGCATATATGTTTTTTTGCAAATCTTTTAAACATTTTAACAATTTTTGCATCCTAAAATGACATGCCCAATATAGCGACACCGGGTTTGGAATGGTTAACAATAACAGCAAAACAAATAAGAAATAAAACTAGCCCACTAAAATAAAAACAGGTTCCTGATAAATATATACAGTATAGGCTGCATGAACAGGAACTAAAAAGGACTACCAGCGATGGGGGGAATGGGACTGACATAGCCTAATCTAATGGTTCCACAGTACTCTAAGCATGAGTCCCTTTTCAAGTTTTCAAAAGCAAAACATGTCTAACGATCTACAAGCTTACAATGTGACGCATTGTGAGCTTGTGGATCGGCCATTTACCGAATGGTATACATAGGGATGAAGAGGTTAATGTATGTTTCGTAATAATAATCGAAATCTACTTAGTAAATAGTAACTACCGTATTCAAATAATTGTAAAAGCAGTAAAAGTATAATTTGCCTCTGAGATGTTGTGGAGTAGAAGAAAAAGTACTGAAATTTGGAAATACTCAAGTAAAGTAAAAATAAATACAAATTCAAATTTGTACTTGTAGTACTTGAGTAAATGTAGTTGCTTTAGTTTACACCATGGAGGGGAGCAGGTGAGAGCTAGGGAACACATGGTGGTGGTTTTAACCCAAAACAGGAGCACAGCCCCCTCCCAACACACGCACGCACGCATGCACACGCGCATACACACACACAGTCACACACACACACAGTCACACACACACACACACACACACACACACACAAACACACATACAGCCATCCAATCATCCCCAGGGCGTTACTGTTGATTTCACTTGACTGCAAGTGTGCAGTGCAGTGCAGTGCAGTGCAGTGCAGTGCAGTGCAGTGCAGTGCAGTGCAGTGCACCCTGGGCTACTTAGACACATGACACTGCACCACTGCTGCACACACTGCACTTGTAGTCTACAGGAGAACCGCTTGAGGACTGTTTTACATACTGTACTACTTTAAATTGTGTGTGTGTGTGTGTGTGTGTGTGTGTGTGTGTGTGTGTGTGTGTGTGTGTGTGTGTGTGTGTGTGTGTGTGTGTGTGTGTGTGTGTGTGTGAGTGTGCGTGCATGCTGTCCGCGCACGTGTGCACGAGTGTCATGTGCATATATGTTTTTTTGCAAATCTTTTAAACATTTTAACAATTTTTGCATCCTAAAATGACATGCCCAATATAGCGACACCGGGTTTGGAATGGTTAACAATAACAGCAAAACAAATAAGAAATAAAACTAGCCCACTAAAATAAAAACAGGTTCCTGATAAATATATACAGTATAGGCTGCATGAACAGGAACTAAAAAGGACTACCAGCGATGGGGGGAATGGGACTGACATAGCCTAATCTAATGGTTCCACAGTACTCTAAGCATGAGTCCCTTTTCATCTCTGAGGGAGCAGTGGGATTCATAATGGCTCTTGATTTGAGGACCTAAGGGAACACGTTGTATGCTTTCAATATACTAATTATTAAAGGAAGACCTTTCAGCCACGGTCTAGATATCTGCTCTGCTCTCACCCCTGCTTGCATAAATGTATTCTTAATCAAAACGTAACACACTGATCCTGCCGCCATGCTTCGTGGATCATATACTGTATTTGGGAAATCCCCCAAATATTAGTATATATATAATATTTAGTTATATAATTGTATATGATGATCACATATTTATAATAAAGATGTGTTGTCATGTAAGGTTGGAATTCCTTAACAGCGTAACTGAAGACTAGAGCTATTATGTATTTTATTTGTGTTGGTCTTTTGTCTCAAGACAACCCACTTCAGCAGATGCTGTGCCTATAAGAGGTATTAGCCTAGATACATTACAAATATAACAAACATACAAAACAATGCTGACTTCATGTTAATGTCCTTGAATCGTCAGCACTATATAGTATTGATTCCGTGTAGCTTTTGGATGATCACATGCTGTGTTTTCTCTGTAAAAATCATTACGTCTTCTTGGTGACTGTTTTGTGGGTGTAAGGCATTGTGATAAAACCGCATGCAGATCGTTTCCACATGCGGCGATTATCCTCGCCCCTAAACACACTCCACGATATCCACCCAACAAACACCCAACATCACACTGAAAGACAGTCTGTGGTGGATTATGATATAGTAACTAAGTACATTTACTTGAGTACTGCACTATAAGTACAAGTTTTACTTGACATATTAGAGCATTTCCAATATTCAATACTTTTACTTCCTTCTACTCCACTGATCTCAGAGGCAAATATTGTACTTTTTACTCCACTATACAATTATTTGAAAACTTCAGTTGCTTCAGTTACTTTGTAGATTTAAAGTATTAATGCTAAATACATTAATTTAACCACTTTCAGCCCTATATATATATTTCGGCTGTTTGAAAATAGCAGATCTAGATCTGCTGTTTGAAAATAGCAGATCTAGATCTGCTATTTGAAAAATATTTTCATTCAGTGGGACATTTGACATATTGAGTTACTTTGAGTACTTTTACTTTTGGTGGCCTACTTTAAGTGCATTTTGATGCTGATACTTTTGTACTTTTTAGCAGGGGACTTTTCTTGTAACAGAGTATTTCTACATGATTGCGGTGTTGATACTTTTACTTCATTAAAAAAAACAATGCGAGTATAGGCTATACTGTACACTTACTGTACTGCTTTTCCACCAGTAGTCACATCCTACACATAACTGTCTCTGTACAGGCGATAAGGCAGCGTACATACACATCTCTCAAAATAACTTTTAAAAAGTAGCCATCAGTTCATGATAACAACAGCTGAGACAGCAGGGCATCGACAACAGGTATGCCAAACTTGAGCACAAATTGTCATGAAACCCCCTCTGTATGAAATAGACAAACTCCTTTTACATCAACCATGCACTGCACTGCATGCATGTATACCCCATTGTCCCACAAAGACACCATAGGCCTATATACAGACACACACACACACACACACAACAATACAAATAGAAAGGCTGACAATTACCGCCTTTAAAAGAGCACATTTTGCTACACTGCAGGAGTACACAAAAATATGTTATGCATCATTAAAATAATAGAGGAACTTTGGCTGTCTAACAATGTAATAACTTAATTGCGTTAAAAACATCAAATGCATACAACAGGCTCTCTGCGGGGCCCAGCTCTCTCACTCACCATTGCTGTACAGGAGTTGCAGTCGGTAATGAATCCCGTTATTGGTTTTCTCTCCAGGGGTTTCCTTTAACACAAATTAATACACGATATTGTTCATATATAGGCTATAATATATATAGTCAATAAAGTCGTGCATATTTGTGCAGGACATGCAGGTAAAAGCCTTATGGGTTAGATAAGGCTGTTTTATTTCTGTCCAGCCTGGTTCATATAATCAAGGGGTATATATACATTTTAAATTGCATGTGATTATCTTTGCGTGTAACCACGGTGTTGTTTTGGCTTTTTTAATTCAACCACAATTACGGGTTATGGTGGGATAGATTATAGACAAATAAATCTATACTGCTAAATTATTTGAGTAAACCTATGCCTAATTTCACTAACTTATTGATATATGGAAACGTGTTGCATCGCGCAAGAAGTGCATGGCTGGGTTGAAACGGGCCGTAAATTATTGGACAAACAATAATGTCAAAATAGATTTTCTCGCATCTGTTTAATTATGTCGCCTTTGATTTCGGATTATAGGCTATACCGGCCTACAATATTATAGGCCCTATTTCATAATATAATCGTTGGAATTAATAATAGGCCCTAATAATAATTATAATAATAGTCTAATAATAATATTAACCTGAAGCTCTTGTATTTTATTGTAGTTTTCAGTTTAACGTAAGTTCCACGCGAATCAACGTTTCAATCAAAGTGTTACAATTTGACACGCACGATAAAGCCACACATGTATAATTTATAGACTAAGTTAAAAACACGAATGACCCATGCATCACCATGCAGGAAGAACGGCAAATTGGCAACACAACTCAGGGATAAAAGCCGCACCCAACCCAACCCCGTGCATGTCTGTCTTCATTGTGACCCACGCACCTTCTCTTTCTCCACGAAGCCCACGAACGACGTCCGCTCGATCTCCACGGGCTGACCCTGACGGTCGTACAGAGCCAGCACGAAGTGGAAGAAGTTGGACTTCCGAAGGTTGGAGGGCGGCTGCTTCTCAAAGTGAGCCCGGGCCAGGCCCACCCCGCTGCGGGGACACATACAGGAGGATGCCGGGCTTATAGCAACTGCATCTTAAAGACTTTAAACTTATATGATACAAAAATGTAACAAATGTGACCATGTATGGTGGGCCCGATCCATTTGGTTACATTTGCACGTGTTGTTGAATTGATAAATTAACAGACGATTTTATTTTATTTTATGTGCAACTGCTGGATATTATATGCATTTCAGTGATTTTACAAAAGTATGAGCTACTGTTTGAGGAGTATAAAAATGAGTATAAAAATACTCAGTGTCTTAATTTCTTTTTTATGCGATTTTAGTTTAATAAACTCGTGTGCTGTTGTTTTTTTTGCTCCATAGTGACTCGCAAATGCCCATAAAATATATATGATTGCCCATCAGTGCATGCCGTTAATAGTTCTACACATTCCTGGGTGGGTTAGCCTGTATGTATATGCTTTGACATATGTCAGAATTTTTCCCCAAAGGTGTCTTTAATCACTTGAACCCCAGCATGATGAATATTAAAATTGCCTGTGGGCTTTAGATCGATTTGGAGGTAGAGGGGGAAAACGGTCCAAGCGCTGCAGAGCCAACTCAGATCCGTTTTACTAAAGTTTATAGTCCAGGGGTCCAAGTGCATGGTTATTGGTTAAGGACTAAACCGGCGATTAAATTCAAACTCCGCCAAGACAAGAGCGAGTGATCACCCTATAACTCCATCACCACTCAGCCCCGCGGCCAGACAGGGGGGTCCGACTCCCGAGAGAGGTGGTGCATGGGGAAGAGAGGTTGAGTGAGCTACATGGGTGCTTGTGTTGTGCCCCCCGGCCAGGGCTCACCTCTGGGCGGCCGTATTTGCGTCCATCACCCCGGCCCCTTGCATCCAGCTGCGCACCGCGTTCATCCCTCCCAGCGGCTCCTCTTTCAGGCTGCTGCCGCTCCGATGGATGCTGTCCTGGAGCCCAAACATCAACACACCGCTGTTCTGCCTCTCTCTATCCCGCTCACTGATCCCCTCCTCTCTCCTGTCCTCTCTTCTTGGCACTTGTTTTTCGTGATCCCCCCAAATCGCGTGGCTCTTCTCCTTCGCACCCAGGAGGAGTTTGCAGTGTGCAGTTCTGCCGTTTAGCTCTTATCCACGTAATTGTCGCATATAGAAGGCTCAAATGAAAGGCAAAAAAAAGAGACTGATACAATCCAAACGGTCGGCTACTTCAGATCGGATGGATCAGAGCTGTGGAGAGGTGTTTGATTAAGTCCCTCCCGGACGGTGCTTCGCTATCCTGTGGACTTCCACACTCCACAGCCCCGCCACACATCACACACACACACACACACACACACACACACACACACACACACACGCAGAGACGAGAGAGACACACACAGAGATCAAACTAGCGCTCCTCCGGATTACATGTCATCATCATTATCTGACAATAAGTCTCTTCTCTTCCTCTTTTTTTATTACTCTTTGTTTCCCTCCGTGCTCTCCTCTCCTCTCCCAGCCTGCAGCGGTCCAGGGTATTCTAAGAACATACACGTACGGTATCCGACCGTAGCCCCTATGCGTGTGTGCGCGTGTATGATCATGCGTAGGGTTGGCTGTGCGCGCGCGTGTGTGTATGTGTGTGCGTCCTGAGAGCAGCCCTTACTCTCTCTCTCCACTCACTCCTCTCTCTCTCTGTGAGTAAAAGCGCTCTGTGTGAGACTCTTCCTCCCCAGAGGAGACTTTCTGAGAACCAAACACCACGACTCTCTCTGTGAGAGAGAGCGAGAGAGAGAGAAGGATGGGAAGGACTCCGAAGGAGGGAGGGGAGGAGGAGAGGAGACGCCCCCAAACAAAGGCGAGTGTGGAGTCAGATCCTCCCATGCGGCCACATGGAGAGCGGAGACCCTCCACTAATTATCCGTTAATAGGCTACTCGGTGTCCTTTGCGCGTTGTGAGCTGCTGGCTGCTTGTTGTCGGAATCACATTGTTGGAAACAAGGATAACTTGTGGAAGATGTGCAACATGCAGTCTTAAAAAAATGTATAGACTGCAATTCAAATAATAACTGCAAAAAACGCTTGACTAATGTCGTACTTCACTAACAAGCCAGATAGGGTTTATTTAAAAAAAAAAATGCTCCAAGACAATTTTTCATAAATATGCTCATTTTAAATGTTTTTTGTTTGTTTTTGTTACCCGGTACTCGGTACTCAGACATGTTATCTTATTAGACACCTCGAAGTCGAAGATGCGACGTTTTTATAAGCCCACATTTAGTACAAAACATACCCCTGCACGCTTCCTATTGTCTGCATATAGGCCTGTAATGTTGTATGTAGACTATAGCGCCACAAGGCACGCAGACAAACAAAAGTGACAATAACAATAATTAGCTCAAAATAACAATGAGCACAATTGAGTATAATTGCTGCCAGATCCTTGTCTCTCTCTAGTCTCTCCCCATAATATACCATCATCTGTTATTTTGAACAACTTATCACGGGGATGGATGGCGCTGCCATCATGGAGGATCAAAATACAAACTTACAAAGTACCTTAGGCCTACAGTACTTAACAATTAACTGATGCTGAGTTGTACATTTACGATCATTTAATGATCGATTGTCATTGGGATTAAAATAAAAGGTCACAGTTTTATTCAAATACAAGTGAAAAACAAATCATTGTCAAGGATAAACACTCAGGCCCAAAGGTTAAGTGCTCTTCAACTTAATTATGAAAGTCTTTGGGTCTAATTACCAACTGAAAAAATATCATTTGTATAATCACAATTTTGACCCTTTTTCATGACTGGACATTCATATATTCAGTCAATCCATGGTTCTACATGATATAACCTATTAAAAAAACGTGGTTAATGGCCAATAAAAATGCAATTGCAATACACAAGTTTACTTATATTTTACTTTTATAGGCGTGCATATATACAGTTTGAACTTACGCTATACACCTTTCCCAGTGGGTTTTGAATCTGCAACCACTTTGGGGCCAACTATGGAGTCAACTATGTCAAATATTAAAATATGTATATACTTTGTGTCATATATTTGAATTCACTTTTTTGTCATTTAGGACAATTGTTTTTGTCTTTGGTATATACATTAATGTGTATATTGTAGGCTATTGGTTCTTTAATTGTTATTTTGTTATTGTTATTTTTGTATTGCTAAATATTGTATTTTTTTATGCACTGTAAAATATTTTAATTGCACTGTTTGACCCCAGGAAGAATAATCACTGAGGCAGTCACTAAAGGAAACAATAAACAATGTCCCAAACATGTAAATGGTGCATTCATCCTTTATCATTCCTATCATGCCTTTATCACACACACACACACACACACACACACACACACACACACACACACACACACACACACACACACACACACACACACACACACACACACACACACACACACACACACACACACACACACACACACACACACACACACACACACACACACACACAATTGGGGGTTCAGCGTCTTGCTCAAGGACACTTTGACACTAATTCTGGGGGAGTGAATGGGAACCTTCGGCCATAGTAGTCCACAACAACTGCAGGTCACCATTATAGTCACTTAGACAGGGGGTCCTCAGAGTCCAGGGTTCGATTCCCGTCGGGGACCATGTGGGCGCATTCTCACCTCCGTCAGTGCCCATGTTCTCCCTGTGCAGGGTAGGTATACCCTCACAAAAACATGTCTCTGCTTCCCCCTGGTCAGCCGGGGTGCCTGGTGGAGGGGAAAGGAACTGGTTGGAATAATGTTTTTTTCCGCGCAATACGTCCTACCGGGGAAATTCCCCACCTGTCAGGTGATAAGAAGTGGCCTGCACTCCTCATGCATTGAAGGAAGCAGCTCAGTTCAGTGCTTTTCTGCATGTTGGCAGAGCTGTATACATAGGCAATTGGCATCGGGTGAAAAAAATGGGTTACTAGTATTGAAGGTTTATGTGGTGCCAGTTTGATGTTACAATGGGTTTCATCCAATAGAGCACCGATGACCGTGCTGTCAAACAGCCGAAGCTATGATATCGATAAAAATGTTTAATCCATGCAACATAATTTCATACAATATGTAGTGGGGGTCCCTGCTTCATCCCTGTCTTATGCTAGGGGGTCCTTGAGCTGAAAGATGTGAAGACCCCTGCATTAGATGTCAAGCAACTGAAGCAAGCAATATATAATATATTTGCAAAGTAGCTGTCAAATAAATGTAGTGGAGTAAAAGTACAATATGTGCACATATCTGAGATGGAGTAAAAGTATACGTATTGGAAATAATCATGTAAAGTATGAATACTTCAAAATTGTACCTTAAGTACAGTACTTAAGTGGTTACTTTCCACCACTGCCTGGTATACAAATCTGTAGGCCGCCTATACTGTGTTGGTATCTAGAAAACGTTATTCTGTCATCACAGCATGGCAATATATATGGCAATATGGCATGCTATGTGGGAATTGATCCACTTGAGGCCTTACTGCATCATGTGATGAATAGCAACAATCTTTGTGAGCTAAAGTTATACATTGGCTATTCTCGCCAATTCTAAACATTTTGAAAATGCTGATTTTTTTTTTTCTTTTTTAAGATTTGAATTGTTTTGAAATGCTTTTAAAATATCTGCAAATATCTAATTACATGCCCAAAATTATTGGGATTCCAGGCTGAAAGTGGTTAATGTAGGCTAGTAATTTGCATTAACCTGCACTTAATTAGGCCTACTTTCTGTCGGTAAGGAGTGCATCACTTTTGTCTGTGTGCAGTGGCACCTTCCTATTGATGCTGGTGGCCCCATGTCCTTTCCTCTAGTGCCACCTATAGGCCACAAAGTTCGACTTGCACACATTTATCTCAAACAGGTGGATTGCCATGAAACTTGCATTGCATTCATGCTCCCCCGAGGTTACTGAGTTGTCCATGTCCTTTCCTCTAGTGCCACCTATAGGCCAAAAGTGTCAACTTGTACACAAGATACCCCCACATCTTATGGGGCAGATTACCATGAAACGTCTCTGAATGGATATCTGAAAGGACAATGTTTGAGTTTGACCCTTATTTCCATATTAATTCAACGTATCTTAATAACTTTGTACGCCCTATTTCATTGTATTATTTGTTTTTAATAGCCTAGCTATAAGATCACAACGCATCTCACTGGGTTGAGCTAGGATTTCATTGCACAACAACCACGTGTTATTGTCTCCCACATTTGAGTTTATGACTACACAGCAGTTTTTCCAAGGATGACTGTGCAAGATGACTGCCTGCCTTGACAACAAGCCAGGCTCTCCAACAGACAAATCTGCCACAGCAAAAAGCTAAAAAAAGAAGCCCTAGGCACTCCTCGGTTTGAATTACATTTAGCTCACGCCAGAGTTGTGGGTGACCAATCAGAGCCCACTATTAAAAGAGGGAAATGTTTTGCTGTGACATTTGAATGTTTATAAAATGCCCCATGGAAATGGATCTCCACACCAAAGTTCCAGACTATTATCTACGCAGTGATATTAGTCTGGCCATTCCAGGCTACACCAACAGCGCAACCTTGAGACTCATTCCCGTGTTTTCATTCCCTTAGTTGTTCTCTGGAAAAACATCCTGGTGTTGTGATTTATTTTTGGCCATATATGTAAAAACAATAAACATAATACAAAATGTGCTACTGAAATATTTGGGCAATATTTCAGGCCGATCTGAGCTTCACTGAATTCCATAATAAAATGAATGAAATTAATATTTCAAGTAGGCTATAAAAGATATGTGGGGGGGGGGGGGGTGGAATATCTCCTGTGGCCTACTGGCAGTGTGCGCAAGAAATATGCCACTGATCGATTCCCAAGATTAGCCCCGGACACAGACACACCCTTAAACTCAGACAGTTAGACTCCTGCAGAGTAATGTCGTAAAAAAATAAATATGGATGACTATTTTGTCAACTCCACTCTCCCACTGACCGTTCAATATCATGTCCTTAAACACAGCACCAGTCCCAGTGCTCCGGGTTAATTCACAGTGCCATGTTCTTTCCCATATCATGGTGAATGCCAACCACCATGCCAGCTACTGTAGATATACCTTAACAGTAACCAGGGAGAACACACAAACAATTAATTGGACTGGACAGACAGCCCCAATGAGCTCTACAGGAAGGGAGTCCAGGGATAGAGCAAGCTGTTCTTTGCCAGTGGTATGTTGGCATCAACACAGGTAATGCCAACAAACTGAACAAGCTGGTTTGTGGTTTGAGTTAAACATTAAGAGGGGAAGATGAAGAGGAGGCTGGATAATGCTAACCTCCTGATGAACAGTCATGAACCCATCTCAATTCAATTCAAAGGAGTTTATTGGCATGAGAAAACTTACGTTAACATTGCCAAAGCAAGGTGTCATGTCAAAATATATGAAAACTGTTGAAAATGGGTAAAATATAAACAGTTGGAGGGGGTACAGCGTATGTCACATTGCATGCATCGTTATTCGTTATACATGTTATACTAAGCTTTTTGAAAATAGTAGCGATTTTTTTCAATCACTTTGGGACAAATATTAGCATTTATTCTCAAGTCTATTTAAATAGTATACAACAAAAAAACCTCAAATTTAAGATGTGTTTAAAGGTAGCAGCTCTGTTTACATGTGCACTGCAGTGCATGTAAGTATAGTGGTCTACTTGGTACAGATAGTATTCCTTAGGGTGGTTGTATTCCATTGGCTAACCTCTTGTCGAAACAGTTCACAAATCTTGCTGCTGTGTTTTCACTTTGTTGTATTTCTCCCAATAGGTATGCGAGTACTTTTTGTCGTTGATCGTAATTTCACTCACTTTGGGTGTGTGTAATCTGTGGTATGTGTCTCTGATGTCTTGGTATAGTGGGCAGGTGGTTAGGTGTATAGCTCTGTTTCCATCTCATCTACTCTATGCTAGTGGGGATGAGGTGCACATTCAGCCACGATGCCACAGACTTGTCGCCCCCCAGCACAAAACAAAGTGACTTGGAGAGTAGATGGCGCATGCTCGACAACCAAGCTTGACCCCCATAGTGTATGTTCTGTTAACCGTTGTAACCATGTGATTGAATTTATTTATTATATTCACTGTTGTTAAACAGTGTTTTACAGAATAGCCACTGTTGTATAGGCTGGGGGACATTTAATGTGTAGGCCTACATCAGTTTCATCCATAGGACTGGATATAGGCTTACAGGTTTTGTAGCAATTTGTAGTAATTGTAGATATTTTAGACCTTAATGGTCGAATGTATTTTCTAATCATGTATAATTTGCTTTATTTACATTATATATATATATATATATATATATATATTTATTTTTTTCCTTTGTCCCTATCCTGTTATGCTGTAGCCCAGTGGTTCTTCTCAATCTTTTGTCATGGACCCCTAAATTAATTGTAGGCAGCCTATGTGACGGCGAACCAACATCTGAAAATATTTTGTGCCATACTCATTTTTTTATATTCCAAATGTTTTTCTTCTCAAGATTAGATCAAAGCTACAAGCTTCCAACGTATTGCATAGTGATATGTTGTGAACAACAACAAACTGGTTCTAAATGTTCTCCTTTGACAAACAACATTGATTCTAATTTCTAAATGTTCTGATATGAGAAATAAGGTAAAATAAACATGAAATAAACATGGGGCGAGATATCCGTGCTTTGGGGCGAGATATCCACACTTTGGGGGCGAGCTAGCCACGGCTTGGGCGAGCCGTCTTCACTTTTCGAAATTCCGGGGCGAGCCGGCTTCACTTTTCGCGGGGGCGAGTTGGCCTGTTACGGTGTTACCGTTGTGAATTTGTAGCTCGGTTAGGCCTATTTTAAAATATCCAAATTCTAGACCCCACTTTGAGAACCATTAAATGCTAGGCTAGTTAGCCTACCTACATACACTGACTTCTGACTTACTTGAGATGGTCCAACGATGAGTTGTTGAATATCCTGAGTTTCCTCCGTCCAGCGTAGAACGCTAGCTAGCCTTGGATCAAAGTCCGTATTTCTCCGAACATGTACAAATGAAAAATATACGGTCCTTACGCGGTAGCTCCGGATATTAACATTCGGAATCTTTATTCACTGTATTATTCCTTATTTCTCAATAGATATGTGTTTTAATCCCGTCTGTGCCTGAACACTATTTCCCCTCCATCGTTTACTTCCTGTTTACATCGAGTGTAATACTGTAATACCGGCTTTCACCGGATGCGTCGCGTTACTACCGCCCATTGAGTACAGGGAATTTCCGACAGAATCCGACACAGACGGGATTAAAACACATATATAATCTATTGGAAAATACGGCTAATATATAGTGCACACGGGTTCCTAATGTCGAGTGTACACCCAGGGCTACAGGGTAGGCACTTTATACGTTTTTGTATGTAAGGAGAAGTAGTAAGGCTTTCCGTGCGAATGTTCAGTGACTATTAGGGGGTATAGACCAAGACTATCATAGATACGAAAGTAAAAGTCAGACTCGATAAACTATATCTATCTATGATAGTTTTCATCCAAGGCTAGTAGAATGCTATTTATAACTGACCACAATGAAAACGTTAGAGTTCTTCGATACTACCGCATTCTGTCAGTCTTGTTGCATTGTAGGCTATGGCAAGCCGCCGCATTCAGCGGTATTAATGCCTTTCATATAAATTGTAAATGAAAATCATTAGATGTTACCTCAGTCATCATTAGGGTAACAAAAACCTATGGTTTAAACATGTCATACGTGAGAGGGGAAAAAAATAAACGACCGATTAAAGTAACGCTTTAATTTAAAGAAGTATCGGGATTCGGGAAAAGGCACTGCTGAGATTCGAACTCAGGATCTCCTGTTTACTAGACAGGCGCTTTAACCAACTAAGCCACAGCGCCGGGTGACGATAGAGGCAGAAATAATAATATATAACGATTGTAATACTCGTAGTACTTTTTCATTTTTATTTGATCACCTTCAATACATTACAAAGTATATGTTATAAATAATCTACAGTATAAAGCTCAGCAGATCAAGATTAAGCATTCATTTTATAAATTATCTATCTATATTCTCTTTTTGTCTCACTTGTCACTATAAATACGTAGACTCTTCATTTTTACATTTGTTATTATATACAATTTCTGCTATATATACTGCTATATATTATATCACTCATCCCAATAAATAATCAATCATTGCAGCAGAAACTTCCAAGTCGCCGAGGTTGATGATTTCGCCCATGTCTTGAAATGCGAGGTCGATCATGTCGTCAAATACCTCGGTCTGTTGTCCCCCTCTGCCGGAGAAACACTGGTACTGCGTCATGTCGCTCATGTCAGGCATGAATCCGCTTTGTGTTTGTGCGTTATGCTCGGCTGTACCACAGCGGCTCCCGACGGGCTGAGGCCCGTCTCCAAATAGAAAGTCAACGTCCTCTGGGAGGAACACGGTGTTCGGAACGACTTCGTTAAAATGTCCATTGAAGCCAGCAGGTGTTTGGTAATAGTCCTGGGGACACCCGGGGACAGCCCGACAGTCCGGGGAATAGCCTCTAGCCTGGTCTCCGGGGACTGGCGAAGTAGGACCGTGCCCGGATCTTGCCTGCCCCACTCCCTGGTGGTGCCCCGGCATTGTAGGACAAAGCGTGGACTGGGGACTCCATGCCTGCCTGGGGAGACTTGGAGATGGGTAGCTCGGTGCTGAGGGGGAAGGGGTTGACATGGTGGAGGAGGAGGAGGATTCTGAGCTAGTGGGTGACATGATGTTACAGAACTGCGGTGAAGGAGGACTGCCTGGTGGCTGTGATGCGTCCTTGTTTTGTTTCTTGCTCTTGAAATAGCGTGCACGACGATTCTGAAACCACACCTGTGATACAAAAAGAAGGTGGTTAGGGACACAAATTCACACAATATACAATTAGGCCGACGCACAATAAATTGACCTTATAACACACTTGATTCTCCGAGTGAAATTAACACAGAGGGATGGATTTTCACTGTACCTGGATCTTAGAATCCGGGAGCCCTGTGAAAGAGGCGAGGGCCTCCTTGGTCTTGACATCGGGGTAATGGTTGAGGGAGAAGGCCCTCTCCAGCTCGATCAACTGCGCTTTGCTGAAAGTCGTGCGCTTTCTCCGGCGCTGGATGTCTGTGCGCCCCCGGTACAGCTGAGCATTAAGGGCCTCTGTAGAAAGAACACAAATATTATTAGAATTATACATATACCAATTAGGTTTGAGGGGACTTTAGAGACAATTGGATATATTTGCTGCTCTGAATTTACGCATTTTACGCATTGGATTCAACCGAGTTTCCAGGACAGAATGTGAAGGAGCATCACATAGGCTATATGCAAGTTCTTCAAGAACTTAAATAAAACACACCAGTTTGGTTAAATAGAGTTCTCTTACCTCTGGGCTCTGGTGAAAAGTCATCGATCTGGTTCACATCCAGACATGTTCCAGTTGACCAGTAATGTCCTCCTCCTGGGTAAAGTGCACTCATCTCTGAAACAGTCGTGTAATCCAATCCAAACGCCTCCATCATATATACCTCCGAATAATAATAAATCCAAATGTGATACAGCAGGCTAGTGATCCACTGTCTTTCGAGGTGCTTCTCCTGGAGACTGATTGAGAGTAGACTGTACTGACAAAAATAGTGCTGCGACCCTTTTTATAGTACCAGACTACCCCCACCACAGACAGCCATCAGGCCTACCTATAGCCCTCAATAGATATGATCACATGTCTCTTTTACAAACGCGTGCCTTTGAAGTGCTGTGCGCCCTGGTCTAATAGGTGTCCCTTTGATCCCCGACAACCCTAATCGGCCCATTAAGGACCCAGACCGATCTAACGCTTATCCCATCACGGGCAGCAAGGTCATGTGATGTGGGAAAATTTACAATCACTCCTTTGACGCACAAAAAGAGAGGGGTAAACAAATATCGGTTTTAATTTATCAAACTGTAAGCCTGTAACACTATTTGACACTTGCGGGTCCATTTGGTTACGTTATTTGTACACTCTCTCGTGGTCACGTCACATGAACGTTGAGGATTTGACAGACACTCCAGTCTAGCCCGCATCCCTTTTCCTTTGGACTGCATCGCCCCCCGGTGTGCAGCGAACACGGGTTCAAGAGATGGCGACGGCGAGAAAGTGTATTGACTGGCTGTGAGAGTGTGAGCTTCATTTCATGTACGTGTGTGTAAGGTGACAAATCGGACTACTACTTCTTAGTTCTTCTCCTTCCTGACCGGTATATGTGTCGTTCCCCGTCTATCGTTCTTCAAACGCCGGATAAGGCCACGTCCAAAGTCAGTGCCAGTGCCATACTGTGCCAGACAGAATAACCTATAGGCCCTATAGACGTCCATGGCCACATTCGCCAACTGATTCATGATGATGATGCTGTTAACACAATTGCGTGTGTAACATTTATTTATTATAGCCTATAGGCCATATATATATATATATATATATATATATATATAAAATATTCTCCATCAGATTCCATCATCTGTATATAGGCTATAATATAGACAGACAGAGGATAGATTACACTTTTTACTACTCCACAAAATTGCTTTAGTTAAATAGTTATTAGGCTATTAAGCGACACAGCAGCACGCATAAATTCGTTCAAATTGCCATAGGCCTAATTTACCCGCTGCAACATGAACATGCATAGCCTAAATTACAGTCATGTCTTGTCAAGAAACATCATATAGGCCTACTGTCGTTCTGTATAATGATTTATAGCTACTTTTAATTGTGTATACTAGCCTATAGTCTATATTGCTATATTGCAAATAAAACCACCGATCTTGGGACTATAGGTTAGGTAATCTTTTGTATGTGTCAAATCACAGCATATAGGCCTACACATGACGCATTATATTTTAATATAAAAAGAGGATAAATAAACAGGCTACTTTCCATCCAGGCTGATCAGGTGATGCTGCTAAGCTATGATGATAGATGCTCATTTACACCTGACGCTGCAGGGGACAAAGGGTCGTTGTATTGTGATCGTCATAATCTATGTTGGCCGCATCACCGCGTGACATGTAGGCTATTAAGACAACAATGGATCGATACCATGTGAATATGGCATGAGCGATATGGATCATGCAAGCCATCGAAACCAGTTCGGGTCACATGCTTCTGAATCGACCCCACTTATGACCGCTTTCACGCTTTGATCCACGCCAAACACTATACATGATAGGCGAGGCCTATATTGTTGAGATAGACTCCATGCATAAAAAAAAGAATGCAATGCTGTTGTAATTGTTTTAGACACTAAAGAATATATATATGCAAGAATATATGAAAACGTGCATGGTGTTTACAACTCATAGCATGTTTTAGTAGCCTACATTTTAGTGAAAATAAATCATTTACATATGTTCAACCTAACTTTTTTAATGTCAAGGACCCCCAAATATTTGGCCAGGATCCACCTGATAAGAACCCAAGATTTGGGTTGTTAAAATGTTTAAAATCTTTCTTGTTTTCAAGATTTTATAGAGATAAAGCTGACACTCTCAAGGACCCCTGGGGGTCCCCAGACCCCACTTTGAGGACCATCTTTCTCTCTCAAGTCAAAAAAGCGTGGGCACCTTCACCCCTGATACACTATACTTTCCCCCGCCTGTCAATGGAGTTACTTTTGCATGTTGTAGATTGTTTGCAATTAGAATAGAAGGCTTTATTTTGCCTTCATAAATGTATATGTGCTAATGTAACTCTGTAGCCTACGCCCTACACTAAATGAACAATTTGTATTTTTCCTGTGCAGCTTACATGGAATTGGCAGTTTGGCAGAACATTGACGTGTTAAAATTGGCAAGGGTGAAAGGTTACAGATTGATATTGATATTGTTTGTTTTGCTAAATGAGCACATGTAAAGGCCTTTGATATACAGTGATTAAATATGTTTAGAGTTGAATGTTTTATAGAGTTCCCTATCAGTCTCTAACGCACAGGGCCCTTGGTGTACTGAAATCTTATACTGTGCCATATTGTTGTATTTGATTTAGCTCCATGGGTTGGCTATATGGCCTTTTCCAGTCACCAAAGATCCTAAGCGGTACAGTAAATGACAGACCATACAGTAAGTCTGTTACTATGAAATGTTTTGCGAAACGTTTTTAATACCTTCCCTTGTACTCTCAGCCTTGTCGCTGAGTAAGCAGGCCTTGAAAAGCTTGTTGCCCCAGGGCCTGTTGGTAGCATTTGCCTATGCAAACAACAACACAGTCATGTTTCCCATGCACAGACTGCATGCAGGTTCTAATTCAGAATATGAATACAGCAAACCAATACAGTCGGGCAGGCCATATGCACTATATCAACATTGTTGTATCAATGAAATTCTTCCTTTAAAGGACCACTTCGCCACTTTTCAATCTATCTTCATATAATTGGCCCTCATTAATGTCCATTATAAAATGCCACCATTTTATTCTACTCAATCTGTGTCTCATAGGACGGCTGTGGGCAGCTTAGAAACCCATCCACCAGTGACGTCATCGATGGGGAATCCAAGCTATAGAAACCGCAGGCTTTACTGAAAAGTTGCAATGCGATGATGGAAGCCATCGTTCTCACGATAATAAAAATCTAAATATGACAACGATGATGTCACTGGTGGAGGGGTTTCTGAACTGCCAACAGCCCTCCTATGAGACACAGACTGAGTAGAAAAAATATGTGCTATTTTATCATGAACATTAGTGAGGAGTGGACCAATTAAATGAAGATAAATTGAAAAGTCGTGTAGTGGTCCTTTAAGCAAAAATGAGCTATTTTGGGCATGTCATAGGCAAGTATTTTCAGCATTAATCTTTTTTTGAAAATAGCAGATCTATCAATTGGTTATTTTGGCCGCATGACATTTGTACAATGAATTGAGTATAATAGTGTTAGGGTGTTTGAGAACGAGGGGAAGACAGACACATTAACAAGACAGACAGTAATGACAGGATGGAACTCTTTCAAGCAGTTTATGGCACATTTTCACTGCATGGTAGTGGCTGAACTCTTTTAGCAGGGACGTGCATAGAGTGTTAGAGAGGCAGGGGCTGAAATCCCGTAAGATGGCACTTTCTGACCAAAAATTGCAAAAATTGCAGATCTACAAGCTCACAACGCATTGAGAGCTTGTAGATCAGCTATTTTCGGGGCGCAACCAGCACTCTTTAGCTAGTGGAGATGCGATGTGTACGACATGGATTTCGAAACAAATTTGTTCAACGCAAAATTCTGTGTTCAAGTTCAGGAGACTTCGGAGAAAAAAATGCAATTCTCCTGAATGCGTGGCATTTGCATTTCTTTCACCATAGTAAATGGTGCATTAGTGGTTTGGAGAGGGCAGTTGTTTTACAGACGGGTAAAAGGGCAGGGGCTTAAGCCCCCTTTGATGTCTATGTGTGCACGTCCCTGTCTTTTAGTACCACCAGGTACTTTCTTTTCCACGTTTCCTCCTCAATGTAGATGCATCACATGAGTCTACTATATCAACAAACAAAAAAAGAGAGAAAGCAGGAAATAAAATCTGGGGAATGCCATCATGGTGCCATGCATGTGGAGCTGCATTGCTCAGCAGACAAACTGGAGAAAAACATGCGATCACATCTCATCACAAATAATTCAAATAATAATCATATACCATGGCAGGTGCAACGCTATAGGAAGAAGTTCAATATACAGAAGAATGACACGCTCAAAAAATGTCTGTGTCTACCCGAATAAAGAGTAACCGGAGGACACTTAATGCTTTTATTGAACTCATCTGAGCTGTGCACCCATTACATTGATTATTACATGTGACTGAGTTGTGCTTGCACTCTTTCTACATGAATTATTAATTGTTATTCAAGACCATATTCTGCCTGCAAACTTGCAGTGAGGAATACATTCTTGCCACCAGGGTTTGCTTTTGTGGACTTGTGTTGGGATGAAATAAACAAACAAGGGTGTGCAATATGCATGTCTATAGGTCTACTGGTGATGTCCATTGCCAATAGTATCCTTTCAGATTATGAAATTCTTATATGAATCCATTTCTTTGACTAGAGCAGACATGAGATAACAAATTGTGTGTGTGTGTGTGTGTGTGTGTGTGTGTGTGTGTGTGTGTGTGTGTGTGTGTGTGTGTGCGTGCGTGCGCGCGCGCGCGCGCGCGTGCGTGCGTGCGTGTGTGTGTGTGTGTGTGTGTGTGTGTGTGTGTGTGTGTGTGTGTGTGTGTGTGTGTGTGTGTGTGTGTGTTTATTTCCAGGAAGAAAACTGTACACGTGATGCAAGATGAATGGATACCAGAGAACTCGCCAGTTTACCGACTCGCCACGGTTTAGTAGGCCTACATTTTAGTTTTACTTCACCTTCATTTAAACTGCATTGAATTGAGAGAGAGAGAGGATAGTTGTTTAGAGTTCACACTAGATGAAGTGGGAATGCTATAAAGTTTAAACACCAAAGTACCGAAACTATATGTAATTCATTAGTAAACAATATCCTGAATTGGTTGGCCTAATATCATTGGTATTCACATACTCAACCTTTTATCATTGAATAGCTGACCATTTAATTGCACAAAATAATTTGATCACTTTGGAAATGAACTATAAACTATAATTTTTGCTGCGGCGAGTTGGTAAACTGGCGAGTTCTCCGGATACCAGATGAATAGACTACACTCACATTGTATTCATCAGCGTGTGTGTGTGTGTGTGTGTGTGTGTGAGTGTGTGTGTGTGTGTGTGTGTGTGTGTGGTGGTTCCACCACTGCATAGCCACACACTCCTCTCCTGCAGGTCAGGCTTGACAGTCAGGTGTGAATGACGCTTTGCCCTCCTCTCTCACACCCACTGCCCTGCCTCTTCCCTCACAATACACAAACACACCTCCACGGCTCAACCGTTTGATGTGGAAACTCTGTCCACATTTCCTGCCATCCCGAGAGATATCTAGGCCTAATCCAGGTGGTGGCACTGGCAGGGCAGAGTATGTGTGTGTGTGTGTGTGTGTGTGTGTGTGGGGGGGGGTCGCTGGGCCTGAGAAGTAGCAGTGGTGGAGAAAGTAGGCCTATACTCAAAAATGTAAATGTGCAAAATTATTGTCGTCAAAATACAAAATACAAAAGTAGGCCTACTCAATATGTAGAATGTCCCATTTCAGAAGTAGCCTATTAAAATGCCTAACATGCATAAAAATATTTTGAATAGCAGATGTAGATCGGCTATTTTTAAATAGACTAAGGTATACCCTGTATATTAGGGCTGAAGTGGTTAATGTAGCCTTTTGTAATAATGAAAATCAGTTTTCAGATAATTGTAGTGGAGTAAAAAGTACATTCATATTTGCCTCTGAGTGCAGTAGTATAGAAAGTATAGACATTTTTAAATGTGAAAATACTCCAGAAAAGCAAACGTATCTCAAAATTATACTTGAGTACATGTGCTAAGTACTTTGAGAAGTAGAGGTCGAGTGTGACTCTCTCAGCTTGGCCTTGCATGAAAGACCGCCGGTGTCCAACATTGTAAAGAACCCACACGACATGATTTAGTGCCTGCATAAGCTGCCAATGAATACAGATTCTGGCTCAGAAGAAGGAAGGCTCAGGGGCAAGGAAATGAAATATTATATCAGCACATTCTACCGCCGCTAGCAACTCTGCGTGACTTTAGCTCAGGTTCGGATGAAAGAAGACAGAGAGAGGGAAGAGGAAAAAACCTTGGGGAATTTTAGACAGTTATCAATGAATAGGAGGGGGGGGGGGGGTGGAGTGGAGAATGAGATGCCACAGACAATAATATTTCAACTCCCAGGTACAGACAAGATCTGGGCACTTTTCTCTGTATGAATGTTGGCCAAAAGTTTAATTTGTGTGTGTCTTTGCATTCCAAGGCTCAAATAAAAAAATTGATAATGTGAGACCTGGGGGCTGGGAGTGAGGAAAATGACTTTGAAATTGGTTTAAACTTCACAATCAGAATACACTTGGCTCGTACGTGTCTTGATTCTGATATAATTGTTCTAGCTCAATAACATTTCCAGTGGTGTAAAAACTACTCACAATTTTTACTTAAGTAAAAGTATCAATACTGCAATATACATAGAAATACTCTGTTACAAGTAGCCTAAAAATCCGGAATTCAAAATGTACTTGAGTAAAAGTGTCAGGACCATGCCCTCATTCCAGAGATCATCATCTCCAACCTATTAACTCTCTACACACCTGCTCCTCATTAGTCCACTCCAATAGTCAATATAGTCCCCCTCTGCCACTCCACTTGAGTAAGTATCGTTTGCCTGCACTAGACACTCACGGTCACGGTCCCGTGCGTTATAGCTTTTGTCTGTGTTTGTTGCTGAATCTAACTTTGCTTTTGACTATGAGTTTTGTCTTTTCCCTTTGTACCTTTCCCTGGATTTGTTAAACATCCTTGAAACCTGCACCAATTAAACTATATGGATTGTGCAGTCCAAGTAGGGAATGAGACATTACCCCAGGTGAAGGAGATTAAGTATCTCGGGGTCTTGTTCACGAGTGAGGGGAGGACAGAGAAGGAGAACAGCCGTAGAATCGGAGCAGCAGGGGCGGTATTGCAGTCGCTGTACCACACTGTTGTGATGAAAAGAGAGCTGAGCCCGAAGGCAAAGCTCTCTGTCTACCGATCTTCGTTCCTACTCTCACCTATCCTATGGTCATGATGTGTGGGTCATGACCGAAAGAATAAAGTTTGCGAATACAAGCGGCCGGGGTAAGAAGTTCAGTCACGTGAGAGAGACTCAGAGTAGAGTGCTGCTTCTTCGCCTTGAAAGGAGCCAGCCCAGCTTAGGTGGTCCGGGGATCCGGTTAGGATGCGTCTCCCTAGGAAGGTCATCGATGCACGTCCCACTGGGAGGAGACCCCGGGGCAGACCAAGGCGCAGATGGAGGGATCACATCTCACACTCACTGGCCTTGGAACGCCTTGGGATCCCCCAGGAGGAAGTTACTAATGTTGCTATGGAGACAGTGGAGAGGGAAGTCTGGAGCTCTCTGGTGGACCTGTTGCCCCCGCGACCCGACTACGGATAAGCAGTTGAAGATGGATGGATGGATGTTGGATGGACATAAATACAAATGTTATGGTTATAATTGTGCACTCTTATTGTGAATAAACTACACTGAGAATGTTCCTGTGTTACCATCTGATGGATAGTTTTGAATTATTAAGATATTAATTGTTTGTGGATGTATCTTCATGTCACGCTGTCCCACTTATTTTAGTTATAACTTCTCCCCTAGCCAGCGTGTAGATAGAATAGTTTTTCTCCAATTTGCCACAGATTACATTGGTAGCCTATCTGTGAAAACCTTTGTTTGACCTTGTAGCAAAGCAGTCTTCATGTCTCCCCCCCCATTATTTACGTCTTAAACGTTTTCCCAATCTTGATTAAAATGCTATATTAACCGTGTCCATTTGGTGACACGCAGAGAGATATTTTGTAATTGGCTGTATGTGGATTCATTCTTTGTGCTCTCCGAACTAAAGTGTACTGGCTGAAACATATGCTCCTGACTGGAGAATCCTTTCTTTTGTGGACTCATCTATTCTTTTGGTATTTAAAGGTATTTTTCTAAAAGTATTTTACTTAAGGTATTACTTATATATTGATAACCGTAACAGAGTCACAGCAGAGTGGTTTGATTATGTGTTCAGATGGATACAGGATAGGTGGACACTAGGGACATCTGGGCACCTTGATGTAAAATGTTCTATTTTGTCCAAAATGTTAAAAAATAAATAATTGAAAAATCCCTCAACTTCTTCTTTATGCCACCAAAATGAATGGAAATCAGGTTTTGGAGAAATACTACACCTTAATTGTCAAATGTTTGAGCATGTTTGAGCATACTAATACTTAAAAACAATTTCTAAATATTTCATTTTCAACATTTTGGACAAAAAAGCCAATTTTACATCGCCATGCCCAGATATCCCTATACTCCAATGCCCACTGCCCACCTATCCTGTTACCGTTCAGGATAGAGTATATATTTAGGCTACCCAGGAATGCATGGAAAAAAACATAATGTCATAATGCGTCCTGAGATTTGGCAAATAATAAGTGTAACCCCTGGCATACATTAAAGAGAGACACATTCATGCAAGATACATTAACCATCAATATAATGGTATGGAATAATGAAGAATGACTTGATTGAAAGCTTTGTCAGATGCAGGCTGTCAAATTCATGATAATAACAAAAACATATACATGCAGTGTTGTCTCTTAGCAGATTGCAGATTTGTGCATTTTTATTGCTGAGATCAGACAGGGGTTCTCAACTTTTTCAGGCCGTGACACTGACCCCCCAAGATAATCATATATTTGAACTGCAGCACTTTGGAATTTTAGGAGTTGAGGGATTTACTTTTTGTTGTCTCGGTTTCACAGTACAGATAAATAACTGATCCACAATGTTTGCCTCTTTCTTAGGTAGGTTAATATTTGAAAATTTGCACAATGTTTGACCTTTATATTGTATAGTTTGTTGATTAGCCTACTTGTGACGCAGTATAATTTGGAAAAATATCAATATATCAATTAAAGATACCCTGCATACTATATGCTGTTTTGTTTACGGTTGAGTGAAAACACAACTGCAACTCATCTGGGGACCCCCGCCCGCAAAACCATTTAGGAACCCCCTGGGGGTCCCGAGTCCCGACCACGTACAGTTTACCACTGGCTTAGATAGGAGCTAAAGACTCGGGAAATGTCAACCAAATAGGCAGGAAGAGATGCAATCACAGTCCTTTTTTTTTCTTTTTAAAGTTTAAATTCAAGTGCATTTCAGCCAAGCATGGTGGAATTGTCACACCTGGAAGAACTATGCATGCTTCAATATTTAGTTTGCTGTCACTCTCATATTTATCAGTTTATCTTGTTGCACCGCCCTTAATTCCTTCCCTCCCTCCCTCCATCCGGGGGGAGTGACCTAACGGGCCTGCAGATTGCTCCTCTATGTGCTGAAGGAGGATCACTCGCTAGCCCGAAGCACGGTCGACCTGCTGCTATTTGACTTTCGAAGATCGCAAGGCATAAATACATAATTTGATAATAATAAAACATTAAGGTAAGAAGGAATTAGAAACTGAAACAGTCTCTCGTTGGCCCGTGTTCGCTGCTTCCCTCAGCTCGGGCGCAACTTTTAGGTCCAAGAAAGGTCGGTATGCTGTCAACATTGTTATTTTCTGGAAATATTTGTAACAAGAAATAGTTTACATAAGCTAATATAATGAGCTATTTCGTTTACATAAGCTAATACAATGAGCTATTTAAGACCTGCAAACATTGCTGCTTATCTTGACTTCATGCGTTGTTACGCCGTTTTTATAGCTAGCCTAGTAAGCCTACTGCCTACTACACATTGTCAACCTAGACTTTAGAGTTTAGACAGTAGCCTAGAGTCAGACTCACTCAGAAAAGTTAAATGACTACACCAAGGATACGTCTAACTGACAGCACCAAAAGACTAAATTCTATAACCTGAGCCATCTCGATAGGCTATGAAGAGGTGTCAGTTTACACTGCACATTGTCTATTAGAGAATAGAATAATCCGCTCTCCAGTTTCCATAAACAATACTTTGGTCCCCCCATGCAGCCCCAGAATGTCGCTGGAGCAGCAGGCGGTGGAGCGGGCGAGGAAAGCCTTCCTGACCGGCAGGTCCAAGCCTCTGGAGTACCGGATCCGCCAGCTGAAGAACCTCCAGCGGCTATTTGTGGAGAAGCAGAAAGAGATTGCAGATGCCGTCAAAAAAGACCTAAATAAAGTATGTGATTAAAATGGCCTTTCTGTAAAGTTTCCCTTCTGCTTCACTGCTTGTGTACTGTCTGTGAGTGACTTGACCTGTTTAACTGATTATTTTGTATTTTAGATGTTTGTAGCCTAATTCCCTAGCACCTTATTTAGTCACAAGCTTCATTAAACCCACAGACAGACTTAACCACTATCCTAATTTTGGGGATGACCATTCCATTGGGGATTGAGTCCCCAATGGAAACGAGCCATAGTGCTTTCTTGGGTTCAATCCTTTTAGCATTGTCAATCAATCAATCAATCAATCAATCAATCAATCAATCAATCAATCAATCAATCAATCAAGGCCTACAATCAGGTGAAACACTCCTTTTAAAAAAAGTGAAAATAACCAATCTACAAGCTCACATTGCTGACACGCTGTGCGCTTGTAGATTGGCTATTTTCAAGTATGAATAGGCTAGGGCATTCATTTATGAAAATATTCAATAATGGAAGGTTGATCTTTTAGATTGCGGCCCAGGGTGGGTCAGGCGTTGTCAGAAAGGTTGCAGGGGGAAAAGTTGTGACAGAGTCAGTCCACTATATCCTTGGCCCTCAACATGTGTGTCTCTTGCAGAGCGAGGTGGGTACCCAGCTGTATGAGACCCTGGGTCTGGAGGGGGAGATCAACCTGGCGGTGAAGAAGGTGAAGGAGTGGGCCGCCCCGCGGCCGGTGGAGAAGAACCTGCTGACCATCTCGGACACCGTGTACATCCAGCCTGAGCCCCTGGGCGTGGTGCTGATCATCGGGGCCTGGAACTACCCCTGGGCCGTCACCATACAGCCACTCATTGGAGCCATCGCCGCTGGTACTGTGTGTGTGTGTGTGTGTGCGCGCGCGCATGCGTGCGTGCGTGTATCATGTGACGTGTTGTGACCTTGTATGCCGGCTATTTTCGCCAAATGTTCTATTATTTTCTAGTTTCATTCATCTTGCCTTTTGACCGGCATTGACAACCAGTTCCTTTTTATGCTAACTATAGTATTGCATAACTATCAGCCTCACAGCCATAACTGGGTCAAAGGCTAATCCATGAAGTCTGCTCCACAGTGCATTTCATTTTTTCTTATTGGCAGGATATTACATTCAGTGAAATGCCCAAATGTTTGTGTGTGTGTGTTTGTTTTGTGTGTGCATGTGTGTTCTAATTATGACATTGTATTTAAATACAAGTAGACGTGTGTGTGTGTGTGTGTGTGTGTGTGTGTGTGTGTGTGTGTGTGTGTGTGTGTGTGTGTGTGTGTGTGTGTGTGTGTGTGTGTGTGTGTGTGCGTGCATGAGCCTGGATCTGTCCACAAGTGTACGCGTGTCTGACCTCTGAACTCATTGCTTCCATTAGTGATCTTTTGCACTAGGTCAAAAAGGTCAAGGTAAACCAAACCTGTCCTTTCATTGAGTGACTCTCACACTTTAACGTAACCTGGTGTGTTTGCTTGTAACTGTTTAGAATTATGCTTGTAGGCCAGCATAACAGTTTGTTTTGTTGAAGTTTACATTTCCTTGAATGTCCTCGTTAAATCTATAACCTCCATTTAAACCACTTAGTCTTTCAACCTGGGGGCCCTATTTCAGGGCGGCATGTCATTATAGGAAACATTTAAAACATAGCTAAAATAGCAGATCTACAAGCTCGAAACGTGTCACAGTGCAACAGTGTTGTGAGCTTGCAGATTGGCTATTTTCACTATACATAGTGTACATAGTGCAACAAAATATACAGAAGTTGTGTTTATGTGTTTATCAATCTTGCAAATTGGCAGGCCCTCATTTATATACCTGCAGGCAGCTCAGCATATTTTTACCGTAATAGGTAAATAAACAAATTTTAATTAAATCATAATAATTACTTGTGTGAGGTTAGGTTACGCAACGTAAAGCCACTAGCAAATATGCTGTAGACTAGAGGGATGTGTCGTGTGTGTGTGCGTGCATGAGTGTGTGCGTGCATGAGTGTGTGCGTGCGTGACTGTGTGTGTGTGTGTGTGTGTGTGTGTGTGTGTGTGTGTGTGTGTGTGTGTGTGTGTGTGTGTGTGTGTGTGTGTGTGTGTGAGTGTGCGTGGGTGGGTGTTTACTGTGGCCTTGACTAAGTTATACTGTGGTTCAATGCTATCAGTTCTAGCTTGGAGGGTTATACAGGCTCAGTAGAGCAGAAGTCATCTTACTTAATTCACAGCCAGGCAACCTAGTAAAAGAAAACATACAGATTTATCACATTATGACATAGAATATGAGATAGAATGATATAACTCTGTTCTGCTGTCTGTCTCAGGCTGTCTGTGTAGCTCTTATGTTTTTAAAACTTTAAGCTTTAAAAGTCCAAAGACTCATGTAGCCTTGTCCTGGTCTGCACTGATTAGAAAGGTCATTCCTCTTCCTGTGTTATGATGTGTTGGAGCCTGGAGGTGGCGCCTCTCAACCCTTTGTAACCCCTAAAGGTTATTGTTAGAGCCATGGCGCCCTCTGCTGGTGGCATATAAACTTAAAATGCAAACATTGACCTATTATGACCTCCATAGCATATCACTTGCTTTTTATTTATATAATAAAAACTATGCAAATGGAGAAATGCACATCTGAATGAATGCTCTCTCTTCTCTCGTGGCAATGCAACATCATTCTGTAGATGTTGAATTTACTTCCTGAAATCCAAACAGATGATGAAGCCATTAAGGGTGAAATTAAAAGTCTGTGTTTTATTTTGTCTCCCAAGCCAGGGAACTATTCCACAATCTTTGAATGCTACAGAGAGTCTGTAGCATTCTGGATGATGTCATCTGTTGTTCATATATTTTAAAATATCATTAAAATAAATTGTTAGCTATATTTGTATTTGGAGTTTTATAACACCAGTACACACCATATCAGGAATAGAACAGCATATGCATTATGCATACTATATACAATACGTCCCTCCCATTACATGTACACATATTATATAGAACAAACCACCAATCGCGAAATAACTACGACAACAAACATAACACATAGGGGGATAAATTCAAGATAGCAAAATGTTTATTAGGTATTTTGTACCTATAATGGTGTGAGGGCTCTACCCTTTTCTAAACGGAAGTTTCTTTAGTCCAGCACCCTCTAAGTTCCTTTTAAGGGGCATGAGACTCTGCAACCCTGCAGCCCACCCCACACAGCACAGGTCAAGAACCAATACATATTTGTGTATATGTTGTTTTCTGCTAAGCAGCAAGACAGATAGGCTTTGACTAAATTGATGTCCTGTCTGACTTATTCACGTGACTGCAAATGCAAAATGGAAGTGCGGCTACTGACTGTTAGACAGAAGCATTTGAAAATATTGTGAGCCAATAGTCTTTAGGGCCTAGCATATATTCCCTCAGTGGGGGGGAAAAACTGTTGCCATTATTGAATGTGTGCCTTTCCTCTACTAGGAAATGCTGCTGTGGTGAAGCCCTCGGAGGTGTGTGTCCATACTTCTAAGGTCATGGCAGATCTGCTCCCCATCTACATAGACAAGGTAAGGATGGATTGTATACAACTCTTATCATGGAATCTTCATTCTAATGTCATACAACATTTTATAGCTGTGCCTGTGACCATACGATATATAAGCTGCTGAAAGGAATACTAATCTACAACCTTTTCCATGTCAAGGACCCCTGTATTTGTATTTGTATTATCTGTATTTGGCCGCAGAGTCCCATCTGAAAATATGTTGTTCCAGGGACCCCCCCAGAAGCAAAGTTTTGAGTTAAAAACGTTCGCTCTGAAAGAATATATATTCAATGATTTGCGCCACATTTTCACGATTTAAAAAAAATAGCATTCATGTGTATTGTGTGCACTATAGGAGCTGTACCCGGTCGTAACAGGAGGAGTGCCAGAGACCCAGGAGCTGCTGCGGCAGCGCTTCGACCACATCGTCTACACGGGGAACAGCGCCGTGGGCAAGCTGATCATGGAGGCTGCCGCCAAACACCTGACCCCTGTCACCCTGGAGCTGGGCGGGAAGAGCCCCTGTTACATCGACAAGAACTGTGATCTCAGCATAGCCTGCAGGTCTGTCTGTCTGTCTGTGTCTGTCTCTCTCTCTCTCTCTCTCTCTCTTTCTTTCTTTCTATCACCCCTCCTTAACCTCTCTCTCATCTTTTCTGTGCGACTGCAGCAGTCATTATCTAATGTCTCCTGCGCTGTGCCTCCTCCCTCCCTCCCTGTGCTGTGCTGCAGGCGAGTGACCTGGGGAAAGTACACTAACTGTGGTCAGACATGCATCGCCCCGGACTACATCCTGTGTGAGGCCAGCATCCAGGACCGTGTCATCGAGGAGGTGAAGAAGTCCATCAAGGTAACTGCACTCTTGCAGGCACTGAGAGGTCTCTAGGACTGTGGTTTGCGTCCTGCCTAGGGTCCTCCTACGTCTCACCAGACTATAAGTCTGTGCGGCGTGCACGGATCCGTCCTTGTCCACACTTGGCCTTACTCTGGTGTTGTTGAGTCAAGGTGGGTTGTTTGTGCCTTCTCTGCGTCTGTGTCACTGCCGTAGCCGTTGAATCTGTCCTAGTGAGTCTCGCTTCCTCCCTTCCTCTCGGGAGACTCTGGGCGTATTGCTCATTTGCACGAACAAATACTCAAAAAGGCATTCTCAGAATACTTCAACCACGTGATTCCTAGCATCCGTATTTTGGTCTTTGGTGGATAGTCAGTGAAAATAGGCGAACATTCGCCTATTCGCCTAAAAGTTACTTAGTTACTTAAGTGCGCAGCACTTTGGCTTTGTAGGGCAATAGACCCCTGTCAACGGGTCAACTAGTCAACGGGTTTAAGTGGTTAAAATGTCTATGAAGCAGCAGCAGCAACACCCAAGGAAGTGTGTGGGTGCAAATCCTTATAATGGTCCCAAGCCTTTCAACAGGTAACATGTTGAAACACGGGAGGAACCATGCTTACTTTACAGTTTACACTTTACAGTGTGTTCACCAGCAGGTAAAAATGTGCCAATATTACTTTCATCAATCCTGAGTTTTTGTGTCTTCCTTCAACCTCAGGGTGACCATATTTTCAAACACAAACACAAACTGGGACCCTTAACCACTTTCACCATGGGTTCTTAAACCTGTATAAATATGAAAACGGTATAAATTATATGTATATATGTAACCTTCCCAATATTAATGGGAACAGGATTTTCTTCAAAATAAAGACGCTAGAGTGCCATAAGATATGGGAGATTTTACTCTGAAAAGCCCCGCCTTCCGTTCCCCCCAAAACCGGTAGGCATAATGTTCCATTTTTACCATGCGATGGTCACGCTAAAGTCTCTCTAGAAGCATTAATATTCCAAACAGCAGGGAATATGGTGCAGAAGGAGAGGGCAACCCAAAAAAATATATTTTATTTCTTTTTTCTTTGATATCAATAAGATATGATTAGATATGACGTTTTACACGTCCTACTACGGTCTGAATGTGTTATTGCTGAAGTCTGGTTATTTTGTGATTATGAACCTACTTGACCGTGATATGAGATATACGATACTATGAATGTTGTACTGCGTGATTTTATTGAAGTAAAAAGTAATAAATAAATAAAAAAGACAAGTGGGCAACAACACTCCCTCTGCCTTCCCAGGACTTCTACACAGACGACCCTAAGACCTGCTCTGATTATGGACGCATCATCAACCAGCGCCACTTCAAGCGGGTTCTGGCCCTGACTGAAGACAGCACCATTGCTGTAGGAGGAGACCATGACGAGTCAGACTGCTACATAGGTACAACTTACAAGGTCAAGGTAAACGTTATTGTCGACAGGGGAAATTTCTCCGTTTCTGCACTCTCTTCTTGAAGAGAGTGGGGTTAGTTTTTGTTTGTGGAACTGGAAACTCACCTAGGCTATATTCAGACTTGTGATTCATTGTGCACTGTGCAGTGCCGAGTCACAAACGTAATAGGTCAAGCTTAATTGAATTACTTCCTAACATGTTACCTCATTTAGGTACAATAATTGAGATGTTCTCTCACGATTTCCAAATGAAAAGATGACAACAGCTCAGCCACATGAAACCCTCTATTCTGGTCATACATATACACATAGCAGAAGAAGTAATAGATCTACAATCTCACAATGCTTGTAGATGAGCTATTAATTTTCAATGATAGAGCCATGGAGGGCCCCAGTTAATAATGAAGTACATACAAAGGGTTTAGCGGTGTTTAATGCAGATGAGGACAAAGACAACTTGATAGTCTAATTTGATTTGATTATGTGTGTACTTGTATCCCAGCTCCTACGGTTCTGCGGGACGTGAAGCCAGGTGCCAAGGTGATGCAGGAGGAGATTTTCGGACCTCTGCTACCCATCCTGCCAGTCAACGGACTGGACGACGCCATCAAGTACATCAACCGCGGAGAGAAACCTCTCGCCCTCTATATTTTCACGCCCGATGATAAGGTATGACACACAGATGACACACGGGTATACAGAATACAGCATGTACTGTACAGTATGTGTGTGTGGGCTTCTCAAAGTGGGTGACGTGTGACGAAAGTCTCAGAATACTTTGATAATATTTGGAATGTATCAGTTTGACCACTTAGAAACCAAACAGACTTAAAGTTAAACTGTACTTGGTGCGATCTTTTTTCAGCCTACAGTACACCATGTCTCTTCACCAAAAATAGCAGATCTACAAGCTCACAACGCGTTTGACTGGAGCGCGGTTTTCAAAAGGCCTTTTCTCCTGCTCCAGTTTTGTTGGGTTATCAGCGTATCACCACAGGGTGATCTCTGATGCTGTGACAGAAACCACTGGCAGTGTCAGAAGCCTTACAGGTCTGTTTGTAGTCAGATGGAAATCGCTATGACCAAACATGTCGATGTGGGGTTCCCAAACTGTGTGCTGTAAATACCACCATGGCTTTCACAAGCAGACATTCGCAGCCCCTCCCATGAGAAATATTCAAACTAGATGTCGAGCTGGGTGAATATCTCAGTCACTAGACTTTGCTTACATTGTGTTGAATTAACAGAGCTCTCTTCTCTTCTCCTCTACCTGAAGGTCATAAAGCGAATGATAGAGGAGACGTCCAGTGGAGGATTCTTGGCCAACGACTGTTTGGTTCACTTCTCGGTCAACGCTTTACCCTTCGGCGGAGTAGGTGAGTTTGCACACGGACTAAATGTGCTGCTGACACACTTGAGGCTTGAGTGATTTGGACTTGGCATCGTGCAGCAAAAACAGCCCAGCTACACATTTTTAACTTGGAGATCTACTATTTCTGGAATGCGACACCATCGTGTAACAGAGTGTACATTAAGCATCACACTCACTGGCTTATCTCCAGTTACACCAAGGTTGATGAATGCTCCAGAGTCCAGATATAAATGTATACATCGGTTATATAACCTGCAGCTAACCACAGCTGCTAGCAATAATAGTGTGATTTGAGTGCAATATATGAACATTTGAATCCAATACGGTAATTTCATTTAACACCTGCCATAGAATTAATGACTGAATTACAGTCAGTCAGTCAGTCAGTCAGTCAGTCAGTCAGTCAGTCAGTCAGTCAGTCAGTCAGTCAGTCAGTCAGTCAGTCAGTCAGTCAGTCAGTCAGTCAGTCAGTCAGCCAGCCAGCCAGCCAGCCAGCCATTATCTCTCTCTCTGTTATTCTCTCCCATACTGTATCAGTTCAGAAACACCTATATTGACATATAGGGCCCTTTCACTAGTAAGAGACCACACCTTCTGCTTAGGGTTTAACGGTTTTTATTGAACAAAAAGGGATGGCTGAGTATTGGATGGGGATTTTGAAAAACATTTTTGAATAGTTCAAATAGCCGATCGATAAGTTCACAACGTGTTGACGTAGATCGGCTAGTTGAACAATTTAGTTTTTCAAAATAGTAAAAAAAAGGCAAAGAAGTTTAGGGATAAGGGGTTTAGCACTGAAAATAGGGCCCATAGTGTACATGTGTATTGTCATTCTGTATCATATCAGATTCAGAAACAGCGTTGTGTGTTTACGTTATTTTCCTTTGCAAGATACCAAAGTGAAAAGTTGGTGGTGAAATTAAAACAAAGCCCTATACTACTAAGGCTATATGAAAATAGCCGACCTACAAGCTCATAACGCGTTGCGATGCAACATGTTTTTTTTTATACGAGAGTTTTATTATTATATTATATTATATTTATTGAACTTTTATACATATAGAAACAATTGTGCTAGCAGTATACAGTACCAGCGAGGGGAGCTCCGGGTTGATTGCCGACACTGCCCGGCAGGTGCGTCAACTGAGGGATATGATGTACAGACAGGTCATATGGACAGGTGTGCCAAAGCTGGGAGGCAAGCCTACGCCACACAGAGAAGGCTAATTAGTGACATCACAAATGTGTTCATAAAGGTGTCTACTATCACCTCTCAATTTGTTGCAAGCCAACTCTCATTAACAACATAATGAACCTAGTACTGTATATGCAGTCAAAAGTTACAAAATGTCATTCTGCTTCAAGTAGCATGTGCCGGGTCAAACTAACGGGTTTTCATGATTCTGAATACATTGCAAGCATTTGTTTTGCACGAAAAACACTCAAAACGGACATAGTTTAATTTTCCAAATCATCACATTTGTGATGACAGCTATGGCTGGAAAAAATAAAGCACCCGCAAGTACAGTTTAACTCAGGTCTGTTTTGCTAAACTATAGAGGGTCTGTCAGAGTGGTGTCATTAATGAATTCCAAATATTATCAAAGCATTCAGAGGCACCCCTGGACAGCACCTACTTTGAGAAGCCCTGAGCAAAACACTGGTCCTCTCTCTGTAGGAAACAGCGGTATGGGCTGCTACCACGGCACTAAACAATGGTCCTCTCTCTGTAGGAAACAGCGGTATGGGCTGCTACCACGGCACTAAACACTGGTCCTCTCTCTGTAGGAAACAGCGGTATGGGCTGCTACCACGGCACTAAACACTGGTCCTCTCTCTGTAGGAAACAGCGGTATGGGCTGCTACCACGGCACTAAACAATGGTCCTCTCTCTGTAGGAAACAGCGGTATGGGCTGCTACCACGGCACTAAACACTGGTCCTCTCTCTGTAGGAAACAGTGGTATGGGCTGCTACCACGGCAAGTACAGCTTCGACCAGCTCAGCCACCTGCGGGCCTGCCTCATCAAGAAGCTGAACATGGAGGGGGTCAACGACATGCGCTACCCGCCGCACACGCCCAAGAAGCTGGGCTGGGCGCGCTTCTTCCTCCTGAGCAACCCCGACCTGGGCTGGATGGGACGCATGGCCCTGCTCGCCGCCCTGGTGGTGGTGGCGGCTGTGGTGCTGCAGGTACGTGACTGGACCAGGGGGTGCAATGCAACAACAGCTTAGTTATTAGTATCACTGGTAACACCCGTGAAGGAAGTAACATACAGTCAGAATCAGAAGCCTTTATTGCCATGACATGTAAACATGTTAGGAAGTGCAAAACAAGACAAGACAATATATAGCCGTGGGCAAAAAGCTGTTTGAGTGTCGGGCCTTCATAGTCACAGTCCAATGTCATACTGTGTAGTTGAATACATGTGGCTCAGCAGCAGTCTCATTGAGGTTACATCATGTTAATCAATAACTAGACATTTAGACCTTTAACCACCAACTTGCGCCATGTGTCAGATACTGAGTTGGAGATCTAATGTGTGACATTTTATGGCCTTCTGTTTATTGATGATACTGGGTGTTGAGTCACTGTGGAAAGAGTGGCATACTTACACATTATTAGAATAGTTTTGCAATTGCTTATTATTGCGACTGGAGGTCGCAGATACTGTAACTATCTTGCATTTTTGACACCTAACCCACTTTCCGTCACACATCACTCTCTCCCCATCAATTATAGTGCATGTGCACATGCACCAGAGTGACAGTAGGGGTCAGTAATAGCAAAGAACAGAGAACTATTGAGCTGTCATCAGTCTTTGAGAAAACAAGGTGATAGCTGGTTGTAATCATCATCTCTAGAAGTTCATAAGTCCAGTAACAGTAATTATGGTTGAGGATGCAGTCAAACTGAACATGGGGGGGGGGGGGGGGGAGTATGCAGATATACTGTACATAAGTATCCTGAACAATATTTCCATATTACAGGTACCCTATGCTGTTTCTTAGGATCAGGATTGTTGTAAATGGGATATGGTGTTGTTCTTACAATATTCTTAACGTTAAGGGGATATTGTTGTGCTTCGGGGACCACCAGTGGACCTTGAGGGGGTTCCAGGTGGTCCCCAGCTAAATGATGGAAGAGTTGGTAACCACATGGACCCTTATAGATCTTTAACTCTTGAGAGAGTTAAAGATAAAGAGAGTAAATAATAGGGTGATATCTCTGTTCAAATAAACCGGCACACAAATTCATGATGCACACTTAATGTAAAGTCATAAATGATTTGCTATTCTGTCATAATAGAGTTTGAGTGTCCAGTGTCTCTCTTTGACACAGTGAAGTCCTTGTTCACAAGGAATTGGTTTGGCCCAAATCAGTGGTTGCAGGTGTGTTTCCTGGAAACAAATATGTAAAGACCTGAACCCCATTGTGATTGTTTTAGGCTCCAGAGCAGTGCTACGGTGAGAGAGAAATGATTGTGATTATTTTATGGCTTCCTTGAATAAATACAGTGTGTAGTTTCTGTTAGTGTCCATAGTCCATACACCACTCTTCTTGAGCATGTACAGCACAAATTAGTTGGCAACTGGTTCCTTTTGGTGACAAAGTGTGGTCACATTTTCTTGAGAGTAAAATTATTGTTAAACATCTGCATTACGTAATTTACAAGAAGTCTACACAATTAGTCAATGTATAAGAATTGTTATTTCCCTCAATTGTTATTTGCCTATTTCTCCTATGGCATGCACCACATCAAAAAAATCTTATCCAACGGGGGCGCCCGTCCAGGGCTGAGTGGTCCAGGGCCAGGCACATGCCACATATAGGCTTTGGTCTGACAGTGCGTTGCGTGTTCGAGTCCCATTCATGACGACCTTTGATACATGTCTCTCCCCCTCTCTCTCTCCCTCTTTCCTGTCATTCTCCATCTTCACTTGTACTATCAATAAAGGCAGAAAAGGCTAAACACGCGTGCGTGCGTGCGTGCGTGCGTGCGTGCGTGCGTGCGTGCGTGCGTGCGTGCGTGAGTGTGTATATGTGCATGTCACTGAAGTTTAAAAAAGCTATTTGTATGTGTTTTACAGAAGTATTTCTTGTGAGGACAGTACTTCCCCAAAACAACAACAAGAGTGTCACTTATCTCGACCCTCCAGACGTCTGGTGAACCTGCATGAACCTGGGCTGAAAGGTTCTGTATGAAGTTAATATAAACTGCATCCTATTGCCACCTGGTAGACGCTGTTAGCCAAAGTGCCTTTTAGCGCAACACGTCAATATTATGAACCCATTAAGACCTGAGGCCCATTCTAAAAAAAATGCCTTCTAAGGGTGCGGTCACACCAAACTTTAATTCTGCCCATGAGGCCGGATTCTGCCAAAGCTTTTCAATGGGAACTGAGAGTTGTTTCGAGGAAACCCGCAAATGGCAAGAAACCGCTCTGTTCCCATTGAAACCGCTCTGTTCCCATTGAAAGGAATTGGCAGAGTCCGCCCTCAAAGTGTGACCGCACCCTAAGTCAGTAGTTCTCACACTTTCAAGATATTTTCAAATATGTTCAAAAATAGCAGATGTACAAGCTTGGAGATCTGCTATGTTTGAATTATAGCCGACGCACAAAATCTGAAATGACACGGATGCTTTCCCGGTTCTAATGGGTTAACACCAGGCTTACAGTCTTGTCTACAAAGTGCTACACTAACACTATACATGTGTTATTATTCTGCTTGTGAAGGATCAGCTGCTGGCTCACTGTAGCTAGAGTGTAATTCTACCCAATGTTATGCCTTAATATATCTATGGCACTTTATGTTGTGCTCTATAGCCTGTTAACTCAGATTGGATTATATTAAAAGGAGCTATTTAAATGTTTTAAATATTAACAGAGCTGCTATTTTACATAGCATATAGGCTACTTTTTTTTTAAGTAACAACAATAATTCCAAGTAATGCTGTGACTAGTTCTGACTGTTAGAGCTACTTGCATATCGCTGTGCAGTGACATTTTTAATTAAGGATGTGTTTTACTAGTTATCTTTTGTTTCTGCCAATAGTTAAAAGGAATCCTTGACTACAACTCAGGATGGAGGATTCACAAACAATATAATTGCCTCTATGTTCAGATACATTTCACTCACAAAGCTCACGTAGCATTCGTATTTTGTCCTGTTAATTTCACCTCCTCCCTTCTCTCTATAGCAGTGTGCTACAGATTAGTGCCTCAATCCATATAGTACAGTATATTTGCACAGTAATTCATTCAGCTACAATGCATTCTCTTCAAGTTTGACACTCCCATTCCACTATACTTAATATGAAGGACCTCTAATAGGTGACCTAGCACTTGCTGTTGTAAAACATTAGTGGCAAATGGCCACAAGTTTAGTGCATTCCATTCCAGACAAATGATGTGTTACTTTATTTAGAGTATTTTTGTCTCTCTCTGGAACTCGTGCCTGTGAGGAAGAAAAGTCATGTTTTGAGTCAAGTTCAATCGATGGAACCTCTGAAACGTCTTTGGGAATGTATCCCCCTGCAGACATTTTCATGAGTTTGTAATTGAGATTTTAATAAATGTTTTTAAATCGAATCTGGGTATTGTATGTTATGTTGTTGTTATGTTTACACTGTAAAGTCCACTGTGTTCATTTAACGCTGCAAGTGTATAAATGGGAACTCACCAAATGGATCCAGCAGTAAGGAAATCGTTACTAGGAATGCTTAACCCATTTTGGGTGGGAACCCCTTTTGGTGTTTGAAGCATTATGTTATACTTTAGCTATTGAAAAATAGCAGATCTACAAAGGTCTGCTATTTTTGAAAAATCGTGAAAATGTGCCTGAAATCTTTGAATATTGTTACAGAGCAAGTTTTTAACACAAATCTTTGCTTCTGGGGAGGTCCCTGGAACAACATATTTTCAGATGGGGGTCGGCGGCCAATGTCATATATATGTGGGGTCCTTGACATGAACATTTTTGAGAACCACTGACATAGAAACATTGGTTTTTCAGAAAACTGTCCGTTCCCAGTTCAAAATGGGTTAAGCACACACACGCCTAGCATTGTATTGCTATACGAATGTGTAACAAACTACAATTTGACATAGAGATTAGTGAGAGTATTGTCATTTTATTTTAGACATTTGAATACATAATTCGAGTTAGACAAAAAAAGTAAATTAATGTAACAAAGATTATATAATACATGTCTACCATAATACCCTACATGTCTACCATAATATGTGATCATTGATCACTTTACTGTAGAGCAGTGGTTCCCAATCCTTTTAGCCCATGACCCGGGGTCATGGGACGTTTCCCCCGGGACCCAAACTAGTGAAAATAGCAGATCTGCACAAGTGCACAACACGCGTTGTGAGCTTGTATCAGGCTTGTATCTATTTTCAGTACTTCTTAAACACGTGTTTTCTAATATATGGAATTTCTTCGATTTTTCATTTCTTTATTTCATTGTACATTCAACAATGAAATTGTTTTTAGTTTTTAACTCATGTTTTTCATTTTTAAATTAAATGACATTTTAATAATATTAATTAAAAACTAAATGTAGAAAAACATAAAGGGACCCATAAAATGTGTATTGACCCAGTGTTTGGGAACCAGTGCTGTAGAACGCTACTCTCAAAGGGGATCATGGGGACAGCTGGGAGGAGGAGGAGGAGGAGGAGGAGGAGGAGGGAGGCAGTGTCAGGGGGACAGCTGGGGTACAGGTCCTGGCAGGGGGACAGCCGGGGTACAGGTCCTGGCAGGGGGACAGCCGGGGTACAGGTCCTGGCAGGGGGACAGCCGGGGTACAGGTCCTGGCAGGGGGACAGCCGGGGTACAGGTCCTGGCAGGGGGACAGCCGGGGTACAGGTCCTGGCAGGGGGACAGCCGGGGTACAGGTCCTGGCAGGGGGACAGCCGGGGTACAGGTCCTGGCAGGGGGACAGCCGGGGTACAGGTCCTGGCAGGGGGACAGCTGGGGTACAGGTCCTGGCAGGGGGAGAGGCGGGGTACAGGTCCTGGCAGGGGGACAGCTGGGGTACAGGTCCTGGCAGGGGGACAGCCGGGGTACAGGTCCTGGCAGGGGGACAGCTGGGGTACAGGGGGTACAGGTCCTGGCAGGGGGACAGCCGGGGTACAGGTCCTGGCAGGGGGACAGCTGGGGTACAGGTCCTGGCAGGGGGACAGCTGGGGTACAGGTCCTGGCAGGGTACAGGGGGTACAGGTCCTGGCAGGGGGACAGCCGGGGTACAGGTCCTGGCAGGTACGATGGGGCAAATGCCCAAAAGTCTGCTTTTCTCTACGTTAATTCATTCATCTGCAAGTGTGAGAGAAAGAGAGAAGCAATAAGAATCGGAAGACTTCTTTAGCTCTATATTCGCCAAATGGTCTATACTTGTAAATGTATATAGCACGAACAATTAGGCCTTTACAGTTAGATTGTGGAATGGTAGGATGGTAGTGTTTTAGTAGTACAGTAGCTACACCTGATCTTACCCAGCTTGGTGAACAGATTAGGTAGGTTTTCTTCAAGGGCGTCATAAAAGGCTGCTCGGACGCCTGTTCCTCCTGGTTGTATCACTTTGGCATACAGTTTCCTCATCTTGACAGTTTCTGTCCTCTCTGCGTCAATGGCAGAATAGAACTCAGGATGGATCATGTTCTTGTCCTGTAGGCTGTCCACTATGGCCATGACTTGGGCAGCGTTTTGAATCACCTTTGCCCTCTTCTCCATCACATAATGTGCTGTTTACAAGGGGAAAAAGAGAGTGGCTGAGAATAGTAAAAATCACACCCGTGTGAAGTGAGTGGTGCAACTCCGTGTGGGGGTCCCCGGAACACATCCATACCCCCAGGAACACATCCATACCCCCAGGAACACATCCATACCCCCAGGAACACATCCATACCCCCAGGAACACATCCATACCCCCAGGAACACATCCATACCCCCAGGAACACATCCATACCCCCAGGAACACATCCATACCCCCAGGAACACATCCATACCCCCAGGAACACATCCATACCCGCAGGAACGCGCCCAGGGGGGCGGCCCGGATCCGGCGAGCCACCACGTATCCAAAATGGTTTAGAAATGACAGAGTTACCGTGTGGGGGTCCCCAGGGGGTCACTGTACTGTACTGTACTGTACTGTACTGTACTGTACTGTACTGTACTGTACTGTACTGTACTGTACTGTACTGTACTGTACTGTACTGTACTGTACTGTACTGTACTGTACTCAGTGTATTGTACTGTCCCACACAAAATCATATACAGTTAATGTGTGTGTGTGTGTGTGTGTGTGTGTGTGTGTGTGTGTGTGTGTGTGTGTGTGTGTGTGTGTGTGTGTGTGTGCGTGCGTGCGTGCGTGCGTGCGTGCGTGCGTGCGTGCGTGCGTGCGTGCGTGCGTGCGTGCGTGCGTGCGTGCGTGCGTGCGTGCGTGCGTGCGTGCGTGCGTGCGTGCGTGCGTGCGTGCGTGCGTGCGTGCATACTCTAAAAAGCTCACCTTTTTCTGCATCAGTAATTCCAGTTGAGCCGTCAACAGCATCCTGTAATTAACAACATTTATTTTACAATGTGCGGTATTTCTATTTGTGACACTTGATGGGGGAAGTGATGCCGAGCCATTGTGAAGCCATGGCATCAGATACAGTCACAGTACAGTTTTAGGGTATAGTTTGTATTCATTGTCCTGTATATGGAATGCATGGTCGGGCAGTAAACTTGTAGGCGTAGGTGTGTGTAGGTTGGAACACTTTACCTGCTTTGATGGACCTTTTAAGGGACCTTTTGCTTTTGCTTCTCCATCTCTTTTTGCCAATTCTGTTGAAAGAGATGTAGATGTCATTATTTCACACGCACGAGCACACACATATTTGGCCCCAAGCGCGGTTGAGAAATGACAGAGTTACCGTGTGGGGGTCCCCAGAGGGTCCCTGTACTGTACTGTACTGTACTGTACTGTACTGTACTGTACTGTACTGTACTGTACTGTACTGTACTGTACTGTACTGTACTGTACTGTACTGTACTGTACTGTACTGTACTGTACTGTACTGTACTGTATACCACACAAAATCATATACAGTTAGTGTGTGTGTGTGTGTGTGTGTGTGTGTGTGTGTGTGTGTGTGTGTGCGTGCGTGCGTGCGTGCGTGCGTGCGTGCGTGCGTGCGTGCGTGCGTGCGTGCGTGCGTGCGTGCGTGCGTGCATGCGTGTGCGTGCGTGCGCGCATGTGTGTGCGTGCGTGTATTCCGCACTCTAAAAAGCTCACCTTTTTCTTCATCAGTAATTCCAGTTGAGCCGTCAACAGCATCCTGTTGAGAACACATTACATTTTATCCATCATATCACTGACTAGTGCTATTGGACAACAACTCACTATCTGAGATGTTGTTGTTTTTTTGGCCACTGTTAGACATTGCATACTGTACAGTGTACATGCTTTGTTTGAATAGCTTTTATTCATTGTCCTGTATATGGAATGCATGGTCGGGCAGTAAACTTGTAGGCGTAGGCAACCACGTAGAGTCTGTGGGGGCTGCAGCCCCCATGAAGACTCCCAGGGCCCCATTACGCCCCCATGAAGATTTTCGTGGACATTTTATTTTTACATTACATTACACATGCTCTGGAAATCCAAAAATGTGAACCTCTCTGCCGGTTGTCCTGTCCAGAGGTGTTAAAAGTGTTGGGTGCGGCCACCAAGTACTCAAATGCTAATCGGGTTTATTTTGTTTTCACCTAGCCAGATGTCCACAACATCAAAGCGTGTCAGAATTTCATGGTAGTTGTTCTTGAGTCGTGACATAATAACACTGATCAAGAATTCACCAAAGAGACTCGTCTTTGAAACCGCTGTGCCCCACGCGTTGGACCGGGGGGGGGGGGACGACGGACGGGCCCCCTTGAGGATTGATCAAACTCTTCGGCTCTGGGCGTAGGTGTGTGTAGGTTGGAACACTTTACCTGCTTTGATGGACCCTTTAAGGGACCTTTTGCTTCTCTATCTGTTCTCAATTCTGTTGAAAGAGATGTAGATGTCATTATTTCACACGCACGAGCGCACGCATATTTGGCCCCAAGCGTAACGTCGTGCAAAAACACAATAATACACAAAAGTTAAATGACCTTCAAGCATATCATGGGTTTCCAGTTGCAGAGCTGTGGTCAGCCTCTGGAATACTTGGTCCAGTTGTCCTTTCAGATCTTCAAACTCATCTCCGTGCTTCTTGACCTTCACTAGACGCTTCACTAAATTATTAGAGGAGTAATTCCCAACAATGTTTACAGCTTCTTCCAGAATGCTCGTGAGATCGCGGAGGACGGTGTTCAAATTCTTAGAGATGCGTCCGTCTCCCTTTTCCTTGATTTTCTGAACTTGCGGCTCCCAGTCTTTCACGCGCTGGGCCAGATCCTTGCACTCCTTCTTGTTGGTCTTGACCTTCTCACAGAGAGTGTAGATTGAACTTGCTATGGTAAAGAACTTTTCCACAGCGTCCATGACTGGTGACTGAAACATGAGAGAATGACATCCAGCATCAACAAGGGGCAAATGATTGAGAACGGGAGACAGCTATAGGTTGAAACGGCCGAATAGATCTGAATGGAACATCTACAAGCTCACACAACGCGTCGTGTGAGCTTGTAGATCGGCTATTTTCAGCATGCAACCAAGTCTAAAATCAGCCAGTACTGCGTCATCAAGGCCTGCTGTTGCCTGATTTTGGGTACTCCGTACTCATTCCTGACCAATTTAAGCTACAATATACATTTATGTAAAGCCCAAACCGCACCGCAACTCTTTGGTAGTTACATTGGTGATTTGGTGCGGTTTGGGATTGCACTCAAAACTTGGCAATGTGCTATAGGTGCAACTTACCCATCCTCTTTAGGGAATGCAAACCAACATTTGTACACACTGATGTGTTCAAAAACGTTTTGAACAGAATGTTTTTTACTGTAACCGAGGCTCTAAATCAAGAGCCTGATATGGTCTGAGAATTACAGCCGAGAGTCCCACCTTAGTTTAGTAGTAAGGGATAGAAATGGGAGCTCTTGAGGCAGGCTATATGGGTTCAATAGTCAAGGGTGAGTAAGTTACAACTAAAGTTCCAAAGCTTAAAGGGACACTTCACCCTTTTTGCAAAAAAATATATGTTAATGACGTTTAGAAGCTTTAGATCACTTTCCTGGGGGTCTTTATGTGTGTAATATGTGGTTTTAGATATTTTAGATTGTAGCAGTGAGCCTGTTGTCTCTGATGTCATGGACACTGGTCTCACTACCTTCCTGGACTACAATTCCCATAATTCTTTGGTGCACTGCTCCTCCTTGTGGATAGGGGGAGAGCTGTCTTACTGAGACAACATGTAGTCCAGGAAGGAAGTGAGCCCAGTGTCCATGACATCAGAGCCAACAGGCTCACTGCTACAATCAAAAATATCTAAAACCACATATTACACACATAAAGACCCCCAGGAAAGTGTTCTAAAGCTTCTAAACGTCATTAACATATATCTTTTTGCAAAAAGGGTGAAGTGTCCCTTTAATTCTACTGGTAAAACCTGCTATGCGTATATTTATAATGTCAGAGGTGACATCACCTCTGACACCACGGTTGTGATGTCGGAACGACACTTCGTTCCTTCGTAACATTTACCATTGTGTATTCAACAGTTATGTGTGTGTGATGTGTATAACGTTTTATAACCTTTTATGCAAACTGGGTTGAGTGCTTATGAGCTACTACCTGGAAACCAGATCAATCATATATTATAATCAAATATAGGCTACAAGGTCATTTTCAGATTTGTATTTTTATGTTATGAATCCTTTCAATCAAGGTCACAAAATGCAGTACAGTTTTAGGAGTGTAAAACTTCAGTACAAACTTCAAAAAGTTGATGCTGCACAGTGATATTGTTCCCAAATATTTCCTTACAAATGCGGAGCAAATTATTTAAGGACTATTATTTGCTAGCGTAACTTGTCTGCTAAAATAAACACATTGAAATCAAAATGTGACAGGTGACACAACACAAATCAAGATAATAAAAATGGTTCAGAGTTCACAGAGCCCCATGTCAAACCTGTTTTCAATACGAGGCTGTGAGTGTGTGTGTGTGTGTGTGTGTGTGTGTGTGTGTGTGTGTGTGTGTGTGTGTGTGTGTGTGTGTGTGTGTGTGTGTGTGTGTGTGTGTGGGAGTAACTTACTCCCATGTTCATAGTTCACTTACTCTGAGTAAGTGAACTATGTGAACTATGTATTTCCTTGATTCGTTGAGTCACAGTGCGAAACTAATCACAACTATAACACTCATAGCATTGATTTCAGTGTGTAAACACTTAGTAAATATAACAATACCTAAATAGTTTGAAAAGTATGTAAATACACAACGATATCTAACACGTGATGATGTTTTCATGATTTCATTTTGCTGTTAGGAATGTAATAAATGATCAACCGAAATACAATTCTATCAATAAATAAAATAATAAAAAGTAATGCATGCAGTGCTGAGTGCCGACGCAGTGCTCGTAGCACATGACTCTTTCACTTTCAGTATCATGCTATAACCTGATGATTCATTCTGCCATGAATTACAGCACCTAACTGGCTGATTTACTTACTAACATTCAAAGTAACTCAACTACCAACTAATTGACTTCCTGACAGTTTAACAAAGATCCTAACGTAACTTTTACTGTACTGTACTGTACTCTGTAACTAAGTGATAGGCCTACAAGAACTTCAAAGTCAGTTTCTAAACCAAACAAAATACAAAGTGGTAATTTAACTCTGACCATTTTTAAAGAGCTTTACAAAGAATTGCAGTCCTTTACCTTTCAAATGAGTGTAGAGTTGTTTGATGAGGATGAACGTAAATATATGTAGGCTAATATAGTTGTAGTGGCTAGTAGTATAGTTCCTGTACTGAAGGCTGGGCTACTGAGCAGTGGAGGAGGAGAAGTGTGAGAAGTGTGAGAAGTGTGTGTGTGTGTGTGTGTGTGTGTGTGTGTGTGTGTGTGTGTGTGTGTGTGTGTGTGTGTGTGTGTGTGTGTGTGTGTGTGTGTGTGTGTGTGTGTGTGTGTGTGTGTGTGTGTGTGTGTGTGTGTGTGTGTGTGCGTGTGAAACGTATGTTATCACTTCCTTCCTCACGCTCTTTCTTAAGACCGTGCACCAATGCAACTCCATTGGTAATAACGTTTGCCAGTAGTTGCAAATAGCTGCATGTTGCGAGTTAGTTAGTTAGTTAGTTAGTTAGTTTATTTCGGTCATTTGTTAAAAAACAATACAGTATAGGCATTCAGTAGCCTACAACTTAGTCAACAAGGTGACTATTTGGCCGAAAAGGAAGTGTATATTGCCCACCTTATCACAAAAGTTTTTATATATAAAATAGAATAAAAGTACACAGTTTATGAATATACAAAGAAAATGAGCTTCAAATATTACATTACAGAGCTAAACAAAACCAGAAAACAAAACAAAACAGAAGAAAAATAAAATCAAAAAAGGAAAACAGTTTGTATATGACTAGCAATTATACTATTTATTTATAATGATGGTAGTACCAACATAATAATAATAATTAATAATAATAATAATAATAATAATAATAATAATAATAATATACTATATAATATAATATACATTACTATTAATTTATTGCTATATACCTATCAATTTAGCTTTGGCTAACTCTGGCCCATTTACATTGATGTGAAACTGACATGTTGATTAATGAGCTAATGTCCCTGTCAAATAAATAAATAAAATAAATGCCCTTTGCATAGTTTCTTGAATGTTTTTATTGAGCTGGACATTTTAAGTTCATTATCTAGTGAGTTCCACATATTTACTCCAATGACTGATATGCATCTACGTTTAGTGTTGGTCCTTGCCAATGTAACTACTCACAACATGCAGCTATTTGCAATACTGACGACCGTTATAGCCAATGGAGGTTGCAAGGATCGATCGCATTGGTGGGCCACCAATTTGGTGCACGGCCTTAAAAAAGAGCACGAGGAAGGAAGTGGTAAGGTAGCGACGTGATAACATGCGTGACACACACACACACACACACACACACACACACACACACACACACACACACACACACACACACACACACACACACACACACACACACACACACACACACACACACTAACCTACTTCATCATACAAGACAAGAGTGTCACACAAAAGTAGTGAAAATAGCAGATTCACACGCTCATTGAGACACGTTGAGAGCTTGTACAGTAGAATGGCTATTTTCACTATTTTAATAAATCATTTGGTAAATAATAATAAAAAGGAACGGTTTTGAACATGAGGTTTTCACCCAACCACTATGACAGTAGTCATAGTTAGTAGTGGTGTTATTTAGTGGCAGAACTTATTTTACCAATAACTTTGTACTTTGTGGCATTCTAAATACTACAGCAGTTAAACATAACTATACAGTGACAAAGCACGGCCTTAAAAAAGAGCACGAGGAAGGAAGTGGTAAGGTAGCGACGTGATAACATGCGTGACACACACACACACACACACACACACACACACACACACACACACACACACACACACACACACACACACACACACAAAGAGATCAGTGATTGCACAGTGATGTCGTCCCTTCCCCCCTATAAAATGCTACTAACCATACCGTAGACTGCTACTAATGGAGACTCTTTGCGTCTACTAACCATAGACTGCTACTAACCATAGACTGCTAGTAATCGGAGACTCCGCCAGTCATCAAATCATTGACTCAGGATTCAGGAATGTGACAAAAAAAAGAATAATGTTATTAAATGTATTCAATTAAAGTGTTGATCGAATGCTATTTTGTTGCTGACTTTGTGTATACATATCTGGCTATTGACTCCCTCCTCCCAACTCTATCACATGCACACACACTCAGCTTGTGTGCAGCTGCCTCTGCACTCACTCAGGTGTTTATGTCCAGTATGTGAGGTTGTATGTGGAGTTCTTGAACGATGGGCTTCTCTCTCTACCTGACTCTGCTTTCTGTCCTTCACCAAGGCACAGGTAAGGAAATAATAACAATACACTTTATTTGTATAGTACCTTTCATGACATGAAATGCAGCTCAAAGTGCTTTACAGAGCAATAATCAAAAGAAAAGCAAAAGCATAAACCAAGATTAAAATAATAGCAAAAAACAAAAGTCTGTGAATAAGGCAAAACAGTGAGGACACAGAATTAAGAATCAACTAAAAGCAAGAGTGAAAAAATAGGTCTTGAGCTGGGATAGACACTATTTAATGTTATCATTCTATGCTTTGTCACTGTATAGTTATGTTTAACTGCTGTAGTATTTAGAATGCCACAAAGTACAAAGTTATTGGTAAAATAAGTTCTGCATGCTAGATATCACAACTGCCACTAAATAACACCACTACTAACTATGACTACTGTCATAGTGGTCGGGTGAAAACCTCATGTTCAAAACCGTTCCTTTTTATTATTATTTACCAAATGATTTATTAAAATAGTGAAAATAGCCATTCTACTGTACAAGCTCTCAACGTGTCTCATTGTGAGCGTGTGAATCTGCTATTTTCACTACTTTTGTGTGACACTCTTGTCTTGTATGATGAAGTAGGTTAGTAGGGCATACATTTACGGGGGGAAAAACATAAAAAGACACTGAGACGGCAATTAATGTAAATGATACCACGATTACTAACTAATACCATTGCTAAATATCACTGCTTCTAACTAGCACCACTGCACTGCTACTACTAACGCACACACACACACACACACACACACACCCACACACACACACACACACACACACACACCACACACACACACACACACACACACACACACACACACACACACACACATAGGTTGGACTCAAACCCGGGCCAGCTGCAGGAAGGCCCACAGCCACACCTATTGTATATTATGCCATGTGCACTCACTATGAGAGCCACCAAGATGCCTTGATTACATCCTTTTGACCTTGATTATGACCTTGTTCTTTGACCTTTTGAGGCCAGGTCAAGCCAGGCCAGGTGGCCAGGCCAGGCCAGGTGTACAGGCCTAGATGTTGGCTCCACTTGTGCATTGTTCTCTCCCGGCACAAAACATTGTCGCCTCTCAAAGAGAACCATTGTTGGTGCTTGTGTGTTCTTATGATGGCTAAACTACAATGTATTGAAGAATGTGAGTTGTCACTTTTGAAATTCACCTTTGAGCATTACGTTTCAGAGCTTCTGTAGTGTGTCAGGTTGCCTGAGGCCTTCATTAGGTTGGTTCATGTTACTCATTGGCAGTTAAGAGTCCCATGATGACTTAACCTCCCGTTTGCCCTCCACGCTGAATGTGTCCATCTCAGCAGTGTCTAGCATCCAACGGGACAGTTAATGGGGGGGGGGGGGGGGAGGGGAGTTGTGCGTGCGTGCGTGCGTGCGTCTGTCTGTGTTTTTAACTTTGTGTGTGTAAAGGTTGGCCGGACGGCAAAGGCTCTTAAGAATTAGACAACTGTCCAAGAATGCTTTTTGTTGGGAGTTTTTATTTACCAAACCTCTCCAAACACCAACTTGGCAGTGCAATAATATTTACAGTGCTGGAGTAGACTGTCCAAAAATACGCATATATATCAGGAAATAGTACTACATGAAAACATATAGGTAACAAGAGCAACCGTGTAATCAGATGAGATGTGTGTGCATGTGTAGATTGTACGTCCCTGTTGGTCTCTAGGGCACCCCGTGACATTTCCTCCCCCCTCTGAAGACGCCTCCTGTGGCGTCCTCAAAAGTCTGCTGCACAGTTCTGACCATGCAGTTCCGTAGATTAAACTAGAGTACTACAGACTAGAGTTGCCCATCCTGCTGCCACCGACTGCAGCTATAGGTGCCATTGGCTGTGCCCTGGTTGCCTCAGTGTCCACTGGAGCTGGGTGATGATCTGGGGGTTGAAACATGTTGAGCTTCTGCTCGTGCCTCTCCTCCTCTTGAACCGCATGAAGGCCTCAAACCCTCTAGCACTGTTGAGAAACGCAGCCTCTACTGCCCGCCATATGGGCTGGAAGCCTTCCTCAAGGGCTCCCCCTGTGGCACCCTCCTCCTCTGAGCGCATAGCTTGCTTCTGCAAGGAGGCATTCTGGACTGTCCTTATCTGTTTTTCTTCATACACCACATGTAAAGGTTGGCCGGACGGCCAAGACCCTAAGAATTATACAACTATCCAAGAATGCTTTTTGTTGCGTTTTATTTACCAAACCTCTCCAAACACCGACCTGGCAGTGCAATATATTTACAGTGCTGAACTGTACAAACATTGGCATATGAAATAGTAGCACAACATAAAGCTACTTTTACGCACTGTCTACACCCTTCCATGAAGGGCCTCAGCAGCTCTCTTCCTCTGGCTGCTCTCTAGCAGCTAGAGAGCTTGTTCAAACCGAACTGACCATCTGCAGTTGCAGCTCCCATTTTTAACCAGTTGGGTCATAGGCCTACCAAGAATACTCCCAGTAATTTGTATCAATTAACTTAAACAAGGCAAACTATGTCCCATAAGTCTACAGTTACATCAATTATTTTCATTTCATTTCCATTTTATATTTCCGGCGCCACTTCATTCACAAATGTACAATTAGAAAAAACACAATACAGGAACAAACACCCCTCTCCTCTACAATAGGCCGACTTGGCACCTCTAAATTAACAGGATAATTTCCAGCACTGGTTCTCCACTTTTGAATATTGTTTTGTCGAACTTTAGAGGAACCAATTTAAGTTTAACCTTTCCAGTTCCTTCTCACAATTTTGTTATGCCAATGAATTAAGCCTCCCCACAAAGTTGTGTGCTTTGTTTACCAGCTCAGCAGCCTTTTGTGGTCATAGTGTCTGTCCTGAGATTGGGAGGTTGGAGGTTCAATACCGCTGTCATTTAACAAAGAAAATAAATGTGACTCAATGATAGGCTCTTGATGTATGGGCCTCATGGCTTGGCAAGGCTACTTACTTGCTCGATTCTGCTCCCCCTATTCATTAATCCGAGGGTGTGTGTGTGTGTGTGTGTGTGTGTGTGTTTGGAGGTCGGTTGATCAGCATGCTGACTCAGGGGGAAACAGAGCGTGAATTATTCGGTTAATAACCCTACAGACCAGGCTAGATTGGTTCAAGGTGGAGCTGTCCTTATGAGTGTCATTTCTATAGTGTATGAGACTGCACGAATGTGGATTAGCATGCATGTGTGTACATCAATTTGTGCGCACGTGCGTGTGTGGTGTAAAGTAACTAAGTACGTTTACTCAAGTACTGTCCTTAAGTACAATTACCGGTATTAGGTATTTTTTACTTTACTAGAGAATTTCCAGTGTTCAGTACTATAACCACCGTGTCTCTCGATCCACTCTGGAATAATCCTTATGCTTTCTTTCTATGCTGTAAAGAAAAAGGAGTCTGTGTTGCAGAACTGGTGATTTAAAAAATAAAAAATAATTCAAAAGAACAAACGTGATCAGCCAGTTAAATTCCGGATTTGACTTGTATTGATCATTTTACTTAAGTAACGGCCGCTGACCCCAGTACTGTCCATCCCTCCCATGATCATTTTACTTAAGTAACGGCCGCTGACCCCAGTACTGTCCATCCCTCCCATGCAGGTCAGTGGTGTTAACGGCCGCTGACCCCAGTACTGTCCATCCCTCCCATGCAGGTCAGTGGTGTTACCAGGACCAATACTCCTGTGACGACAAATGCAGAGGTAAGACAAGGCACAAATCACACACTCAACCAATACAGCTTGTGGCCGCAGGACAAATGGGGAAAATAAGTTCTAACCAATGGATCCAATGCCGTTATTGTTTAGTCACTGATTGATAATAATACTTTTGTTTAAATATTTCTGGAAAGCACAGCAGAGTAACCCTATAGAATGCTAACGTCGCATGATTTTCACCCACACAATTATAAGGTTAAGGTTGTGTGATTTGCATTAGTCTCACTGATGTCTGAGACTGTGGGTGAGTCCTTCATGGGCTCAGTGACATCACCGAAGGTAGGCTTGTTTCCCTGCCCCCAATTGGGTGATTTTGGGGTAATTGGGTGTTTTCACCCAATATTATAGTGATACAGTTAATCAGCCATGTATATATATATATATTTTTTTAAAGTATCATTCTTTGTTAACAATTCCCACATTTTTCCTACATGAATTGAGCTCTAATAATGGTATTGTTTTTATAGGTCCCCCCAACATATTTGTGATATTTTATATTGAAACATCAAAGAAGTATTTTTTTATGGAATATATTATATTGGGTAAAATATACCCAACGTTAGTGACGGTGTGATAATATACAACGCTAGTGTTCTAGGGACACACATCCCTGTGCACAATCAGTAGGCTACTCTACCCTTTTTCTAGACCCCGAGAACTGGGCCGTCCAGTTTCCGAGCTGTGGTGGGTTACGCCAATCACCGATCAACATCGTCACCAACCATGTGCACCCAAACAGCGCCTTGCCACCCCTAGTGTTCACCGGCCACCACGATGTCCTCAACATCACAGTGGAGAACATGGGACACTCCGGTAAACCCAGAACTTTTTGTCCCTTTCTCTGAACTATAAACTATGTTGTTTCTTGTTGCCCAGTTCCCCGCTGAGCTTAAAGCATGTGATAAGATGCCGATCCACATGGCGTGGGGTAAGAGTGTTCCTTTGTTTCCTCCAGCCCACTTTCACCTTCCAACGTCCATCCGTCTGACTGGCGGGGGCCTCCCGGGTCACTACCAAGCCCTGCAATTCCACTTTCACTGGGGCAGTGATGGGAGACCGGGCTCAGAGCACACCATAGATGGTGAAAGGTTCCCTATGGAGGTGAGTCAGAGTGTGTAGTACGTATATGTATGTACGTATGTACGTTTACCTCTCTTCGTTGTAATTGTCTCATGCCTGTCTTTGTGATCTATCTTCTGTGTGTACAGCTTCACGTTGTCCATATTAAGGAGCCCTACGGGTCACTGGCAGAAGCAGAACATGACATGGCTGGGATAGCGCTGCTGGCCTTTCTGTTTGAGGTACAGGATAGCGCTGCTGGCCTTTCTGTTTGAGGTACAGGATAGCGCTGCTGGCCTTTCTGTTTGAGGTACAGGATAGCGCTGCTGGCCTTTCCGTTTGAGGTACAGGATAGCGCTGCTGGCCTTTCTGTTTGAGGTACAGGATAGCGCTGCTGGCCTTTCCGTTTGAGGTACAGGATAGCACTGTTCACGATAGGAACCCAAATATGATTATTATTTCTTCGTCCATCCAGATGGAAATCTAAGCAGCAAAACAAAACACATGGAAAACCACATTCCCATCTTGTTACAAATGTGATTTGTAAGTTAAGGACAACATTGCTAATGCTGACTGTTGCAGAGACCCAGCCAGGCAAACAGAAATAGGCTAATTATTTGAATGAGCATGTCCACAACACAAATCAACACCCTTCGAATCAATATTCTAGAACCCTCTCCCAAGTGTATAAAGGCTGTATTATTTTTCCCAATCAGTATAATCAGCAAATGAAAATCAACTATAGACATCTGATATATGTCTATAGTTGCGTGTGTCTATATGCTCTGCAGTATAGCACCTTTGTTTCTCTAATATCTGCTGTGTATTCCTCTATAGGAGACAACAGAGGATAACCCTCATTTCAACATTGTGATAGATGCTATGGGTCGGGTTCAGAACAATGGTAAGAGACAAATTATACAACATAAACCACGCTGCATTGTTGTTTACTGGGTGTATATAACAAATAAGTAATAATTACCCTTTTCATTTCAATCTTAGTTTTTGTTAAAGCTGCACTACAGTATGTAACTTTCCTCTACCCGGATTTGAACCCCGTTTCCTGACCTTTGACACAATCTATAGGCTATATGTATCAATAGAAGAGCAGGGAGACAAAATGTCTATTTACATAATCTAATACAGATTGGGCAAAATGACAATTTATTCATGAAAAAAATCATAACCCTGCTTCTCAGGCAGTACCACCGTCATCCCAAACTTTCGACTCAGTGACATCATTCCGGATGCAAAAGACGTCCATAGTTACTATCGCTACGTGGGGTCCATGACCACGCCGGGCTGCGAGCAGGCGGTCGCTTGGACCGTGTTCCACAAGATGCTACCCATCAGCAGCCGACAGGTACGTAGTACGCTGTTGTTTTGTTCAAAGGCGACCTTGGGGGCCTCCTCCACATCAGTGTTGATTTCGTCGAGTAAAACTATGATGAAGAATGTTCGTCGACTACCTTTTTTCACTGACGAAAACCAAATAAAAACGATACTAAAATCTAAAAGAGAGGTATTAGTTGGAACAGAGAGAGCTCCTGGTATTCATGTTAGCACATATATAACCCTTATTGTCATTGAATGACACTTGCACAGCACATTTGCACTTCGTAATTTGCACAGTTCACCTTAATTAGTGCAATATGAAGAGAGTGCAATATGTTTGTAATGTGAGGTTTTATTGTTGAGTTACTTTGATTGAAATACTTTCATTAACAGTACCTGTGTGTCAGTAGATCAGTGTACATTGTTCTGCAGATTTTGATTTAGTCTAGTCTTTTGAATAATCCCATTTATTCTTGTGAAACTGTTTAGTCTTAGTCTAGTTTTAGTCGACTAAATATCAAAAACCTTAGTCAACAAAATCAACACTGCAGTAAATTGGGCAGGACCATAGTCAGGATGACAGAGGGTGGTTGGGATGTGCTTAATTGCTATTGATGATATTGATGTTGTAGTATAGTGTGGAAATTAAGGGATAAAGACGGATTATTGTTGTAGTTCTTAATAGTTTGGTATGATGTGGGTTGATGTATTTATTGTACCGTATTATTGTATGTTTAATTATGTATGTTTTAGAGGTTGAATACACCCCTGTAAATGGAGCAGTCTAGGCTCATTAGCTGCAGCCTGGTATAAAAGGCTGCCAGTTGTGAGAGTTTTCATAGAAAGAGGAATGGGAGCTGGACACCACCATGCAAAGAGGGTGGCAGAATTGAATGTTGTCTTTGGTGAATTATGCCAGCTGGCAGCTGGCTGAACTCTATATGCATGCCATGCCTTCATCATGTACTGCATTCCAACCGCTGGTCATTCTCACACTAGAGATCCAGTAGAACTATAAGACAAGTCATTTTATGTTTGGTTGCACTCTGGTGTCGCACTCTGAAAATAGTGGATTGTGAGCTTGTAGGATGGAACAAAGTGTAAAATCTAGAAAGAGACTAGACATAGCCTCTCATTTACTCCAACTATTATAGGCTACCTCTAGAACCCAGTGGATCTCAATCTGTGGGATGGTGAGGATTTTGCAAGTGGGCCCCCAAACAATTGGCAACAACACTTCACAAGAACTTTTGTAATTTTTCCTTAAAACATTGAAAAATTGCTATACCAGTAAATAGGAACGTAAACTATGAGCACAATCGACTGATTAATCATTGAAATATGAAAATGCATTTTCAAGTGGGACCTCTGGTTTTGAGAACCACTGCACTGCTCTAGCAGCTAGCCATTCCCTCAATGGATTTTTAGGGGTCATCTTCTTGCATGTTCCTTTTTTAAATGACAGGTGGCATCATTGGAAGCTCTGTGACGCTTGTCTTGTAGTGTTTTGTTTGTTCCCATCTTCTCCCATTTGCCATGATAGAATGAGAGTATATACGATGGAGTATATAAATTAAGGATAACTACATTTGTCTCCTCCCTTCCATCCTCTCTCCTTCCTCCCTCCCTCCCTTTTCTCCATCCTCTCCTCTCCAGCTGGTTGCTGTGACTCAGCAGTGTCGTTTCTGGACCGGCCAGCGGATGACGGACATCTTCCGTCCTACGCAGCCTCTTGACGGCAGAGTGGTGTACCGGTCCGATGCCGGTGCGGTTCTGCCTGGACTGATGGGCATGTTGCTGTGTGTTCACTCACTGGTGCTGGGGTCTGTTGTGCTGGGCCACTGAATGAGCCAATGGAAGACACGCACAAACAACAAGATATCATGGATCTGCTGTGGATCAATCAGTGTGTGTGTGCGTGCGTACAGCAGTGGTTCCCAACCGGGGGTCCTGGCCCCCAATGGGAGGGTACCAGAGATCACAGGGGAGGCTGGGTATGAGGCCTTGTCTGTTTGGAAGTAGTCAAAACATTTGAACGTGTTCAGCAAAATCGGAACTTGCTTCCATCCACTTTGAACGTCTATTTTGGGCATGTCATGTTGTCAAAAATAGTTACAAATAATAAATAAGAGACCCATTAAACTTTTGGGTCAGGTATAATACAAATACGATCAACCAGGTCAGTGCTATTTCGTTATTTGTCGTACGAGAACTATAATATGTGTGTGACATATGTGCATGTGCACGTGTGCAGGTCTCAAAGTGCAGTACACATGTTTGATGCACAAGAAAACAAAGGCCCTTTAGACTACAGTCCCATCAAATCAAATCAGATTTTCTTCTCAAATCCGATCTTTTGGCCCGACCTTTCACACTGCCGTTTGCATGTGACCAGATCTGATCGGTGTATTCAGACTGGCAGCCTAAATCAGATCTATGCCACATCCAGATTGAAATCTGATTTGTTTAAATAAATCTAAACCCAAACAAGTCACATGGAATCTGATTTAGCTCAGGTTGTTGCATTCAGACTGAGATAAGACGGGTCTCCTCAAATAAGATTTTAAACCACCTCTGAATGTGGCTCAAGTCACATTGGGGACTTGAGTCCATGTGACTTGTAGGCCTATATGTGACCAGTGTAAATGGGGCCTAATCTGATTCCATGTGACTTGTAGGCCTATATGTGACCAGTGTAAATGGGGCCTAATACTAGGGATAGGTTTAATGAAGTATGTGCTGAATGTGTTAATGTACACAACATCAGTCTGATAATCCTACCATGACTGTTCCCGTTTCTTCTTTCTGTACTTGTTCAATAGATTTGTAATAAAATAAATACACATTTTAAAAAGCAGCTTATATAAAATTAACATCAAGACATACAATTAAGTGATCGATTTTTATTACAGTAACCAGTAAATGTGCAGTATAAATCATATTTTGACCGTGAGAACGTAAATGCTTGCGTGTAACAGTTTTTTCATCATTTTTAAGCAATGGAAAAGGCAACAACTTTTTAGCTTATGCTAGAAGAAGGCAGTGTGGTTTTAAAGGTCAGACTTCCTCCGTTACCTGTGGCTTGTAGGTTATTGACCTTTACAATGTAACAACTTCCTGTTCAAGCTGATTGGTCAGTACGCTGGTTCTAAGACAGTGGTTCTCAAATGTTTACATTTCAACGATCCACAGTTTGGTTTGGTATGCATTAGAGAGGCCACAGACCTGCATAACTCTGAGAGTGTACAAATGGAACCAAATATATTTGTACTGTATCTCCCTTTCTGTCTGGGTCACAATACCCCAAATCTCGGCCGCTCACTCACTCACTCACACTCAGTCTCTCCAGCATGGCCGCGTTACGGTGAAATTGGTGACCTGCCGAAATATGCGACTTCACATAACTTACATGGTGGTCTTTAAAAACGTGGCCTAGGTTGAACGCTGCTAATAAACACACTGCAATGATTTACGTTCGGATACTGACGTTATGTGATGTTTATGCGATTGTCACATATTTCAGCAGGTCACCACTTTCACCGCAACACCACCATGCTGGAGTGAGCGAGTGTGAGTGAGCGAGTGGCCGAGACTTTGGGTATTGGAATTCGGCCCGACGTTTGAGAATCACTGTCCTAAGATGAAAGATAGAAGGATCCCTCTGTGGTCACTGGGAGTGTTTCTGGTGCCAGGCTCTCAGTCGCTCGATCTGTGCAGTGACGCTACTCTTGGCCGTGCCACCAGGGGCGCTGTACTGCTCCACGCTGCTCCTGTAGTCCCACACCGATGACACGTCGCTGTCAAACAGAGGGCTGAGGGAAGAGCAAAGAAAGTGTCAGACAAGGGCTTGTAAGACTGTGTGTGTGTGTGTGTGTGGCTGTCAATGGAAATGAATGGGCCTCATTCACAACTCTTCAACATTGTTATAGCCCCAAGTAAAGACCAACGTTGGATTCATGAATCGTGTGTACAGCCTTGTCTCTTGTGTATTCATCATAGCAGTGTTAATTTTGTTGACTAAGACTAAAAGACTCAGATTTTTATATTTAGTCGACTAAGATTAGACTAAACCATTTCAGATGACTAAATAGGACTAAAACTAAATGGTGCGTTATTCAAAAGACTAAATCAGAATTTGCTGTCAAAGGAACACTGGAATATATTAGGATCTTTACTACAACGCAAAGGTGTTGCTTGTCAAAACGCACGCAGGTTGTGTAAAGAGTTGTGTGCGTACTTGTGCGTGTGTATAATTGTACTGTGTGTGTGTGTGTGTGTGTGTGTGTGTGTGTCCGTTACCTAACAGTGCCCAGGTCCTCTACAGCAGTGTTTCTCAACCTATGTACCGCGGCACTTTACTGTGCCTTTGAAATCTCCAGGTTTGCCTCGAGATTTTGACCAAAAGTAACACTAGCCCTCCCCCGAAAGCGATAGATAGGCGTCCTATTGTTGCGTCGTTGTTGTTGTCACACGTCTAAATAGACATGCGAAAACAACATGACGACGGAACAATAGACTCTTCACTCTTAACGACCATCGGCCATAGAAATGTTAATCGCCTGGCAGCTTTACTGTATAAATGGGGCACAGCACAGACATTTCGCTCCCTCCAGAAAGACACCACCAGAACCCGACAGCAGCACACACAGCGCCGCCGAGTCACCTCCACCTGACGACGGCACAGCAACAACAGCAACAACGCCGGCTACTAACGCAATGCCTACAAAGAAAGCCCCTGCCAGACTGTACCGCGGTGATTACATGAAGTTTGGATTCACGTTTACTGGGGATAAAACGTACCCGATTCCGCTGTGTATAGTTTGTGGATTCAAGCTTGCAAACAGCGCATGGTTCCGAGTAAACTGAAGCGCCACCTTCATACCAATCATGATGAACTCGCAACGAAGGACAAACACTTTTTCGTGAGCTTGAAAGAAAAAAAGGAGAAAGACACAACGAAGCAGGCAAGTCTCTTGATACTTGAAAGAATATCCAGCCATCACAGCCAGCGCAATGGCAGTGCTGCTCCCCTTTTCCACAACCTACCTGTGAGCTTAGCTTTTCAAGCCTGACTTGAAAATGAAGAGCTCCGTGTCTGTTTGTCCAGCATCCAGCCAGGATAAAAACTCTTTGTTCAGGAAAACAAGCTCAAGGTTCACACTAAGACAGAACTTGTCAAAAATATTTACTTTTCTTTTTATCAATTGTTTTTTACGATTTTCTTTGTACAAAAGTGCTCAAGTTTAAGACCATTGTATTGTGGCAAAAGATTTTTGTTCTTGTTTTTACAACTCCTTTTTTTATTTAGAAGTATTACTTTGCATTGACAAATTGAACATGTGTGTGCTACATTTTGTATGAGTTTTCAAAAATAAATTGGTGAAACTGAGGCACTGTCTGTCCTTTTCTTTCTCTTTAAAGTAATTTGACGAGTGCTGTCATGTGTGTTTTTAAAAGTATATTGGGTTCATATATATATATATATATATATATATATATATATATATATATATATATATATCATATATTGTATATACACACACCATATATCTAGGTGTGCCCCGAGATTTTTAGGCTATGAAAAGTGTGCCCCGGGACAAAAAAGGTTGAGAGACACTGCTCTACAGTGTGTGTCAGTTACCTAACAGTGCCCAGGTCCTCTACAGTGAGTTGTACTGTATGTGTGTGTCCGTTACCTAACAGTGCCCAGGTCCTGTACAGTGAGTTGTACTGTATGTGTGTGTCAGTTACCTAACAGTGCCCAGGTCCTGTACAGTGAGTTGTACTGTATGTGTGTGTCAGTTACCTAACAGTGCCCAGGTCCTGTACAGTGAGTTGTACTGTATGTGTGTGTCAGTTACCTAACAGTGCCCAGGTCCTCTACACTACAGTGTGTGTCAGTTACCTAACAGTGCCCAGGTCCTGTACAGTGAGTTGTACTGTATGTGTGTGTGTGTGTGTGTGTGTGTGTCAGTTACCCAACAGTGCCCAGGTCCTGTACAGTGAGTTGTACTGTATGTGTGTGTGTGTCAGTTACCTAACAGTGCCCAGGTCCTCTACAGTGTGTGTCAGTTACCTAACAGTGCCCAGGTCCTCTACAGTGAGTTGTACTGTATGTGTGTGTCCGTTACCTAACAGTGCCCAGGTCCTCTACAGTGAGTTGTACTGTATGTGTGTGTCAGTTACCTAACAGTGCCCAGGTCCTGTACAGTGAGTTGTACTGTATGTGTGTGTCAGTTACCTAACAGTGCCCAGGTCCTCTACAGTGTGTGTCAGTTACCTAACAGTGCCCAGGTCCTCTACACTACAGTGTGTGTCAGTTACCTAACAGTGCCCAGGTCCTCTACACTACAGTGTGTGTCAGTTACCTAACAGTGCCCAGGTCCTGTACAGTGAGTTGTACTGTATGTGTGTGTGTGTCAGTTACCTAACAGTGCCCAGGTCCTCTACAGTGTGTGTCAGTTACCTAACAGTGCCCAGGTCCTCTACACTACAGTGTGTGTCAGTTACCTAACAGTGCCCAGGTCCTGTACAGTGAGTTGTACTGTATGTGTGTGTCAGTTACCCAGGTCCTCTACAGTGTGTGTCAGTTACCTAACAGTGCCCAGGTCCTCTACACTACAGTGTGTGTCAGTTACCTAACAGTGCCCAGGTCCTCTACACTACAGTGTGTGTCAGTTACCTAACAGTGCCCAGGTCCTCTACACTACAGTGTGTGTCAGTTACCTAACAGTGCCCAGGTCCTGTACAGTGAGTTGGTTCAGTGGGACGTTCTTGGTCTCAGCCAGGAACACAGCTTTCCCAGAGGCAGAGTGAGCCTCCCTGAACGGCATCTGAAACAACACACACACACACACACACACACACACACACACACACACACACACACACACACACACACACACACACACACACACACACACACACACACACACACACACACACACACACACACACACACACGTTTCCACTTGTTGTAGAGTGAGAGATTAGCATTACTATACTTGTGAGGATATCAACTTCAGGAGGGTGAATTTGTACTATTTTTGCCATTTGTAATCCTAACCCATAGCGGAAAATAGCAGATGTACAAGCTCTTGAGCTTGTTTCAGGGCACGACACCGGAATACAACTAAGTATGAATCAGGCATGACTGTTATCCTAAACCTAACCTCTAAATGCCTAATTAACCGTAGTCTGAATCTATTTCGAATTTCGAACGCACTGTAATTGTACAGTAAGTCTCTAAAACCGTGAAACAATCATTCATCTTGCAAGGAGCAGGGAAATGGTCCTCACAATATATTATATTATAATTTTAATTTAATATAAATATAATATTGAATATATATAATAATAATATATAAATATTTATTATATTTATATTATTATAGAACACTCACTCCCTTCCTGACAAGGAAGTAGGCCAGGTCGGTGGCCAACATGTCTGGACTGAGTGCTGCCTCCATCGCACTCTGGTTGATCTGAAACAAAGACAACATAACATACGAGAACATGAGGAACAAACGAGTCAAGATGGTTCACTGCTGCCCAGCTGTAAGAGACGAGGCAAGTCACATTGTCATTGTTTTCTACAGCAAGTATAGTGGATGGCATCCCTCAGGGTTGGAAATACAGAATACTGTAAATAAATACCATGGTGTCATACCAAAGTCAAGCATTCCTATTCTGGGGCATTTTGGGAGGAAAACTATACAAACTTGCAATGCGTCTCAATGCAACAGGTAGATATAAAAAGGAGCAGACCAATTATAGTCCTCCTAAGGGACCCCAGTCAACTAAATGTATTGCCATTTGCAAAACCCGGTCATGCAAAAAATAGCTGATCCACAAGCTCACAACACGTCACAATGCACATCGACCAACGTGGGATTGCAAATCTGCTAATTTAACAACACAGAATGGTTAATGTAATGGAGTTCCAGCAGGAAAACACCTGACCTTGAGAGTGGACAGGACCCCAGTGGTCACCTGCAGCACAGCTTGAATAGTGTCATAGCAGTCAAACATGGCCTCCTTGTCTTCCTGACGAACGAAGGGAAAGAAAGACGCAGGGATCGACAAACATCGCATACGGTTATGCAGTGAAGCACGATACAATATTTTATATAAAATAAGGTACAGTAAATGTTGTGACACACATACCTGCAGGTCTTTGTTGTAGGTGCTGGGCAGCCCCTTCATCGTCATCAGAAAGCCTGCACACTGAAACACACAGATGCTCAACACCCCATGGACAATAAGCAAAACAATTTGGTGGAAGCACTAGCTTGGATCAAAGTCATTATTTTTTGTGACATCAAATTTCCACAGTATGTATCTCTCTATGCCTGAATAATATGTATACCAGTACGTGTACATTATGTGATTATTCAGGCTGATTGTGTTGGTGTTGTGATCTTACTCTGCCAAAGACACGACCAGCTTTACTCCTGATCAGCTCCAAACTGTCTGCATTCTTCTTCTGCGGCATCAGACTGCTGCCTGTGCTACACGCGCACATGCACAAGCACACGCACACGCATAGTTTCATTAAGAAAGACCGGAAGAAACATATCTGGAACAGAAACGTCTGTGACAGAATACAGGCCAAACATAATTACATTGGTTATTATTTAATGACTACCGGACCATGCAAGTAGGGATTCTAGGGAACAATGCATGTTGGGAATACAAGCAATACCCGTTGTACTGTAGCTGCTATCAGAGTACTCACTGTACCAGTTGTTAAAGTACCCAGTGTGGTACCCGTTAGATAGATAGATGGGTGATTCATAAATGGGCACGAGCCTACTCGGGAACGATGCAAGTCGGGAACAATGTAAGTTGTGAATGTATGCCCCACACGTTTATGCAATACAGTACCCACCACCATATGACCAATCGGCCAAATATTGTGATGGGGGAACCCTGATCAGTGGCACACATGTGATGCAAAGCTCTGCCAATCTGTGAAACCAAAGGGTTGGCTTGGCCAATCAGGGAAGCCCGCGGAACATTGGAGAGACACATGCCCTGTTTGATGGTAAGCGTTATGGTAAGAGTTATGACCACAATATCAAAACTACACACACACACACACACAGGTTTTGTGAATGGATAGATTATTACACACACACTAACCTGTAGGCATCAGAGAGGCTGATGAAGGAGAACTCCTTGGTACTGTACAACAACAAGTCCTCAGCCATCTTACTGAGATGTGTAAGACACAGCGATGCCCAGAACAAGAACTCCGCTATAGATAGCACAAACGTACACACAGTGTTACTTATGTAGCCTCGATACCCAGGCTTTCATTTCGTCTGCGCGAAAGATGAAAGCCTGGAAAAAGCCGTGGGCTGAACCAGTCTAAAAGTGGGAGTCAACCCTTCCGGGTGGGCGTCGCTCTAAATGATGTGACGTAGCGCTGCACTAGGGGGGAGAGGAGGGGCCGGGGGTGACGGACAGATCGATGAGATCCAATCAGGGTGCGCGCATTTCTGAGGCGCGACCCGCCCCTCTAGACCAGAAATGTCTCTGCTTAGGTCAGGCTATTACTTATGCACTTCCCATTGCAATCAGAACTGCAGACTCACTCCCAATCTTCCGCTGTAATCCGAAAATCCACCTCTTCAGACTCTATCTTGGTCCGTAGCACTTTTTTCTATGTATTTGATGGATTACCATGTTTTTGTTCTTACTTACTGTAAATCGCTCTGGATTAAGAGCATCTGCTAAATGCCTAAATTGTAAATTGTATCATCTAACCATACCAGTACATGTATGATTAAATGTAACATTGTGTTAACATACAATCATTTTGCATCGCTGTTGAGCAGAAACCTTGCATCTCCAGATTTTCTCTTTTTGAAAGGTTTTTAATATTTGTGCCAATACAAACGTCAAAATGTCCAAAATAGGGATGCCAGGTTGAAAGTAGATAGGTCTGGAGTTGTATTAATATTAACCAATGAAAAGTATTAACAAGAGCTTGTGACTAATTGATATAATATTGATATACTGTACAATGTTTCCGCTTGACAGCGACGACATGCTCCTCTACTGTGTGTGATTGATAGTTACAGTGACTGACAGACAGGTATGGTTAGCGTACCAACAAAGTCCCTTTGTCCTGTGGCGTCCATGCTGTTGATGCTGATGTCATCGAATGCCAACTCTATGTACCAGGCAAAGAGAAAAACACAGACATGGACACAGATTACCGAGGAGTTGAGAAAGCATAATATATTACTATTCAACCTGATGTTCATCGAGAACATTTTTGAACTAGAAAATTCACAATTCTGGGAAATTGCAAGTGTGGCTGCTAAGTACAGTATGATGATGATGTATTGACCCACATAACATCACAAGATGCAGATTAATAAAACTAAAACTGCTTGGTGTTGCTCTATAAATAAAGTTGTGCAATTACTAATAGTCTGACTGCCCTGTTAGGAAATCGCACTAATAAGAGGGCTCTTTGATTGTCTAGGCCCGGCCTAGACTCTAGGGCTAGCCTAGGCAGACACTCTTAGCTATTGTGCCCTATTCTTATAATGGCACTTACACCATGTGTCTTGGATGACAGAACTAGTACAACCACAGCTGTACTTGGTCTTCTCTTGGTTACTTTTGATGTTGGAGATTTATGCACTGGAGCCTAATCGTTGCTCTTGTTTGTTTGTTTTTTTTTATCCCACGATTTTGTAACCCAGTTTTCTTTTCACCCAGTGCCAATTATCTAATGTAATCCTGGGCGCTACACTTCCTCTGCCAACCTGGGGGGGGGGCAGCGGACTGACCTCATGCCTCCTTCTATGCATGAGGAGTCCAAGCTGCTTCTTTTCACCTGACAGAGGGGAATTTCCCCGTCCAGATGTAGCGCGTGGAAGGGACACGTTATTCCGACCAGTTCCTTTCCCCTCCATCAGGCGCCCCGGCTGGCCAGGGGGAGGTAGTTTTAGAGACCAGGATTACGGCATGTTTTTGTGAGGGTATCTACCCTAGGGGACACGGGGACATGCAAACTCCACACAGAAAGGCCCTATCGTCGACCCACGCCTAGGGTATGGGCACTGATGACGCGGAGGAGGGAACACGCCGCCAGTGCCCACAGCGTCCCCAGCGGGAATCGAACCCAGGACCTTCTAGCTGTGAGGCGACAGCACTACCAACTGTGCCACCGTGCCCCTCGCTCTTGTTTTTAATAAGTGTTTAACCAGAACCCTAAACATGGAGGTGTAAATGTACAACAGAGATTGTTTGGGAGAAGCTAAATGCTCTCACCTTGGAGAAGCTAAATGCTCTCACCTTGGCGCAGGAATTCTCTGTCGATGTCAAATGGAGTTCCAGCGATGGCGCCACTAAGAACACACACACACACACACACACACACACACACACACACACACACACACACATACATCTTATGACTACACATGGGGAAGTATGTGTCAAACACCTTCAAGGTAAATGGTAAAATAATTTTATACAATATGTTATGTGTTATTCACATTAAAAAAATATTTTATATCATATGGTTTATGTCCCTCAAATGTGTTTCTAAAGCCCTAACCACACCAAAGGGTCACCATGCAACTACTTGGGTCCAAACGGTTGCAAGCAGTTAACGTTACAACCGTCTTGACCCTTTGGTGTGGTTTGGGCCATTTAATTCCATGCGTTGAATCACTACGGTCAACGTGGGTTAATGTGCAACAAGACATATCACACCGCAGGGACAACGCTAAAACCGTCTTGACCCTTTGGTGTGGTTAGGGCTTAAAGGTTTAATTCAGGATGGCCATGGAGGTGCAGGTGTGTGTCATTCATACCTGCCCACTAGTGACAGTGAACATGGGTGGTGTGTGTCATTCATACCTGCCCACTAGGGACAGTGAACATGGGTGGTGTGTCATTCATACCTGCCCACTAGGGACAGTGAACATGGGTGGTGTGTCATTCATACCTGCCCAGTGGTAAGACGTTAACCCTCTTGCTCATCTCCTCAAGGCGCTCCACGTCTCTGCACAGCGTCACCGCGTGGCTGGAGCACGCCAAGACGCCAAAACATGAAATTTGATTGAATACTTTTATTAGTCAGAACTCAGAAATGTAAACAGCACATGGTACAGTAAAACATTAAAGCTAAAAGGATAACACAAAAAACACCCTGGGGACTTGTTTCCATTCCTATGTATTCATAACGATTAAAGTCATCAACGTAGCATACACAATTAACAATGATACATGTCATCAAAAATTCAAACAACATATGTACAAAAGAGATGGGAAAATACATTTACATCCCATTTTGGTCTCCTGATAGATGATTTCCCCATGGTCAGCCAGGGCATTCCACACTTTTGGCAGAGCAGTAAACTTATAGTATAGACCAGTAACACGCCCTAAAGGGCGAGGTTGCGTGCACGCATCCGCCTGGGTGACAGCAGACTGCTGGGTGAACACTGGCACTTTGGAATGGGGGGGGGGGGGGGGGGGTCAGATCAACATATTAACTGCGACCTTTGGTCGCAACTAAAGAGCAATAATGCACTTCCTGCCTGGTTACCTACCTGAGGATCCAGTGACTCCACCTGATTGGCTGAGCTCTCTGCATGTGCGTGTAACCAGGAAACAGTACGTCGATTTCTCTGCAGTTCAAAGAGACGGCACATGCGTGCTGTTAATTGTGTGTGTGTGTGTGTGTGTGTGTGTGTGTGTGTGCAAGATATCTGCCGACCACGGGTTAATACATGAGCGCTGCTTGCCCGTTTACCACCTAAACATGCATGCGTCTGCTCTAACTGCTGTAGTTCAAGTGTTAAGCAAATACATCAGATGATGCCGTTAATGGTCTGCAAGTGATGTGAGTCATCGACTCTAGTTTGGAGGAAGCATTCCTTATAATGTTGAAAACATCTCATGATTGTTGCGTCACAGCTTGTATAGAAATGCAGACACTTTTAGATGCTTGCGTTTAGGTATTGTCTGCACTGATGGTTGGTGAGGGGTTTGCAGGAATGCCAAAGAAAGGTGAAACGTTCCTGGCAAGGAACTGTTCTGTCCCTGCCACATTTGGAACCATGATATACCTAGATGCACTATCTTCGAGTTTTGCATGAGCGATCCTTTGTTTATTTTGCATATTATGTGAACATAAAATGTGCCTGCACGCGTGTTGCGTGTGTGTGCGCATGTGTTTCTACTTCCTCACACAGCTGCTCGATCCACCATGGTTGAGATCAAGTGTAGGGCGTTTCCCCTCAGTGTTGTAATGGCATCGCGCAACCACAGCCTCATGTCAGTCACAACCTGTTCAGCCAGACGACACAGAGCAGACACTTTGACTTATGCAGAGCCAAGTGTAAAATCAGTGTCAGAATCAACGGCATGAATCCTAGGCAACAAACTACAGGGTAAATGGCAAAGAAAAAAGTGCAAAGAAAACTATTCTACAAAGTAACTTAGGATGCCTGCCAGGAGGTGAATGTTTTAACTTCCAACACCATCAACATAACGTTCAGGAGGCAAAATAACATCAAACCTGATCATTCCGGCTCCTGCCAGTGTGCAACTTCCCTGCAGGCTCACCAATCAGCTCCTGAGAAACACAGAACATATACACACAATATGAATGCAATGCATAGTATCTGACTGACTATACTGAATTCATAATTATTAGTTTTGGCAACTCTAATGGACTGCAATAGGCTTAGCCCTCGGATTTTAAGTCGTACAGTACGATCACATCACATTAACATCGTCTTAGACACGCTGAAAATGTAATTACTTCACCAGCATAATATGACGAGGAGGCTGGGAGCGGTCTGCATGATCACTTCATAGACGGTCAATCCGTCATGCATTATTTGGCATAATGCAATGCTATGTATCATTAATTAAAATATATACAGCATGCTAAAGCTTTAGTAAAGCACACTACACCAGAAATAAATAACTGCTGGATACCAGTCTGCTTGACAGACCTTTTAGGGAAGTTGTATTTACACAACGCAGTTTCGGGAGAAGAGACCTCCTTAGGCTTGACCTTAACCACTCCTCCCTCATTATCAACAACTCCTCCCTCTTTATCAAACTCACCTGCCTTTCATTATCACCCGGCCAATCCCCTGTGCAATCACCACAGTATAAATACACCTGCGATCGCTCAACCAGTTGTTTGTGCTGCTCCACGACAGACCAAACATGGGTTGTGAGTACTGCACTTGTAGATCGGCTATTTTCACTATTCTTCAAAATCGCCATCCTCCTCCACCCCAACCTCCTCCTTCCGCCTCGATTCTCTAGGAATCCAGGGGGGGGGGGGGGGGGGGCAGTGACGGAGCAGAGACGACCAACCGCTCATTCCGAGTAGAGCAAAGATGACCGTCAGCTCCAGAGACTACGCCCCCACCCTGGGTTCCTCACTCCACTCCGCATTCATCTCATTCTGTTTCAATAAACTGTTCATCTTGAGCGAAGGTGTGGTCTCTTACTAAGTGAATTGGTTATTATATAAATGTATATATATATAGAAAATTGGCTTTCGCCTTTATTTTAGATATGTTTTTATAGAGGGATAGACAGTAGGCTGACAGGAAATGGGGAGAGAGATGGGGATTGGGGGGGTGACATGGAGTAAAGGCCATCGGGAGTCGAACCCGCGGCACACTGCCAGACTGGATCACCAGCCAAGGTGCCTGGACCGCTGAGCCAAAGCCCAGGCCTATTTAAATGTAGGCAATATTATTAAACTTGCTGTATTACTTTTAACAGTCTGTCTGTCTGTAGGCTAAACTGTGTGCATTTGCAGGATGGATACTGATAGTAAATGTTTGAGAAGTCCTGGCATACTTCTCCTCGACTTTGCAGCATGCAGCTGCGGAACGACTTGGAAAAATAATAAATTAGATTAATAATTAAATAATAAAAACACTTATTTTTAATAGACTTTGTCCTTTTTATGTTTATATTTATTATTTTGTAAAGCATGTATTAAACTTCACCAAGTGACACAAATTAAGTGTATTACTGTGTCATTGACTCAACGGCCAACTGTGAATAGTGAAACAATAATTCCTGTATCATGTCAGCCAAGCTGATTCTGGTCATTGTCACCTTTAGCCTGCGTTCGTTGGCTGTGTGAATGTCTTCATCACCTGGTTTGATCGCAAACACCCCTTTGGACCACTCTTCTTTGATCTGAAAAAAGAGAACACAACTGAATTTAGTGTCAAAATATATTAATCTGGCCCAGACGTCTGGCATAGCAATCCGGGAATCTAGGGCTGCTACTGTAGTGTGACAGCGGGCCGCAGGTTCGAATCCCGATCCTGGCGACCTTTTCTGCGTGTCACTCCCCATCTCTCTCTCTCATTTCCGTCTACTGTAGTGTATACAATCTAATAAGGCAAATATATATATATATATATATTAGGGATGCACCGAAATTGAAATTCTTTGCCGAAACCGAATACCGAATATAGGAAACAGTTGGCCGAAAACCGAATACCGAATATCCGAATATGATTAATATTATACATCTTTTTTACTACCATTGCTGTCATGGCTGTACCTTAAAGCTACCTGATTTATTTAAAATAAATTATTATGGCAAAACTTAACTTAAATAATAATCACTATTATGGGTCCATAAAACATTTATTCAGCTCTTTTGAATGCATTAATTGCATACACTATTCGGTGATATATTTTCTGCCTATTCGGGCCGAAACCGAACATTTTCTGCGGCTGAATATTCGGGGCATCACTACTTAAATTAGTATGTTTATACAGAGTAAGTACAGAATAAATAATGACTGTGACACAGTCCTGTATCTGAAAGGTCAGAAATGCAGTCCTTGCAACCACAATGTTTCCAGCCAGACAGGTCTAGTCCAGAATGCCACTTAAGCACTATAAATACTTTGTTGTACAACAAATAGCAAAGATTGTTGACCTACAAGCTTGTAGATGTTTGGAAAATTTGAAAGATTTAGAAAGCTTTTGCCTATAATGCCATGTTGAAAGTGGTTATCACTTAACATACCTACACCCACACAGTATCATTGGTATGAAGTGTAACTGAATATCGCTATTTTAGTATCCTCACTTAACCCATTAACCTGAGTTTGATTCTACAAATGTTATGTTATGGTTATGGCAAAACTTAACTTAAAGCGCAAATAACATGCATTTTAAAACTGCTTTTAATATTTAATAATCATATGGTCTATGTCCCTCAAAGTTATTTCTAATGGTTTGAGCCTCAATCACCACTCTGATATAACCAGGCCTTGGCATTTCTTTCTGGACTTTGAAAGCAGTTTTAGCTTCAGTACCACAATGTCCTGAGGTGGTGGGGGTGCTGATATGCAGATTATTTAATATTTGAGTCATTATAATACTGATGCTAGATAAAACCAGGCTTGTTTCCATTCCATGCCAGCTTGGAAAATCAACAATGGTGGACATTGTACAAAGTGGAAATGCAAATTTGGAACTGAAGACTGAAGAAGAGGGGGAATTATACAAAGTAGGGTGACATTGATGACATCACGATGAGGCCAAAATCAGTTGAGCTGTTCCTGAGAGCAATTTCAATTAAAACACTCGTATGAAATGAAGGCCTGATTGTTCAAAATTGGTTATTTGTGGGGATAGAAAACACACATGGGAGCCCCACAAACACAAAAGAAATTGAAAAAGTTGAATCTTATGTTATAGGTCCTTTAAATAATAATCACTATTATGGGTCCATAAAACATTTATTCAGCTCTTTGAATGCATTAATTGCATACACTATTCGGTGATATATTTTCTGCCTATTTGGGCCGAAACCGAATAGGCCGAAAATGCATATTTAGCCATTTTCTGCCGAATATTTTCTGCGGCCGAATATTCGGTGCATCACTAATATATATATATATATATAAAGTACTCCTATTATTAATACTCCTTTTTATATATACACAAAAGTAATACTTGTCTGACAATTGTGAAAAGCTGTGTGTATGTATCTTTTTCCCCCCAGGAAAATAGTCACTTTTGTAGTAGCACCCTACTATAGAACATTTATTTTATTAGAAGTAGTAGTACTATTTATCATTTAATCTATATTTCATGTGTGGATTATTGTCAGACTTCCTATGGAAAAAGAAAATGCTCCCTCGTCTGACCTCATCTGACCTTGCGTGGTAGCCGCAAGCAGTCATGTGACAGTAATATTGTTCAACACACACTCAGCAGAATACACAGAGGAATTTCTGCAGCAGGGCACATTTGCAGCTGTCACCCATTAACCACAATGTGTTACACAACATGCACATATGGACGTTACACCAGGCAGGACTGCCAATCACATTGTATGTTATATATACACAGTACTAGGGCCTTATCCGTTCTAATAATATTAGATATGAATATTAGATATGAACAGGAAATGATGTACAGTGGGTAGTGCAATATAATAGATCACATTGATTGGGAGGGAATTGTTACTTGGGCACACAATTATTATATAAGATAGATAGATTGTCATAGATAGATAGATAGATAGATAGATAGATAGATAGATAGATAGATAGATAGATAGATAGATAGATAGATAGATAGATAGATGTCATTAACTGTTATTGCATCTCTGTATGTATTTAGCATTTTATTTTACAGACGGCACAGGATGGTGGTCACTGCGTCACAGTAATGTAACTTTGGGAGTGTATAGCCAAATGGACCCGCTCATTCCATGTTGTCGAAACAGTGCATGACAGTGCATGTGTTGGCGCAAACGCACGTAACATTGTTTGGGACTCGAAAAACCCTGTTGTATTTGTCTGTCACGGCAAAGGAGGTGGTGGAGGAGAGGAGTGTGTCACCCGTGTGCAGTTTAAACCTTTGCGGCAAACGTGTTGTTCTGAAATGCCGATGCTGCCTGTCTGCCACGCACCCCCTGGAATTTTTTTTTTTTTTTTTTTTATATTGTTTTATCCCACGATTTTGTAACCCATTTTCCCCCCTGTGTCAATTATCTAATGTGATCCTGGGCTCTACACACCCTCTGCCAACCTAGGGAGAGCAACGGACTTGAACTCATGCTTCCTTCATGCATGAGTGTCCAAGTCGCTCCTTTACACCTGACAGGGGGAGTTTCCCTGGTTGGACGTAGCGCGTGGAAGGAACACGTTATTCCAACCAGTTCCTTTCCCCTCCATCAGGTGCCCCGGCTGGCCAGGGGGAGGCTCCCCCCGGAAATGTTCCCTGTGTGGCTCTGCTGCGAGACGCGGTCTAATCCCAAAAGGGGAGGTGTCGTGTGGGTAAAAGGAAAGGGGAGTGTTGCACCGAAAACGGTCCTGATAGTATCAGGCCTGTTTCCGGCGTTCTGCATGTGTGTATCACGCTCATATATGTCTGTGTTTGATGGCCGCCTCAATGCTTTTCCAATGGGAGTCACATGGTTTGACCAAACATTTGTGTTCTGTACGTGTGTAGGAGGCCTCAGACAGGCGACACTTTCTGACATCCGACCGACCGACAGACAGTGTTTCTTAAATTTAGAATAGAGATATTCAGGGCACAAGACAGATATTTGCGATTTGTCTTATTGGAAGGACATTCCACATTAGAGAATATCTCGTTTCACCAGCAGATGGCATTCAAGATCATGAAACAGAGGGAGTCTACAACACTTCTACAAAATCAGCTTTAAATTGTTTTTGTATTGTTTCTAAATTGGAAATGCTTTTGATTTAATTAATTTGCCGTTCTTTCTTGTACCTTATTTTTATTAAAGTTTTATATTATTATTTATCGCACAGATTGTAATCAATCCATCCATCTTCAACTGCTTATCCGTAGTTGGGTCGCGGGGGCAACAACTCCAGATTTCCCTCTCCAGAGCAACATTAGTAACTTCATCCTGGGGGATCCCGAGGTGGTCCTGCCAGATATTGGAGATATAAATCCTCCAACTCATGCTTGGTCTGCCCCGGGGTCTTCCCCCTGTGGATCCTAACCAGATGCATCCTAACCAGATGCCGAACCACTTAAGCTGGCTCCTTTCCAAGCGAAGAAGCAGCGACTCACTACTCTGAGACTCTACAGATTGTCATGCATAATTATGTGTTCATGACTGTTGTCAGCAGGTCATGAGACAACTACAGTAAGAGTCCAGTTGCCCATAAACATTTGAAATCAAGAGTGCCAATGATTATCTGTTATTTAGTTCCACTCAAGGACAATATATTCTGCTCAGTTTGTGAACTGTGGTTGCTCTGGTAGAACAGCCACTGTCTTCCAGTACATCCATTTGGAGATCAAATTCGGAGGCATTACAGCATTACTGTATTTGTTTCTTCTTCTTCATTATCTACAATGTTGAATATGCTCTAATTACAAGAATGCCACTGCCTGCAAGAGTGCAATGCTGTGACAGCTATATTAATGTAAGTGGCATGTGATGTGATCAAACGTGGGATATGACGTGATAGAATCCTTGAAACTGCTCTGCTACACTGAAGCACGCCTCAGGGACATATCCGAGAGTGAGAGAGATATCAGCGCAGACATTATTACATCTGAAAGACTGAAACACACGCATACACACACGCACACGCACACACATGCACATAGTGGGTCTGTTTTCACCTGGTCCATTCCTTGTAGAATTGCATTCATTTCTTCCTTGGTAACCAGCTTGGCCTTTTCTAGTGCTTTGACATAGGCCTTGCTCCCTCGGATGTCAGCGTCCCACATCCTCTGGTCGTACGATATGGATGCGTTGAACTTTTCCATGATGGGGTCGGTGTCTCCCACAAACCGGCCGCCCCAAAGTTTATTTCCCTGATGGTCAGAAATAAGACACACATGACAGCATGACACATAAACCATAGACAGCAATATTTCAGTCACCATTTTATGAACATTAAACTGGCTATTGATACCATAGACGTCTGGGTCTTGTAAACGTCCTCAATGGATGTGGATTTCATCATCACTAACTACTGGTATACAGTTACAAGTGAATGCTTTGTACTAGTGGGGCAATTCAATTAAATACATATGTCGCACTCACACACATTATGAACAGGTATCATGTCAAGATACTTATCTCCATCAAAATGTGTTGCCCTATAATACATATATGTGTCAAATAGGTTGCCCAAATTCTGTATCGGAACGTGTTAAGCATGGTTTTAAGTGCCCACAGAAAAGTAGAAAGTCCTATAGGCTAGGGTTCCCAAAAAAGTCACAGCCGAACAGATGATGAGAGAGAACCCAGTAAAATGCAAAATATATTTTCAGACCTTCAGATAATTAATTCCTTTACAGCTCTTATCTAGCCACATGGACACAAATAACCGCTTATAAACATGCTGACTACTCAGACAACGCATATTGAGTCAACAACCCTTCCTCAAGCAGCAAGTCAGTGTAAGCGTGTGAAATCCTGTCAAATATATAGGAGAGGGGATAGATTACATGAGTACAGGCAGGTGTGATAGGGGTGTGGTTTGATATAAGTCACTTAAAGTTTAAATCAAACCAAAGCAAATCAATTCCTGAGTCAATACAAATCAATCAGTATTACCATATGTACAGTACATCTAGAATATATGTATCTATGCATAAATACATGTTGTGTATAGATTACACAATGTGTAGACATGTACACATAAATATTACATTGCATAGTGTACATTGCATAGGTGGTTGCTGTAGCCTGCTGTAGCCTGCTGCCTGCCCTATAGGCCTACTGCCTATGTCCTTTTTATGGTCTATAATATAAACGGCACATAGTTTATGAAATCAACATTTCATATGAAATGTTGATTTCATAAACTATGTGCCGTTTAGTTTGGCATATGAATTGATATATATTCACATATTGTCCAAGAGGATAACCGTTATTAATAACGGTTATCCTCCTGACTGTCCCCCTGGAGAACATTAGAATACCAAACTACTCGCCCCTTGGACAATATGTGCATACTGCTGCTGCTGCATAGACCTATAATACAACAATAAATTGTCATGTTATAAAATAACAAAACACTATAAAATAAACAAATAAATAGTCCTGACTCCTTAGTGTGCATGAACGCAGTATAGCCGAGAGAGAAGATTGTGGCACTGGCAGGCAAAAAAAGGTTTTTCGGATGCACCCTCAAAAGTATTTTTGTGGCTAAGCGGCTGCTGTGTCAGCCTCTCTGATCAGCTGGCTGCTAAAACAACAAATCACTGACATCCACACGTGGACGAGCTCGAGGCAACAAAAACAAAACATGACACAGGCTATTATTTCACATCCATGATTCCATTCTTCCATTCAACTCACCTCTGCATTCGCCATGTTCTTCAGTGATGTGGTGCTGTTATGGTCTCTCTGTGGTTCAGCCAGGCAGTCCAGATATTCTTCTTCAGCTCTCGACAGATTATATTATGATGTTTTTTTACCCGGGACTGTCTCTTTTTATACCGCCATGGTTTCTCTTACGTCAAACGGCCGGAACTATTCCTTCGACTGGGGTTGTGCACGCACGGACACATTTGAAATGGACTGTGATGTTTCTATACGGACACATTTAAAATACGGGCCGTATTTCATCCGATCGCTTCTGCTGCCGACATGGAAGTGTAAGAATTGTGGTATTATTCATTTTTTAAGCTAACATTATGATGTGTTATTATAAGTATGTTCATGAATGTTTGAGAACATGTGGTTATTTATGCAGTAATGCAGATGATGGGAAAAGAGGGGAAATTCCATCACAGACATTAGCTCTAGAATGTCTCACTCAAGGCATTCAGTTAGCCCTCCAAGCAGAACCCAAATGCTACTGAAGTTTCTGACATTTTGACGACCCAGATCAAAATTTCAGAAAAGCTTTATGTAGGGTCCCGAGAGGGGCTAGCATTCAGTGTACTATGAAGGTTCAATTATGGTTAATTTAATTGGTTATAGTTGTGGTTGTGGATCTGACTGATGATATCTCCTCCAATCATATATCTGGTCCATAGCCCTAATGCCCTTAGCTGCCGTTGCATTAATAAAGGCAGAGGCGAGCTATATGGACCAGAGCTACTCCAACAATACAACCATATATTATATGACTGCATGGGGATTCAAAATGATGCATTATGATCCTAGCTCTGGTCCATAGCTCTATAATGCCTTCATTAATGCAACGGCAGCAAGGGGCATTAGGGCTATGGATCAGAGCTACATGTTCCTTACTAGAAAGATAGTGAGGGAGCTTTAATTGTATGCTTTTGAATTTGATTGAATACTTAATTAGACAGAAATGTGAACAGCACAAGGCAAGCACCAGGTACAGTCAAACATTTGAGTTTAAAGGGATATAACAAACAGAAAAATCCCGGGGACTGGTTTCCATTGTGGTCAAATTATGGCAACAGAGTTAAAATACGAGTAGGCTATTTACAGACAGCCTCATACGAGTTAATCTACCTCTGAGAGTGTGCACAGTCATGAAACCAAATGGACCTGTGAGGGTGAGTCCATAGGTTACTGTGGTTACATTTATTTTGTATGCAAACTATAGATATGATGGAAATATGTATGATAATGTTTGAGAATACAAAGAGTTTTAATTAACTTACAATTTGTGTTGTGTATACTGGTGTGGAGAGGGTTAAGAGAAAGCAGATGGGATTGCAAAAGAGCATTGAAATGAAATTAATGCAGGTTCCTTTTGGAATAGCTGAGGACAAATCATTAATAACAAAGACAGTGAGTGATTTCTGGCGCATGTTTGGAGCAAACTTGGCAGTGCCGTAATGTATCACAGCTCATACAATGGGCTAAAGTTCTAAACAAATGATTTATCTTCTGTGTGTTTCTTAGGAAGGACCACAATGCTGCTATGCTCAGCAACTATGAGGTACTGTGTTTTTGCCACTGTTTTGCATTGCAAATATTACCATTGTTATAACATTAGTTTATTGTATTTCTAAATATCACAAAATATCAAATATACCATGTCACGGGGCAGCCCGTGCCCTATACACACACATACACTGATTAAGGACATTGCACGCACGCACACACCACACAGACTGTGGGTAGTGGGGCAGACAGGTCCTATCATATAATGTCAATACTGTTGATGTATGCATTTACAGGATGGACAAATGAAATGATACACACAGGGAAAACAGGCAGTTTATTAACCTGTGTGTTTATTGTAACTCAGTATTTGTATGGCCTCTCTAGTGCTGCCACTTTAAGAAGGGTTCCCCCCTTGCCAAGTACTGTTGAGGAGTAGGGGTGTTCCACAATGTCAAGTATCAAAGTATGTCTATTATCTGGGGAAAGGAATGTAACCCCATATGATGTATAGTCTAGATAATAGAACATCTAGGTATGGGGTTACTTATTCAGGTTCAGCTGATATCGGTGAGCTTGTAGATCAGCTGGGTATATTTAATTGCTTCTCTGTTGGTGGTAGGATCCTCACCTATAAAGGGGAGACTGCAGGCAGAGCTAGTCAGTTAGGCTCGGGCAGGCATCATGCTGACACCCCTGTGAGAGAGCTGCTAGGGCCCATGTCATGGGCCTAGCCTAGTGCAGTTTGTTATTTTTCCTTTTTCCTTCGTTGAGCGTTAAGTATTTTTGAGTTTGTTGTTTTGTATTTTGGCCAGTATTATTTTTGTTGTTTGATTTTTCTGTTGAGAATATCTGCAATGGAGCTGGAGTTTGGAGCAATAAAAACCATCAAAAAGCATTGCTGACTGTTTTTGGAGCCTTGGCCCTCAGGCAACTTTACATACCACGTCTGCAGCAATGTGAGCTTGTGTCTGCATATTATCAACAGGTATTCAAACTCTTAACGGATCTGAAGGAACAGAGGAAGGACAGTGGGAAGAACAAGCACAGCGCTGGACAGCAGAACCTCAACACCATCATGTACGAGGTAGGGATGCTCTATTTTTGACCCATTAAGTCCTGAGGCCGACTCTAAAAATGTCTTCTAAATCCCAACGGTTTACTGAAAAACTTATGTTGCTATCTAGTATCTACTGTGTATCTGTGGTTCTCAAACCTTTTCATGTCCAAGACACACACAATTGTATGGGGGTTTTTTTGGCCATGAACACCCATTTCAAAATATTTTGTGCCAGAGAACCCCACAGAAGAAAGAAAATGTGATAAATGTTTGCTTTACAACATCTAGTCAAAGATTTGCAAAATCTTAAAAAAAATAGCAGATCTACAAGCTCATAGCGCGGCACAAAGTGACATGCTATGACCTTGTATATCTGCTATTTTTGAATAGCCAACCAATGTGAATGGCCAACTCTACAGTTACCGTTTCTATTACAACACAAGGTAACACAAATGGTTCAAGAGATTTTTTTAACACTGTTTTTTTCCCCTTTCTTTTCTTTGTTTCTTCAGACATTGAAATACCTTTCAAAGACGCCATGCAGCAGGCAGAGTCCAGAGACAGTCAAAGACTTCCTCACCACTCTGATGCCTCACAAACTCACAAAGTGGGTGTTCCCTCACAGAGACCATGTTTTCCTGACCTGAGATCAGATTCTAAAAATGTCTTCTACATCCTGACAGTTTTCTGAAAAAGCTATGTTTCTACGTCAGTCGTTCTTTGATTTTTCAAAAATAGCAGACCTACAAGCTCCACTCGGTGGCGCGCTATGAGCTTGTAGATCTGCTATTTTTCAATAGCTAAAGCATAACATAATGCTAACACCAAAATGGGTTCCACTTCCTGCCCAAAATGGGTTAATGGTCCCACTCCTGAATTCCCATACACATTATGTCCATTATGGGCTGTGAGGAATCAGGAGGATCATAAAATTGTACGATTAATTGTCACACAAATAATTGTGTTTTTACCATTGGACATTGGGGCATACGAATAAAAAAAATACATTTCTGATTACCTTTTAGGTTTTGTAAACACAAATTGCACAGGGCAGTTATGACAACTTGACTATACAAAGAAATGACATGATAAAACAATGATAAATAGACCTTTAATATTTTTATAGTTTCACATATAATCAACAATAGTGGAATTGGCAGATGTACAGTGAGCTTGGATATCTGCTAATTCGACTATTTTTGAAAATGTATACATTTTTCAGCAGATGAATTTAGCTGAATTTAAAAAACAATCCAAAATAATAATGATTATCTCAATTGCGATTAGGTGATTATTTTTGTGACTAGCCTACTCCTGAATGTCTTCTTTTTTCTTTGTCATCAGGGCTGAAAAACTACAGCTGCTGAACCACAGGCCACAGACAGCCGTGGAGATCCAACTAGTGAGTGGCCTGTATTTTTGCACCCATTTGTACCTTTTGTATACTATATTATAAGTATACTTTCACTATTAATTTGAAGGTGAGGGTCTATAGAACCATTTTGGTTCGAGTGGCAAGCACCCAGATACAAAAATTTGCCTCTAGTCAGTCAGTTGCCAACCCCCATCAGCCCTACCAAAATATGTAAACTGTTGTAACTTTTGATTAAATTATCCAATCTGAACATAATGAGATATGTATGGATTCACAAATACGAGTAGCATTTGGTACTTAAACCTTTTACGCACATAATATTTTTTTCCACCCAGTATTTGGTGTATATCTACAAAAATAGCAAGGAAAACGAGCTAAAACAAAGTTCTTAGTATTACACACAGACACAACAATTCAGTTACATTTGTATTTATTTTTGTATCATAATGATCCAGTTTTGGATATTGCTCTCGTCCAGCTAGTTCTCACATTTACACTTGCACAGGCGTTTGCCTTCATGCAACTGCATGAACTACTTGAAAGGAATGAGAACAGTTCCATCTTGTTGTCAACGTTTGCCAATTTCCTGGGATTTTCGCAGTACCAGATACACGTTGTCGGATGCCTGTTCCTCGTTTTTCCCTTGTGCCTCCTTTGTCAGTTCACGATACTGGACCCAGACAATGTCCACTCTTGTTGTTTGTTTCAAGTCATGGTTTAGTGCTCTCCTCAAATGGATTACTATTACTCAGCAACACCTCCATCAGGTCTTTGGCATGGCATTGAAATCGGTGTTGAGATGCAGAGCCTTCCTCGTGATGAGGACGTTCTTCCCAATCATCATTGTCATTTTATAGTCTCTCTGTCTAAAAGGTCATACACCTGTTTTTGATGAATTGGTTCCTACTCAAAGGCCTATTCAAACACAGTAAGTTTTTTTATATTGTGGTTGCACTACTCACTTCCCTTATTCGGACAACCACTGAACTTATCACTTGGTCAGCATTGAGAGTTCATGTTTTTAACAGGATACAAGTTTGCAGTTCCTCTTTTCAGCTAAACATCTGTTTTCCTTTCTGTCATAACAACTGTGTGTGTGTGTGTGTATGTGTGTGTGTGTGTGTGTGTGTGTGTGCGCTCTGTGGTTATGGAGTTCTGACCTCTGTTACCTATCATAACAGTCTAACCCCACCGAGACAAGGTTCAGAATGGTCGCGAGCAATCCATACACTCAACCCTCGTTGACACCAGTCACAATCCAACGTTCCAACATGACAGGGTTCTCTGTCAGACCAAGGCCTTTCACCCTTTGTTGGCTTGCTCATGTGCCTGATCAATTGGTATGGATGAGAAACGCAGATTGCTTCGAGTTATCGCCCAGTGTCCATTCTCAAATTCAGCCTTGATGCTATCTGGGAGACGTTTCATGTCTCTGATGAAGACTGGAATCCACCTGGCGTAATTCTGGTGATCAAGAGCTAGAACAAAGGCACAAGCATCTGTAGGGTAGTGACCATTAGTTCAGATAAACATGAATATGATCTGTTGGTACTTGTGTACAAGCAGCCAAAATTTGACTGTTGGGCTGTCTTTGGCAACTACATTGACCCAATCCTCAAGGGCCATCTCAGTTCCACTGACTTCATAGGCTTGCTTCAGAAGGCTGTCAAGTATAACAACAGTAACTTGGTGGCCATATCTTGTTCTCATTACCTTTGATCGGATGCTTTTCAGGAATGATGTGGCAGCTGCAGCCTGCCTCTGACTTCACTATCCCAGCTTCTTTCAATGCTTCAGGCCATCCTGACCCACGGTCAGGATGATCTCCCATGGTGCTCCACAAAGCCATTTCAATGTGGAGCCCACCTAGCATCACCACAAACTTGTCTTCCCCACAATTGTCAGGGAAATAGTTATATAAAATAAACAAAATCAAACACAGGAGTGGTGTATTATATTACAATATCTAAGTTTAGTTACCCATATATTTACTGTATTTTGCTATATTTACTCATTTGTGACATATTAGATATTTTCCTATTTTATACAATTACTCATTCATGATAACAGGTATAGACAATAACATCACCATTCTAGGTTCAACAGGATAGAAGTTGGGTGTAATTTGAAGTAATTCAATGTACATTGGCAGTTGTCTTTAATTTTTTCCATATCAGAATATTCAAAACATTAATATTTGAAATCCAGTTGATTCCTCACACAGTATTGACTTGATATAGCTAAAACAAGAAAGAAAAAAACAGCAATTGTAAGACAATGAAGACATTTTTCAAAAATCCTAATTCAGATTTTGGCCATTTTGAAATTGGGCAAAATAAATATTTGTTTTTAATTTGTAGACTTGCCACTCGGAACTAAAATTGTTCTATAGGCTATCTACAAATTAGAAGTGAAAGTCAAACTTTTACATGAGTTGCAAATGACTGTGTGTCTAGGGACCCCACTATATGAATGAGTTTGTTCGCCCCTCCCAAACGTACACAGCATCACAATCATGTGAATGTTGGAAAACAGTGAAGGTGCAACAGGGCTTGGTGACACCACACCATATGTACAGTATAGCATTCCGGCTTGACTGAAACAATTGACACTTCCGGCAGTTCCGGCACAATGTTGCAAGTTCTATTGGGCAAAAATAAATAAGCAATAAAGACAACAAAAATAAACCTAAAGTAAACCAAACTCATTCTAAATAATTATGGCAGCCAAACCGACAATGAGGTAAGTAAACTAGGATGTGTGGTTTGCTCAATGTTCAATGCTGGAAAACTAAGTACTGGAATGTTACTCGCAAGGCTTTGCATCCATCCTTGAGAATTGGTATGTTGACTATTTGCCATGTTCGTCGCACATGCTTTGTCGTGTGACAAAGTATGAATCAGCCTTCATTCTACTGTCACTGTATGGGAATATTGGCTTATACATGTCAGTATAGTGCCTGTGTAGTCGAATACATTTCACACATTTGCACTTGCAACAAGGCTTTATTGTGCATTCTGAATATTATACAGCAGATTTTAACAGGAGATACAGATAAACTAGTGTATATAATATGTAATATCTCTCTCTCTCTCTCTCTCTGTAGATGGTAGAGGAGAGTGAGGAGAGGCTATCGGAGGAGCAGATTGAGGAGCTCATTCAGAAAGTCAGTGACATCCTTCCAGGAGATCCAGAGCAGGAAATCGCTGCTCCGGCTCCAGAGGCAGAGCTGGATGGAACCACAGAGAGTTGATGATCCAGCACAGTGGCTGCACCAAGACCCGGACACCTCGGAGGCATTATAAACCACTGACTCACAGAGTAATATCCTCAGTGTTCATTTCACTCTTTGACAGTGTACAAATACAGCCACATGTCCCAGTGGGACTTAGGATTTTACTTTGTATGACTTTTTTTTTTAACTCAATTTTTGTCTACTTGTTTGAGTTGAATCCAGAGCTGATTATGAGAGATCCAAACTGCTTGTCTATCAATGGCAGCAGTTAGGAACTGTCAAGTTAAAGCAATTTTTTTGTCTTGTTTTATTTACCCCTGAAGCGCCTCCTTAAAATCCAGTAGTGTTCTAACTTCCTGGGTGCAGTATAATAGACTGCACCCAGAGAGTACATTTACCCATTCATCTGTCATTATTTGTTATTGATGTAAGTCATACTGCATGTTGTGGCGTGAATACGACATTTCAGGAAGTGGTATGGCAACAGCAGAGTGTAACAAATCTGGAAATGTAATTTGCGCTGTCCTTGCAAGTAGTAATTTCATTACTTACCGAGCTTGACCAGTGTTGTGTAGCTCGATCTTGTACATTTGTTTAGGCTACAATGTTCCAGCAGACTAGCAAGATGCCTGACAAGCAGCAGATGCTTACTTTGCCAATACTTATTTACATTATTGGTGTAGAATCAGAATATACTGCCTTGACCTGGCAATGACCATCCATTTAATAGCTTTGGGAGAGCAAATGGCCTACTTTAGAAATAAACACTCTTTCATAGACATCATCACTAATAATATGTTTTGGTTATGGTGACTGGTTATGCGTTACCATTTACTGTCTACCAAGCTAGACCATGAGACTATCTCTCTTCAATGAGTATAAGCTACCTTTAAAGGTCTCATATTTTACTGCTATTAGTTATTGCTGGATAATTCCTGACTGAGTATATTAAACTCACCTGTACTGATATTTACACTGAACATGTCTAAACGTTTGTTTTATGACATTTCCTCTCATGAGTCTGTTCTTAATTAGCTGATTGGCTCTTAGCCCCAGTATGTTCCCTCAGCACTACGCTCATTCTGTAGCTCCGAGATGAGGTCACACCCTGGGCCCCTCCCACCGCGGTTCAGAAACGGCGCATGTTTCCACAAGGAACGCTTCTTACCCTTTTCTGCACAATGAATCCAAAAAGTGAAGGGCTAAAAAAGTTTTACACTAATTCAAATTTAGCAACATCCAAGAAAATCCAACTTTAAACGGTTACACGAGCGTTACAGCGGTTGTTTAGTCAGTCGCTTCCATGTTTATCAAGGAAGTCGTGCGTGTGCGCGTGCATGTCGAGTGAACTGAAGTCAGTTGGACATTTTCGACCAGGGGAGGCGCCGGAGAGGCGCTAAAGCTTTTCAACTTCCTTGAAAAACATGCTAAACAACCGTTGTAACGGTCGTGTAACCGTTTAAACTTGGATTTTCTTGGCCGTTTCAATTAGTGTAAAACCTTTTTAGCCCTTCACTTTTTGGATTAATTGTGCAGAAAAGGGTAAGAAGCGTTCCTTGTGGAAACATGCGCCGTTTCTGAACCGCGGTGTGAGGGGCCCAGGGTGTGACCTCATCTCGGAGCTACAGAATGAGCGTAGGGAGAGGGCACATATGGGTCTAATTGGCTCTAAGCGATAGGATTAGGAATTGGAAATGAGGTTCAGCCACAATCCATGTAAAGTCTAGAAAATAACACTGAAGATCGTGTTATCTAGATCAGTGGTGCTCAATGTGTGGATCGGGGTCCCAGTATCCCCACTTTATTTTTTGGGGGGGTCCCCAGATGACAGTGATGGGACAATTTAAGGAATTAAAAGACCCTTTAATACGCCAAAAAAGAGAAGAAAAAGGGCCATTACTGCATTAAAATAAATAAATAAAGTTTGCTATAAAAACATATATATATATATATACACACACACACACACACTTTTCATGCAGTTTTGGGCATCAAGTCAAACCATGCCTTTTTTTGCATGCAGTAGGCCTACTAATATGGAATTTATGCCTATTGGGTGTGACTGGAAGCCATCTTTTTGAGGGGCGCTAGCCCCTCCTATGTCCAGCTTTGAAGGTCTGTGTAAACAAACGTTGAAGGTAAAAGTGTGTAAATGCAAACATTGAAGACAAAAGTGATGAAGTATGATGATAAGAGCGCCCCTCACTTCACACGGGTGTGATTTTTAATAAACATTAGATGGCACAACTCATAAATGACAGGTAGCCTACACATCTATCTATTCTCTATCTAGATCTATCTGTATGTATCTGTTTTTGTATAGGTTCCCTGTCCCTGATTGACTGAGAAGGCATACGTTTCATTTCACCTGTAAATAGTGTGTATAGGTTTATATTGAGGCGTCATTGGCTGTACAGCCTGCCCTCAGAGCAATGTCTCTGAAGTGAGAATCATGATTACAGTAGGCTACTAGGACTCCATCTTGTGGCTGCTGATGGACATTGTTCAGAACTGCTAGTACTGCTAGAAACTGAAGTTTCATAACAGGTGAAATGAAACTTATGCCTTCAGGTTTCAGTCAGCCAATCAGGAGTCGGGGGGGGGGGGGGGGGGGGGGGGTTCAGGTGCAGTCTGGAGGGGAGAGAACAGATGGTGGAGGTGAACGGAACACTGTCCCCTCCCCTCCCAGTGAGCTGTGGCGTCCCACAAGGAAGCATACTAGGGCCTTTACTGTTCCTAATTTATGTTAACGACATGACTTCAGCTTGTGACTGCAACTTGTTCCTGTTCGCAGATGACTCAGCACTGCTGGTCTCGGACAGGAACAAACTGCAGGTTGAAAAGACCCTCAGCTCTGAACTCGGTAGAATCTGCACCTGGCTCGCTGATAACAAACTATCCTTACACCTGGGAAAAACTGAATCCATCCTCTTCGGATCAAATAGTAAACTCAGCAAGGCAGATGGCTTCTTGGTTAGAGTGGGTGACAATATTATCACACGAAAAGATGAAATTACCTACCTAGGTTCCATCCTGGAGGCCAATCTTTCTGGTGATAAAATGGCCACCAACGTAATCAAAAAAGTCAATCAAAGAACAAGATTCCTTTACAGGATCTCCTCACTGGTCAGCAAAAACACCTTGAAGACCTTAACAGGAGCCCTCGTACAAGGTTTCTTTGACTATGCATCCACCTCTTGGTACCACAGCACCTCAAAGGCCCTTAAAACAAGGCTCCAGACCTCCCAAAACAAACTGGTCAGGCTCCTACTTGGCCTCACCCCCCGAACCCACCTCACCCCTGCCCACTTTGACAGGCTGGGATGGCTTAGGGTCGACGACAGAGTACAGCATCTTGCAATGGGTCTGGTCCACAAGATTCGATACACCACCAAGATACCCATGTACCTGTCTAAATACTTCCTTAATGTAAACGAAGTCCACACCCACAACACCAGAGGGAGTGCAACAAACCATGTACAACCCAGATTCGGCACAAACAAGGGACTAAATTCTTTTCGCTCCTATGCCACCAAAATGTGGAACGCCCTACCAACAGTCATTAAGACATGTGAATCCCTTGACTCCTTCAAAACCGCTCTCAAAGGGCACCAACGGATGGCTGCAATTCGAAACTGGCCTCTGTAAAATCTGAATCCCCCCCCCCCCCCCCCATTTTCCCTCACTGTATATTGTATCTTTTCCCTTTTTTGCTTCCCATATGATGAATTCCTGTTCTGTACTTTAACTACATAGAAATGTCTATTTGTATGTCTCTAAATGTCTGTATGTCTTTAAATGTTTTGATGAATTGAACAATGTGGACCCTGTTGTAAACAAGTGTAATGCTTAATTGGGTCGTCCACTCACAGTTGACAGTCTTTGTATTGAGTTTGTGCTTAAAATGTACTGTAAATTCTACAAACTGTTAATAAATATTTCAATCAATCAAAATGACGCCAGGGCTCCACTGGGCGCGTCTGCGTCGCGTCTCCGTCAACGTCGGGAATGTGCCCTTTTAATCAATGGAGGGTGGCTCCACTGCCCGCGTTGCGTCGCGTCTCCGTCACCATAAAATTGAACCGGTTCGTTTTTTGACGCACGCACGCGTGACGCAACGCGACGCAGACGCGCCCAGTGGAGCCCTGGCGGGAAGTATCGCCCACAGGGCACAATCTAAGGGCACAATTTACGGACATTATCTCTCCATTTCATCAAGGGAGAAACTTTTCTTGGAAGGGTAAAATGAGCTTTTTTTTTGTTTGTCTTTCTTTATTTTCCTTCTTGTTGGATTGAAATCACTGTCTTACAAATGCAAATATAGAATACATTGTTGTTTGTAGTTTGTACATTTCAGAGGTCACCAGCTTTCCATTGCTGCACTAATTTTGTTTAGAGCAAGGAATAACCTATTGCCAGGTAACATACAAAAAAACATCTGTGATAGAGGGGGGTTTAATAGCCAAGCCTTCATTTAAAAACACTTTGTGTTCATTCATTCAACATCGAAAAGGTAGGCTATGTGCATTCCAGTTTATGGAGTGAATTTGTGGAATGTACATGTCCAAATATGAATTACTTTAAGAAGGCATATAAAAAGATCATATTTAAGGAGTATTTTTATGTCTTCTTTTATGTTTGTGTTGTGTTGTAGGTTATACATTTATTTGAAAAATTGTGATAATTATTTATCTCCATTTGTCTTTTTTTCCCCTCTGGTGTCTGAGAGTTCACTGAAAAGCGATGTGATTGTTAGTCACAGTTGGCATCAAACCAAGACCCAAGACCCAAATGCCCATGATAGTTTGAGTTTCTGTCTAGCTTAAGTTGTGACATACCGGTAGCTCATAGCTCATTCAAGTTGCTCTATCTACCAGCAGTAGATGGAGCTGATAGGTCACTTTATTTTTATTTATGAGATTGATAACATTTTCACATTGGTTCTCAGTTGTAATTGTAATGTGTGGTGTATTATGAATCGTATAGCATATTCATAACTACATGGTTAGTCATAATTTTAATTTTAACTTCTGAAAGCCATTTCTCCCTGCATCTCCCTCCAGTGTCTCACCAAAGTGTCTTAAACTGAAGGTCTATTTGCATATCAATTGTGCCACAGGCAGGAAGACAATCTCTGGCTGAGAGACAGTCATTCCAAATTGTAGGTTTTACTCTTTGACTTGCTAATTGGTGCATTTATATAGCGCCTTTATCCAAGGCGCTTTTACAGAGATTGTGCATTACATTCACCCATTCACACACCGATGGCAGCGGAAACCATGCAAGGCACCAACTAGCACATCGGGAGCAATTAGGGGTTCAGTGTCTTGCTCAAGGACACTTCGACTCATTCTGTAGCTACAGAATGAGCGTAGGGAGAGGGCACATATGGGGCTAAGGGCACATATGGGGCTAGGTGATAGCCAGCTTGCCACTTTGTCATGCTGGTAACCTGATGTAACTATATGGAAGATGCCTTGTTTGAATGAATGATGGACTTTGCCTGGGATTTCTCAACTCATTTCGTGCTACCTTAGGAAAATAAGGAAATAATCCACGGACCCCTGTAAGACAAGAGACATCAAATGCAAGTTTTCTTTTATGTTTGTATTAGTGTGGTTGCCTATAGGCAAGCAGACTATTGTTATTCTACCCCAGAGATTATATCGTTTAAAAAACGTTTACATTGGGCAATAACTCTATTTCCGATTGGCCAGCGATTCTGAACTCTTCCCAAGGCATGTGCACTTTGTCCTCATCTGATTGGACAATATAGTGACATACCTTATACCATAATCTTCTAATTGAACAATATTTCTATAGAGATAGGCAACCACACTAACATCTTTCTAGTTATTATTGTTATTGTCTCTTAGCCTAATGTTAATTGTGTGTGTTTTCAGACCACAATGCCTTCCAAAAAGAAGAGTCTGCAGCTGGCAGCTAAGGGGAACACAAGTATAGAACGCTGGCTGAGTCCCAGCAGGCCAACAGGTGATGTCAAGTTTGATGTTCAAGTTTGAATCAAGTGAAATTGGAAGTGGTGAAACAAAAAAAAACAGAGAAAGGCAACCTGATTACCCTGGGTAACTATGCACATTAGAGACCTGTGGATGGCGGATTTTGCCGCGGTTGGCTGATGGTGCGGTTAATATAAATAGGATGATATCATTAATGCGGTTGGATAACGGGTACGTTGGGTTATGACTTATGCCCTCATATATTTCCATTGTGGTGTCCCAAGCCAGTAGAGACCTGCGGATGGCGGATTTAGCCACGGTTGCTGCGGATAACCGCGGTTGGCGGATGGTGCGGTTAATATAAATAGGATGATATCATTAATGCGGTTGGATAGTGGGCGGATAATGCATTTGTGGTTGTGGGTGACAAAAAACTCCATCCGCAGGTCTCTAATGCACATGTTTGTGTGTACTTACTAGTGCCGGTCCCAAATCTGTTTAAATTGGGGAGGGCTGTGTCAGGAATGGGATGCAGTATAAAACGTGTGCCAAATAAAATAAAATGTGGACCATAGAAAACAGATGGAAATAGACGATCCACTGTGGCGACTGAGCGACCCCTAGACGGAAATTAGACGGAAGGGAAAAAATTGGAACTGGAACACTATCAAATTGCGTTGTTTGTTTAGCAGTTTTAATGCCTCTATCTATCCGCCCTGACTCTCCTGTGGGCCTCTCTGTCTCTGCAACCTGGGCTCTGCCTCTGAGCAGCAGCAACAGCAACTATAGGGTTTCTGGTCTGATCTGATTTATTTTCTTTTGTAGTTATGAGTGCAGAAATTGATAGATTATACTGTAGTGAGTGTGGAGGTGAGATACTCATTGTCTGGTGTTCAAAGAGCTCCCACATACTGTGCTCAAAACATGATCGGGCCTCCTCGATTCTGCACTTGGTCTGAGGTAAATGCTGTGCACAAATGTATTCTTAATTCTGATTCACATTTTAGGTGAGACGCAGCCACAACGCTCCAGAGCAGAGAATGAGGGAGAGCTTGCAGAGCACCACGCAACACCTCAGACAGGTACATATGGGGATGACTGGCATTGGCCCATTGTGAGACAGATACTATTAAAGTAATGTTTAATATTACATATTTGTAGACAAAACTAGATATAGCCTATCGGTCTAATTCATGTCCATGAATAAAGTGTTCACTTGTTTTAGTGCATTTTGTGCAGTTAGTTAGAGATTCAAGTTTTAGTTGACGATTCACTGTCGACATTCAGAATTGAAATGATTTTTTGATGATTAAATGTTGAACCAGTTAAGTACCGGTAGGCTACTAAGTATTTGAAATAGTAGTTCCACTGTTCCAATGCAATGATGTCTGGACAGTGATGGCATTCTTTTATAATTTTGATAATAATAATTCAATTTAAGGTGAGGCGCAACCACAAGGCTCCAGAGCAGACAATGCTGGACAGCATGCCAGGTTTCAGAAGACACCTCAGACAGGTCAGATTACATAATACAGTATGTAAGCTGTCATGGCACAGTGTGACCACTCTCATATTATGAGAGTGGTCACACTGTGCCATGACAGTGTGAGAGAGCTATGTTATAATATAAACAAGAATTGATGAACATCAATTCATTACCAGCTGCCTCATTATAGCTGCAGAATTGTGCTATGAAATGTAAATATCTGTGTCAATGTGTATTTGTGTGTGTGTGTGTGTGTGTGTGTGTGTGTGTGTGTGTGTGTGTGTGTGTGTGTGTGTGTGTGTGTGTGTGTGTGTGTGTGTGTGTGGAAACAAATGAAAGCACTGCACAAAGCCAAAAGTCCTGCTAAAAGCATAGTAAACCTGAGTCCAACACCAAATTAATGTAATCTGTCTCTGCCGTGGTGTGCGCAGCACACTGTGATGTTGTGTGCTCACTCATCCACGTAGCCCTGTCCAGTTTAAACTATACTATCTCTTTAGCAGGCTAGATGTATTTGGCCATGTGTCTGTTACTATATTCCTTCATTGAGGTAACATATAGGTCTTTATATTTCCCATCTCCTCACTTGAATCGCCAACATCTCCTATAAACAGACAAAAACAGTGCATCAAGGTTTTAACGAGACAAACAAACACACACACACACACACACAGGCTGTTTGTGTGAAACAACTGTGGGAGGAGGGGGGCTCGCAGCGCACCAGCGAGGGCTAGTCAGATACTGTCCAGAAACTACTTTGTTTCGGCTCTAAAATAGCAGTATGAATGAATCGGCCCTTACTGTTTATTTTGAAACGAGGAGCCATGTGTGTCTGTGTTCATCACCTCGGCTAAAAAAAAGTGGAGTCTGACTTATGTTTCGCGGTACAATGTGTTGCATGCTGAAAGTAGCTCATCTGCAAGCTCAGAACGCGTCGCCTCCGCAACAGGTTGTGAGCTTGTAGATCGGCTATTTTCAGCATACGGAAAGATGTAGGCACTGCAATACTGCCATAGCCGTCATCACAAATGTGCCCAAAATGTGCTGACCTCATCACATTTCAATGATTTCATCACATTTGTGATGAAATCATTGAAATTGAAATAATTTCATCACAAATGTGATGAAATCACATTGTTGTGTTTTTTGTGCAAAACTAATGCTTTGGAATGGATTCAGAATCTTGAAAACCCCCTAGTTTGACATATAACATGCTACTTAAAGCATAATTCATTTTTTACATTTTTGCCTTTATATAGGATGTTAATGGTAGGATCACATTATAAACCCCTATAAAACAAATTGCTCAATACCGACAGCCGGTCAGCAAGTGGATTCATGAATTTATGTAAATAGACAATATTTTAGGCCAATAAAAAAGACTATATACCAAATGTCCCAACCCACAAGCCCGGCTGCCGGACTATGAGGGGCGATAGCCGCTCCTATATCCAGCTTTTATAGTGTACTATGTTCACAAACTTTGTCCAACACAAACATTAAATTCCCATTGGCAATGAATGGAAAGTTTTACGTCATAGTGTCTAAGCAAATAAACATAGTGTCTATTTTACGTCAGGATGATGTACGATGATAAGAACACCCCTCACTTCACGCAGGTGTGACTTTTAGGGTATATTTATTGCATAGTGACATGTAGGCCTATTACTGTTATTTAGATTTAAATTAATACGGTAATCCACATTTCTCCTTAACAGGTCGAACCTCTTTCGTCAATGTATCTAACCATCAGCAGACACCTCCCAAAGTGGACACCAAGAAAATTAAGTCTGGAACAATGGATCAGGTACCATTCTTCTGTACTATGATCCAAAACCAGTTGATTTTCAGTAGCTGTCTCAGTTACCATTATGTCATTCAAGTGGTCTACTATACAATATTGCACAAATCAGTTGTATTATTCTTTATTCGACTTTTGTATTATGCAATGTAGACAGTCTTTCTACATAATATTATGATAAAGCAGCAAGCAGTTCAGCTATATAGTGGGGTTCCGTCTCCATGTTAAATTTAGTTGTCATTTACAACTCATGTAAAAGTTTCACTTTCAGTACTAATTTGAAGGTGAGGGTCTATAGAACCATTTTGGTTCGAGTGGCAATCACCAAAATAAAATAATTGGCCTATAGGGGGCGTAGTCAGGTGCCAACCCCCATCAGCCCTACCAAAATATGTAAACTGTTGTAACTTTTGATTAAATGATCCAATCTGAACATATGATATATGTATGGATTCACAATCAGGAGTAGCATTTGGTACTTAAACCTTATTACACATATAATATTTGTTTCCACCCAGTATTGGTGTAAATACACAAAAATAGCAGGAAAAACGAGCTAAAAACTAGTAGTCCCTAGACAGACCGTCATTTACAACTCAACAAAAGTTTAACTTTCACTTCTAATTTGTAGATAATGACCTATAGAGCATTTTAGTTTGAGTGGCAAGTCTACAAATTAAAAAAATATATATTTTTGCCAAACTTCCAAAATGGCCAAAATCGGAATTATGTTTATTTGAAAGATGTCTTAATTTTCTTATATTGCTGTTTTTTCTTTGTTTTTCTTGCTATATCAAGTTAATCCTGTGTGAGGAATCAACTGGATTTCAAATATTAATGTTTTGAATAATCTGATATAGAAACAAAATAAAGACGGCTGCCAATGTACATTTAATTACTACATTACGCCTAACTTCTATCCTGTAACCTGTTTAACCTAGAATGGTGATGTTGGTGCCTATACCTATGTTATCATGAATGACTAATTTGTATATAAACAAAATACATATAATAGGACAATATATAATATTTCACACAAATGAGACAATGCAGTACATATGTGGGGAACTAAAGTTAGATATTGGAATATAATACACCACTCCTGTGTTATATTTGTTTATTTTATTAGTTACTATGTACAGTACTGCCACTATAGGGGGCATAGTAGCAGGTGTGTCTTAATTGTTCAGACTTGGTAGCTTGTTAGTTATAAGACTGTGTACATACATCTACTGATGCCTAGTCTGGACACATCCTCAGTGATGTTCCTGGAATCTTAGGGCATTTTGGGTCTTTCAACATCATACGCCCTCCGCAGGTGACCCAGCCAGGGTTGATCAGACCTAGAGCTTGTGTCCAGACGGCTAGCTAGCTACCATGACTCCAAGGCTCCCCTCTTTTGAGCCACAGCCATCTTGAGGCTCTCTCTGCCGCATCGGTGGTACTGCGGATGGCTCTCCTCTTTCTCTCTCCCTCGATGCCTAAGCTACTGAAGGCTCTGGCCAAGGACCGGGCTGCAAAACCTCTGCATCCAACCTCCACAGGGAAACACCTTGCTCTCCAACCAGCCTGCTGGCAGTCGCTGACCAGACCTGCATACTTGGAGAGCTTCCTTTCAAAGGCTTCTTCCAGGCGATCTTCCCACGGGACTGTCGGCTCCATCAGCACTGCTTGCTTGGTAGACTCAGACACAAGGACAATGTCTGGTCGCAGGGTGGTGACTACAATATGGCTGGGGAACTTCAGCTGATGTTCAAGATCCACCAACAACTGCCAGTCTCTTGCAGACATCAGGATGCCTGCAGATGTTGTTCTTCTGACCCCAGCTTGTCCCCAGCTCTGACAAAGGCAATGGTTTTCTTAGATGGTCGGACCTGCTTTGACCACTCCAGTCCTGTGCTGATGGCTTCAGCAATGGTCTTAAGGACTTGGTCATGCCTCCACCTGTACCGTCCATCTCCAAGTGCCCTTGTACAGCAACTGAGGATGTGTTCCAGGGTCCCTCGCTTGGAACACAGTGGGCATGCTGGTGTCTCTGCTATGCCCCATATGTGCAGGTTTGACGGGCTTGAAAGCACGTCATACACTGCCATGATGAGAAATTTGATGCGGTGAGGCTCAGCTTTCCAAAGCTCTGCCCAGGTCACTTTCCTCTTGTCGTATAATTTTCTATAAATTAACTAACTAAATAACTATGGTACTAGTTTCACTGAGTCAAGTAAAATGTTTTAGTGATCCCATGCAACAGAAGGTCTTTCACTCAGGGGCTTCTGACTAAATTTAACATCTATTGTTCTAAAAAACCTTTGAGGCAGCTCAGAGGTGTGAATGAAACCAGATCCTATTGTCTGCCACAAGAACCTGTGTTTTGCATAGCCCTGATAGCAGAGCCGAGAGGAGTTCTTACTCTTAGGCTACTGAGTTACTGGGTCAATACTGTTTTAATTCACTTCCATTTCAGTTCTGTTATAATTAACTACGTTCACTAGAGTGCTCAGTTTCATCTAAAAGACCGGTTTATGTTTTAACTACAATTTGTCATGGGATCTGTAAAGTAGTAATCTGGTGTTTTAATGTAAGGTTAGATACTCATGTCTAGCCAGAGAGGCCCGCCTCTGTAACTCTGTGAAACATGACTCTGGGCTACTTTCATTGGTCAAAAGAGTCAGGAAGTGCCTGGTTCAGCTACTGGAGGAGGGGGGATCAGATCTGTATATAACACCTTGTTTTTCTTGTGAACTAGGCTGTTCGAACGAGTCTAATATTTGGCTCCCCTAGGCTGGTTGGAACAGACATTGGCGTGTACCGTTTTGAGACATGCTTGCTTTGTAGCGAATTGAAATCTCTTTGTGGTTTACCAAATAAACGCTAAGATCCGGAGAAACCTTTGTCCTGCTTTTTCGTCTTCACTCTTCATACTGACTGACACACACGGCGAAAGTATACCACACTCTCAACCGCATTCTCCCATCTCGTCCAAGCTCCCTGTTGCTTCAGTCCCACAGCCTTGCAGGTTCTGGTCTCATCCACTGCTGCTCTCACCTCATCCTGAACAAGGCGTCGCCTTTCCTTCCCCCTGGTGTTCATTTGGGCACTCGGAAAGGAACCTAGCCCTGCTCGGCCTCGTGTGACCACGCCCACCATGCACCTGTGGCGCAGCCTTGCCTCTACCTCTTGAACTGCTTCCTCTGCCCTCCATTTTCTGCCAGTCCTCACTTGGATCCCTGCTTTAGCCACCTTCGGATCACTTGAGTCCCTGTACTGAACCACTTCTCTGGCACTAGTTACCTTGAATTCCTCCTCCAGGGATTTGAAAGGCAGTTGCAGTTTGTTGGTGTTTCCGTAGAGTGCAATGCTGCTCAGGCTCCTTGGTAGTCCGAGCCATCTCCGGAGGTGGTTGCTGACCCTCCTCTCCGACATGTCGAACTGCACATCTGGTTCAGGGGGTTCTATGAGGTTGTTGGTCTATGTCTTCCTGCGAGGAGGCCAGTTTGCCACTGCGCTTCTGCCCCAGCAAATCCTTGGTGAACTTGAAGAGGTTAGCGATGAAAGCAGCACGTTTGCGTGCCCTCTCACGCTGCCGCCTCCGGAGGTGCTGTGGCATTGGCAAGAAGATCATGCCGGACTGGTGCACCTGTTAATCGTAATAAATGTCTCTTTTGTGGTGAAGAAACATATGCAGCAGACCATTCATTCCAGAAGGTAGAACTCACCCAAGAGATAAACGACAAGTCAGTTGTGCTGGGAGAAGACCGTATCGTGGCACTCCATGACTATCCATATTCATAAAAAACACTTTAGGATCCTTCATGACATGTTTAACTTTTTTGCTTACCTTCAAAATATCAATACCACAAGAGAGCAATCAGTGCAGCTCATGCTCTTCTGCAGTATGCTTAGTTTTATTACTAAAAAGCTACCAAGTCTGAACAATTAAGACACACCTGCTACTCTGCCCCCTATAGTGGCAGTACATAGTATAAGTAATTAAATAAAATAAACAAATATAACACAGGAGTGGTGTATTATATTCCAATATCTAACTTTAGTTCCCCACATATGTACTGCATTGTCTCATTTTTGTGAAATATTATATATTGTCCTATTATATGTATTTTGTTTTTATACAATTAGTCATTCATGATAACATAGGTATAGGCACCAACATCACCATTCTAGGTTCAACAGGATAGAAGTTAGGCGTAATGTAGGCAGCCATCTTTATTTTAGATTAGATTATTCAAAACATTAATATTTCTTAATTCCTCACACAGGATTAACTTGATATAGCAAGAAAAACAAAGAAAAAACAGCAATATAAGAAAATTAAGACATCTTTCAAATAAACATAATTCCGATTTTGGCCATTTTGGAAATTTGGCAAAAATATATATTTCTTTAATTTGTAGACTTGCCACTCGAACTAAAATTGTTCTATAGGTCATTCTCTACAAATTAGAAGTGAAAGTTAAGCTTTTGTTGAGTTGTAAATGACGGTCTGTCTAGGGACCCCACTACTAGTTTTTAGCTCGTTTTTCCTGCTATTTTTGTGGATACACACCAATACTGTGTGGAAAGAAATATATGTGTAATAAGGTTCAAGTACCAAATGCTACTCCTGATTGTGAATCCATACATATATCATATGTTCAGATTGGATAATTTAATCAAAAGTTACAACAGTTTACATATTTTGGTAGGGCTGATGGGGGTTGGCACCTGACTACGCCCCCTATAGGCCAATTATTTTATTTTGGTGATTGCCACTCGAACCAAAATGGTTCTATAGACCCTCACCTTCAAATTAGTACTGAAAGTGAAACTTTTACATGAGTTGTAAATGACAACTAAATTTAACATGGAGACGGAACCCCACTAATATTCACTCACTTACAGGTTTTAAATTTGTTGCCATTTCTGTTAAAGCATTACCTATATAAATGTAATTCCCTGGCTTTCAAGTTCGTTACTAATATGTATTTTCATTTGAATTTAAATTCTCTTTGGTAATGAGCATGTCAACAGATGTGTTGTACTGAAATTAATGACTGTCCTTTCTTTGCGCAGGACGAAGATGCACATGTCACCCATTCCTTTTCATATTCCATTGGTAATAGTAACGGCAAAAGGAGGAAAGTAACCTGTGACAGACACCAGACCATTACAGATTCACTAATGATAAACCCAAATTATGAAAAGAATGCCAAAAAAAACGAAGGCAAAGACCTTTGCCTTCTGAGAGATATGCCTCCTAGAGCTATCAGCACACACTTTCCATGCTGTTTAATTAAACCAAATGAGCATCTAACTATTAAATGGAGAAAAGCAGAGGGAAACCCTGAACACACAAAGAGTGAAAGTCGTTTTCCCGAAGACAAGGGGAAACTAGTCGTTTTTCATGTAAAAACAAAGGGAGACCATAACATTACGAATAAAGTTCTGAACAGCATGGAACTGAAGTGCATAGCTGAGGAAGTTGATGTTTATGCATACAAAGGGGAAAAGGTAGAGGACGCTCTCAAACGAGATGGGCGTTTCAAATGTGACATTTTCAGTCCAGGCTATGCACTCAAAGGCATAAGCGATGACATTATCACTGACATGACCAGTCTTGTTGATGATCTTGACGGCATAACATTCAAGATCACATTGGATGAAAAGAATGCTCCACTAGAGATCCAGTCAGATGATGGTATTCTAAATGAATCTCCATCTGATGAAAATGTTTCAGTAACTACTGTTATGCCAGAGTACACAGCTCTGGCAGACTATACTCCTACTCTGGCCAAACCATTACCAATTCCAAATTCTGAGGAAATCATAGGTCTCCTACGTGCACAGTTTAAAGAATTAGTCAAGCAGATGAAAGGCAGAGAAGGAAAAAAATCACAGCAAAAGCTCTTCCGTATTGAATTTGGAAAGAGTGTGCAGACTTGCAAGGAAGTGAAACTGATGAAGCAGCTAATGCTTTCAGCTAACTCCGTTTGTCAGGTGAGAATAGGTGGGAGGGGAGTAGGGAGTGGTTTTCTCCTGTTTGATAAGTTCATCCTCACAAACGCCCATTTGTTTTTACTACAATTGCACGATGGGAGAGAACCGGTGATGCAGGATGTCACAGTCTCTTTCTCTTTTGAAGATATAGTGACGAGAGACCAGTTGGATTCAGTGCCAGTGAAACGTGACATTGTTGTCTTTGAAAAACTTACGGATGATTTGGGTTATCATGATTTGGCTTTGTTGGAGCTTGACCCTCTCCCTACCCAAAACTTACCTCCTGGGTTGTTAAGACATTTTGCACCCCCACCTCTGAGGGGTGGAATCTGTATTGTCGGACACCCCGATGGAGGAGTGAAAAAGTATGACCCATGCTTTATCATTCCAGTTGATGACCGCAAAAAGGTTTTAAATGACCGTTTGCAAGAGATTCAATTTCAGCTCATTAGTGGTCAATACTTTGACTTTGCACCCCTGGTTAGTCCAAGCCCTCCGTTAGCTTATCAGACGTTCTTCAACTATGGGTCATCTGGCTCACCTGTCTTTGATGAGCATTGTAATGTTGTTGCAATGCACACTGGGGGCTATGTCTATAAGACCCAGAGCCAGAAAGCTCAGCCCCAGAGTTTAATTGAGTATGCCCAACCTTTGTCTCACGTACTTCAGAGAATCCTCCTCCATATAGTGGAGAGAAAGAGGTTTGATGTACTTGAGGCATACCTCATTCACAAGAATGACAAATGTGTCCAAGTGGAGGAGACTGTGAAGATAACAGTGAAAAGAGAGAATCGTATGACATTTCAAAACATTCTTGAAACTTATGATGGAGACTCAGAGAAAATCAGGGAATTTACACAATTCTTCTTTCCACAAGAACATTTGGATTCGGTGCCCATGGAAACTGACTGAGTAGTTGTAATGACTGCATATACTGTTGCAGAACTCATAGGTGGCGCATACAGTACATAGGCTTTAGATTTGTATACGGGCATTTTTTCAGAACAATGCCTTTCAGGACACTGGTGTAGTGGTGTTTTTTTTAAGATATTCCTTCTACTGTTTTTTAGGTTGGGTTGCCTGATATCAGACTGAAGTCTAAAATTGTACTTGTACAGACAGCAGGGTTCCCTGTATGTTAGTTATTTTTCTCATACTACAGTATGTTTGCATCTTCATTTACTGTTCATAATCCACTCCAGTCAAATTAATATTGTTTTAAAATGGTTAAGACGAGTGAAGGTTTATAGAGTTGGAAAGGGCCATATAGTTGTATAAAGCTTCAAATTGTATGTAATAGCAAGTAAATGATATTCAAAACATAGAATTCATTTCTGCATGGGACATTTTCGGGCGCATGTGCGTGCGTGTGTGTGAGAGAGAGAAAGACACCTCTGTGAGTCCGACGGCATGCTTTGCGGACCACTTGGGGGTCCGCGGACCACCTGCCTATTAATAACATTAATTTTGTGCCCATTCCTGTACATCATTTTGTATTAATATATTCGAACGGGACACGTAGTTTTAATAAATCATACAATGCAAATGTTATCAAATTAAACTTGTATCTACTGTCTACAACTCTACACCATGTAAGCAAATATTTACTAAATGAGTTTAAATGTGCATTCTGTTATTATTAATTATTTTGTGCAATGAATTTGCATTGCAACATTGTCTACTTTAGTTTATCTTTAAACTATTCTTATCATTGGAAAAACTGAAGGAAGAGTTCAGATTGTTTTTGTTGTTTGCTTCTCTCACTAGCTCACAGGTAAGCTGAAAATAAATATAGGTTGAAAATTATGGTTTCAACTGGAAAACATCATTTTTGTTGTACGATGAATTGTTCAATGAAATATTAGTATCAACTATCTATGTAACACAGTATACTTTATACAGTTTAAAATCTACTCTTAATGGGATTAAAACAAATTCATAGTTGTGGACTCAAATGAGCAGTATTGAACACTGGCCCTGCCTGGCTACCCTTAAATTAGGCTACCGGTAACTACTGCTAATATTGACTTTCCTTATTTTCCCATTTCTTGAAAATGCTAATGATGCTAGCTTGTATTAAAAAATAATTACACCCACTTTATTAGACCTATAAACCTGTGATGTGACATTTCTGACATGCTTTAATTGTACTTGGTTGAGAAAATGTTTCAAGTATCTTAAAGAGGAGGTTTGATGGGGGTCTGTAATTGCTGAACTTGGACATCATGGAAAAACTCCCATTTCAAGAGATGCATTATGTTGGAAATACTGTTGAAGACCACCTTAATGAGTAGGTATAGGAACCGAGTCAAGACAGTGGAAATGGAAGATGTAGCTACAATCCTGCAAAGTTCTGAGATGTTCTAAGAATGTTCTCATGGTTGCAGATCCCAAAGTTTCCTGCAGAGGTCACCAGCAATTTCAGCTCTGATGGTTGTGATTTTATTGTTTCAAATGTTTAGGATGCATGGCTTAATAAGATGGCAATGGAATGAGGCAATTAAAATAGCAGCAGATATAGTAACAGATATACATAATATTTGTAAAGACAAATAACAATAACAGTATCACGTGTGAGACAGAAAACAGCAGATATCATATTTCAGAATGAACCATAGAACAGAAACTGCTCTCACTATGAAACCAAAGATCTTAGAGTTGCCTGAGACGTGCCCTTATTATGTTAAGAATAAAAGAGGAAATACAAACACGAACAGCTGTTGTACTGTCTGATAGGGAAGTGTCCCAGAATTCTGCTCTTTGTCTCTTTGAATTATTAGATTACCGGTATCAATATCTTGAAGGAAATGTGGATGTGTTAATTTGTCACACTATTTATGAAACCATGCATTCATAGCCAAACATTGTAAAATGTGATTCAGCTACGTCTGACTGGTTTCAACGTTGTCCTCCTCACCTACAGTAGCATCTGTTTAAACCATACAACAAACGTAGTGCCCCAAGTTACACAATAGCTCCGGGCACAAACAAAGAAGCTGGCCAATTATCTTATTTTCTTTGGCATAGATATGATGCCTCAACATTACACACGGCCCAAGTACTGTTTACTAAAATGGTAGCTCATTACCTTGTAAATAGCTGGGGGAAAGTGCATCAGCCACAATTAAGGTAGGTACAATAGTCAAAATGTTTGTTAAATATCTGTATTTATTGTTGTTGTTTGCCTGTTGTCTCTCCTATGGTTCCACATGAATACAGCATTGGATTGTGGACAGAATCTTATCCAACGGCAGCAAAACATTGAAAGTGTTGTGTCTGAGAGAATAAATCTCATCAATGGTGATCTGTAGCTCAAATGCTATATAAATAATGGACCTTGATATGAAAAGGGTTGAAACCCACTGGTAGCCTATATGGTATGAAGCATTATATAAATAAAAAAATAAAAAAAAATACAGTCCAGTCCAGTTTATTTTAGAGTATGAAGATATTTAACTGCCACCATTAAAGCCAATAATTAAAGCCGAATAATAATAACGTATAAAAAGGTTCAATAAGAGAGCACTTGTTTGTAGAGGAAGACATGTGAGACAGTACATCTTTCAGTTGTTATGCTTCCTGTTTGGTTTTTTACACCAGTTTCCTTTTCTCTAGTCTATCTGCTTGGTACTTATAGCCAACAAAATCATGCCTACAGAGAACTAATGTCTCAGTAAACATGGCCGGGCTGGAAAAGGAATCTAATCAAGCTCAATGATATTTTTACATGGATGTTTTGATACTTTTTAGCTTCCAAATGCAGTCATACATGCACTTATTTTTCCATTTGGTGCAAACCCCATAGGCATACAGAGATGTACAGTATACAGAGATGTGGAAAAGGTTGTGATATTTTTACTATAATTTATCACTCACACCCTCACACATGCATGCACACACACACACACACACACACACACACACACACACACACACACACACACACACACACACACACACACACACACACACACACACACACACACACACACGCACACCCCTCTCCTCAAACAGAGAGAGGGGAGGGTGGGGGGTGATATGATGCAATACATTCTGTACATGGCTGCTCATTACGTTTCATGGCAGTTAAATAATTGAAAATGACTCCAGTAAAATGTTACATAATTTATACAGTACTTGAGTGTAGTTAGTTACTTTCCACCAATGACTAAGCCTGTAGCAGCATTATCTGGTGAAAGTGACACAGACTGTGTTGTCCAGTCCAGGACCACCCTAGCCTGGTAAACCACCCTGGTCGCAGAAATCACATTTAATTTAAAGTTCAAATGAAATGTGATTTCCACGGCCAGGTGGGTTTAGCAGTCCAGGACCATACTGCTCCAACATGAGTCCATTCAGACCTGAGGCCGCTTCTACAAAATGTCTTCTAGTTCTCAAACTTTTTAGTGCCAACTTAAGGAGTAAGGACCACCAAAATACTATTGTATTTTGCTACAGACTCCAATCTGTAAATGTTTTGTGCCAAGGACCGCCAGAAGAGAAGATTTGTGTTGAAAACAAAAACATATTTTCCAAACACTTAGGTACTGTAGCCTATAGCCCTCAGATTTTGAGATAACTAAACGCAACCATGTATTTTCTTATCTTTAATGTCTCCCATTAATGAAATGGATTGCTGCAAACTTTTATTTGGGGGCAAATTTAGTTTTTTTGTCTATTCTTTGTTTAGAGTCGACCTATACCCAATCTTTGAAAAAGGCCAGTCCGAATAGGGCAATGGTATAAGAAAAAAGCCTATAAATTGAGAATGGTCACTCTTATCTTCATCAAATGTGCTGAGATATGAACCTGGTGTCTACCCTACATCACAAAAGAGTCTGAATGTAATTTAACTAAATAAATACTGAAATATAGTACTTTAAACATACATTTAGTTTAGGCGCCCAACATGTCTAGTTTTAGTCAACTAAAGTTTTTATTTTAGATTTTAGTCGACTAGTGTAAATGTAGTTGATTTAGTCGACTAAAATGCATTTGTGGGCCTCGATGCTGTCGTAATGACTGATTTTACACGTGCTGAAAATAGCCGCTCTCCAAGCTCACAACGCGTCGCAGCCCCCCCACCCTCCGATGAGCACTAAGAGAAACAATTTATGTTTACCGAGTTGTTACAGTATAGCTTGTTGATAACTTTTGATGCGTTTAAGTTAGGTATTGAAAAGGTCAAAAAGGTCCTTAAAATCGTCACTTCACTGTCACCCCCCCACCCTGCCCCCCCAAAAAAAGGAAACAAATTATAATGTTGGCAAAGCATATTTGTTTTTATGTAATATAATGTATGAATAAATGTGTTTTTCATTTCTTTCTTTAATACCTTGAAGAATGAGTTTTCATTGTGATACCAATAAATAATTAACATACAAACATATAATGAATGTGCTTCACAATGGAGACACTCTGAAATGATGGCACCAGTAAACACATCGATTACATTTATTTCATGCTCTTTTATTGTGGAGACTCAGTACAAGTCAGTGAGAGTTGAATCACGCATTCCACTCAACAAGGGCATGTTTATGTACGAAGTACACACACAGAAGGTAGGCCATCTGCAGAAGAACATGATAGGTCATACCATTCCTTTCCACCGTTTGTATACGCACAGTTTCTGTTTTCACCACCATTTGGATAACTACTATGCCACTTGGTATAGTTAACATCGGAGTCATCAGTCCACAACCATCCACCCTCGAAGAAGAGGTCGTGCAGTCCAATCCAGGTGGCTTCCTGCGATGGCTTATAGTTCTGGATCAGGGTACGGACAAAGGTGCTCTCCTCCTCACTGTGGATGGACACCAGGCTGGCATCTTCAGAGCGGCAGTTCTGCTCTGCATCGTTCCAGCTCGTCAGTGAAGGGAAGTACATGTAGCAGCAACCGTTGAAGTGGAACCAGAACAATGGACAGCTCCCACGCTCCAGCTTCAGCTCAGCAGAGGGACTGGCGTGCATGGTGCCTATGCGCACACGCACACGCACATGCACACGAACACACACACACACACACACACACACACACACACACACAAAATGTAGTGTCAAATTACAGTGATGCCATTATAGATGAACAATGTTTGTTTCCAGAAATAGAAATTATCATATCAGAAGAGGATGCAGGGAGTAGAGAGAGGTAGAGCAAGGAGAAAAGAAAACATATCTACAAATATACACTAAATCAACAGGTACAGTAAAAGAGGTTAGACATAAAGTTGCAACCATATGGCCATAGTGGTCCTCGAGGGTGTTCCAGGGGGTGCTGCGCAGGTGAAAATGGACCCTTACAGTTCTGTATCAGTTAAATCAACACTTCACAGTGATTGCATTTAGAGATAAAAGACTTATGTGAAGTGGGAGTCTGCGGGCTAATATACTGTATGTAAAACTGGGGTCTTTAAAACCCTATGGAAGCATATGAAACAATAATAAAAATAAAAACTATTCTATTACCTAGTGCCATGAAGCCCAGCAAGCACAGGAGTTGAGGACTTGAGCAGCATGTCAGCCTGAGGGTCTCGAGTCAGGGTCTCCTAGAAGGGTTGTGTGTTGCTGTCTGTGTGTCTTTTTATGTGCTCCATACGAGGGTGTTTTCACAGCTGGCATCATTTGATTGGCCATGATACATTAGCAGCTGTGGTGTTCACACCTTGCCATGATGATGTCAGGTGAAAACCTCATAATATGAGGTTTTCACCTGACATCATCATGGCAAGGTGTGAATCTTAATCGTGAAAAGCAACAATTTTGGACATATTATGTCCAAAATTGTTGCTTTTCACGATTAAGATTCTAATACAGCAATAATAGCAGATCTGCAATGTGAAATGGTTTGATCTTGTATTGTATATCTGCTATTTTTGCTACTCTTGTGTGACCGCTGTAGTGTGATGAAGGACGGTGTAAATTTATGGGAAAATGAAAAACAAAAACATGGAGATATGAGGATTCTACCCAACAGCCACACGCAGAATCCTCGCTTGACCCACCATTTCACACACACACACACGCACGCACGCACACACACACACACACACACACACACACGCACGCACGCACACACACACACACACACACACACACACACACACACACACACACACACACACACACACACACACACACACACACACACACACACACACACACACACACACACACGTGCGCACACACACAGCCTCAAAGAGAGAGGGAGAGAGGTGGTGGGGTGGTGATATGATGCAATACATTCTTCAACTGGAGTTTACTGTATTCATGTCACATTTAATACATTCTGGCCACCCTACATTGGCTGCCTGTCTCATATAGAATTGATTTTAAAATACTCTTAATCACGTTCAAGGCTAGGTCCGGCCTTGCTCCATCATACTTATCTGACCTACTCGACCCTTATACGAGCCAGCTCGCGAACTAAGATCATCCGGAACGGCCCTTCTTACCATAAAATCAGGCTGCAGAACAACTGTAGACGACCGGCTTTATTATTATTATTATTATAAAGTAATCATAAATATGTTTAATGTACTTTAATCATGTAGAGCCAAGTCAGTGAATTGAATGAGACAATGTATACTCACCACCACCACTATTGATGATATTCAGACCGCGGCCATGCCATCTTGCCAGCAAGGCGCTAACTAGGTGAAACTTCCCATTGACAGCCCATTCACCCAGAAAAGTCCCATCTGATTGTATTAAACGTCAAACTCACCAACAGCTGTGCAAAAAGCTTGAATTATCCTCTTTCTATCTGCAAAGTGTTTGTTTCATGAAAATCCACTGTAGACTTGTTAGCTGCTGTGATAGTGTGATAGGCTGCTGTGATAGGAGAAGGATATCAAATGGAACATAACCACCCTAAAGACTAATCATTGTGTGTATTCCTGCACTACCTGCATCGAGTAATCTTGGTACATAGAAACTGATTTATTGAAGACTCTGACTTACACATGTACACACATTTTGTTTTGTTTTGATCGCTGTAGTGCCTTTTGCTTTGGCAATGTAAATGTATGTTTTCTCATGCCAAAAAAATCCCTTTGAATTGAATTGAAATGAGTGAGTGAGTGAGTGAGTGAGTGAGTGAGAGTCAGTGAGTGAGTGAGTCAGTGAGTGAGTTAGGCCATCAGATTGACGGCAACCATTCCCCTGGGCCCTGTTATTTTCCTGACAGCACAGCGTCTACTAGCAACACCCTAATGCCCTATGCCCACAGCGACCATAAATAAACACGGTGGACTGGCCCTTTAGCATCCTCCAGTCCACTCCACCAATGGAAGGCATCGGTACAGATGTGCTGCGGAAACCAGCCCTGTCGTCGACCAATCAGCAACCGATGTTCCGTCGCCCCCCTCCCCTCTCCAGACAGACGGCAGCAGCGTTTTTTTAACGTTTCACTTCAGCACGACCCAACGTTCTTCTTTAATCTTTTCTGACTTGATACATTGTAACTTCTGCTGACACAGACAGACACAACCTCGGCCTGTTTCTATCGTATGTGTGATCTGTAATCGCCAATAAACCGGTTCGTTTATGATATTCGACCCAGCTACATTTCAATCTTGGAACGCGTTTCAGAGCTCTTGTCGATCGTGTGCAGACATGGGTGAGTAGTTGTTTTTGTTGCCATCATTATTTGTGCTTAGTGGCGTTTTCGGACTCGCCGGGCGACCTAGAACAACGGTTCGGTAAAACGGTTGTGTTTAATACATCGGGACGTTTAGTTTAGTAGGTAACGGTTTTTTTTCCAGTGTTGCGACCTGGTGATAGCTGCCTGCCTGCCTGTCGTGTCGTTCACCTGGCTGCTGGTGGCTGCCTGCATTCCTGCTGTCAGTCTGGGCCGCTGCCTAGAGCTTTGTTTAGTATCATCCATCATCCAGATGTTTACGGTAGACTCTGATAACAGAGGGTAAAAATTTAACCACATTTCGACCCTTTTTAGGGGCATTTGGTTAGGGTCCATTTGACTCCATTTATTTACATCATGCGTACCATCCGAGCGTTAACACATTTAAGACAGAGGAGCCGGGAGGAGAACTTTACTGTGTATCAATTTCCTATGGCCAGATGTTCGAAGGTGTTATATAGGAGCTTTGTCTGAGCGTTGTCTAGCTAGGCATCACCCACAGCCAGATGTTAAAGGTATTATAGAGAAGCTTTGTTTAGCATCACCCACAGACAGATGTTAAAGGAATTAGATGAGCCTGCAGGCTTGCATAATAATTCCTGTACACACACACACACACACACACACACACACACACACACACACACACACACACACACACACACACACACACACACACACACAATGTGACCCAAAGGGTTCCTATACTTGTATTATGATATTTATGGATGGACACTACATGCACAACGTACTGTGCTCTCTCACCAAACGTAGTCAAGGGTCCTATGTAGTAGCAGCTGAATATAAATACATACACATCCATATCTTTAGTGCGTTCTAATTTAACAGACTGGCAGACTGGCTTATCTCAGATCAACACACGCTGTAGCCTTATCTAGGTCAATTCCTAGTTTCATCAGAGCACACAGAAATACCACTTCACGATGCAAGTAGTTGTGTAACTTACTCTGTTGGAAGAATATGCTACTTGGCCCCACGGCAAGTCTCGCTCCATGTGGCACATACATTACCATTACATACGTTTACAAATGAAATCTCTGCATGTGTTTAATATCTGACTGCAGCTCCTGGCTATCAGCAGATTTAGTGTCAAGCGGTAGTTTCCCCAAACCCATGACTGTGCTGTGCTTGGTTCCAGATGCAATACGTTATGTTTGACATCAGTACTGTAGGATGCATGAGCTACTGCTACTCCAGCCAGTTGCAGAGGAGCGGTTACCTCTCCAAAGTAAACACACACAAATGTCTGCCATATGCCTGGCTATCTTCCCACCCAATGCACAGAAAATAATACTTGCACGATGCAGTGCAGGGGTGCAACGGTTAATCAAATTTAACTCATCTATTTTAATGTATTCTTTTTTTAATGGGGGGGTGTAATTGTAGGCAAACATTTTCACAAAAGTTCAAATATAGCAGACATATTGTAATGTTGTAGAATGGCTATTTTTGTGTGACACCATTGTATGTCTTAAGTATAATGGTTTAAGATGGGTGAGCAGATAGTCTGGGTAGTGACAGGTACTACTGTTTTAAGTATAATGGTTTAATATGTGTGAGCAGATAGTCTGGGTAGTGACAGGTACTGCTGGGTACTGTGTAATTCTCTTCAATGATAGTTCTGTAAGTAGTACAAAATACAAATGCATCATAGTTAAGACGATATTTAACTGACTATAAATACTGGTAGGATTTACCAATGTTGCTGGTAGAAGCATGTGGGAAACAGCCTTCATGCTGCAGATTGCAGAAGTGAATGCGGGAAGTTGCAGCGTGGCTCAGTGAACTGAAACATGATCTTAAAACCGTTTGCCTCGCGTTCGAGCGCGGTCTAGACTGTCACTGAAAACGAAAACACAGTGAGGTAGCAATTAGTGGCTTTGCATACACAGTGTGAGTGTGTCCGAGTCAACGTTGAAACACCCCAGCCGTTTGTGTCTGTGTAAAAAATAATTGCTTATAAGAATGCAGTATTACTGGACAGCCTTCAGTCTTGACTGTGTGGAAGATAATAAATTCTGCTTGCAATGCTGATATCAGCTCACTTATGCTATATTTAAATTTGCATTATTCCTCGCTCCACCTGTCATGTGTAACATTATTCCTCTGCTGTCTCATGTAGGTTTGATAGGTGAGCCGTGGAGCCTAGAAGGCAAGGACGAACCCCAAGGCTGAGGCCTCAGGAGGAGGGTGAACAATCCCCCCGGGCCCCACTATCTGGTTCACACTGTGTTCTCGACACAACCTTTTGTCTGCATACCACAGGCCCCACCCTCGCTGTCTTTTCTCTGTGGACCTCTCCTGGGCCGTCAGTAGACATAAGACATCGCTCTCCACCGGTCGATTTAGAATTCAGTCCTCTATCGTATCGGTGTTCTCCATGGAAATACCGATGTCGATCTGAGCCGACCGCACCCCGACCATGAGGAATAGCAGGTGGACCTTGCTGCTGGGCTGTGTCCTGCTCTGCTCCGTGTCTCTCCTGTACCTGGGCATGAGTGGTGTGGAGTGTCCGCCCAAAAGCGGGCACCACCGCGGCTGGGCCGAGTTAGGACCGGGCTCGGCCAACCAGAGCCTGTCGTCGAGTGGCCTCCTCGTCCCCCCCGAGGACACGCCTCTCATCTTCATCGGTGGCTTCCCCCGCAGCGGCACCACGCTGATGCGGGCCATGCTGGACGCGCACGGCGCCGTGCGCTGCGGCGAGGAGACCCGCGTCATCCCTCGGCTGCTGGGCATGCGGGCCACCTGGAGCCGCTCGGCCAAGGAGAGGCTGCGCCTGGACGAGGCCGGAGTCACGGACCAGGTGTTGGATTCGGCCGTGCGGGCCTTCTTGTTGGAGGTGAGATGAAATTCACAGCTGTTATTATGCAAACGTGTGGCAGAGAGATTCCCTGACAAAGACAAAAGAACAAAGAATTCAACGATCAATCAGTAATGAAATAAAGGGGTCAGAGCCAGACTCTACATAAAAGGTGGTGCCGTGGTGGTTGTGCTTTAATACATGAGCGGACAGGGGAGATGTTTTCAACAGTGCTAAACCCCTTTTCCCTAAACGTCTGTTTGTTTGGCCGAGCAGTAAACTGACCCATTGAACCTCTAACTGGTTGCCTCCACCGTTTACACATTGTGAAGCAGACCATTTGCCATTCCTAAAACGGTTACATTGGAAAGCCTTGTATTGTATATAATTTCAACAAGATCTTTATCACGTTGTCGCATTTATTGATGAATTATACTGTATATATTTTCATATTTAATGGACAGCCTTTATATAGAGCCTTTCTATTCAACATGACCATTAAAAGATATGTGTACCTCACAGTCATCCGGAGCAGATTGTGGTTCAGTGTGTCGGTCAAGGTCACTTTGGTGCGATGCCAGGAGGATCAAACAAACATGTCAAAGCCCTTCAACAGTGTACAAGTGTCACAGGATGGATTAACAGCCGCAACACCCAGAAAAACAAAACAAAAACACAGACAAAAACAAGAATTGATGACAGTCATAATTATCAGCTGCGTTATTATATCTGCAGACTTGTGGGTGAAATAATTGTGGGTTGTTGTTACAACTTACTGGCTGTGGGGCAGCGGTGGCAGAACGGTTTGCGGAGCGGTCTTGATCGGAAGGTCGCTAGTTCGTATCCCCGGACCGGCACGTTAAAATTACCACTGCTGAAGTGCCCTTGAACAAGGCATTGAACCCCTACCATGAAATGGGCTATGAGCAGGGCCTGGCTGTAAACAAGTTCTTGAGCTTAGTCCAGTTACCCTGGGACAAACATAGTAACTTTCTTTCTTTTTTCTTTTGCAATGCTATCCCATTGGCTGAGAGGTTGGCTAGAGGCAAAAGGTGTCTGGTTGGCTAGAGACGAGGCAGCCAATCAGAAAGACAGCCAATGAAAGGATAAGTTGCCACTAGGTGACTACGGCAGCCAATGAAATGATAGGTTCCCACTACCAGCTTCGCAGCTGGTAAAAATAAAATAAATCATGGTACATACAGTATGACAATACAGAACAGGACCACAGACGGCACCAACCACTTTCCAGGCAGTCTTGCATTCGGAGGCCTTCTGATTCCGAGACGCCTGCTCTACCTAATATGCCCACTGCCCTCCTGAGCCCTAGGTCTTATTCGCAGCACTCCTTTTTTTTATTGTTGCTCTGTGCTTTGTGTATCATATTCTCTGTATGACGTTGTGTATTCCAGATCATAGTGGGTCACGGGGAACCTGCAGCTCGTCTTTGTAACAAGGACCCATTCGCCCTCAAGTCCCTTGCTTACCTCGCACGCATCTTCCCCAAGGCCAAATTTGTCCTCATGCTGCGAGACGGGCGAGCGACTGTCCATTCCATGATCTCACGAAAGGTGCGTTCGGGGGAGTTCCTCAGGGCTGAGAAAGAATCTGTGTTTTCAATGGATCCAATGTAATGTCATTATTTACAGTAGTCACAATCTAACAGACGGACCACTTTAAAAAATGTATAATAAATAGCTGATCTACATGATGCAACACATTGTGAGATCATTTTTGGTACTTTTGACACTTAAAATAACAGGAGAGACAAGGTGGTAACAGCATAAAATATTCTCTAGCACTGGAATTGATTTACAAAATGTTCCCCAATATAACAGACGGTTTATCTTTTGTAAACCCCACCCCTCACAATGTAACTTCAACATGAACAGGGGTGAACATTTCTCTGGTGCTTGATGGCAAGGTCGGCCTCAGGCATTGTAGATATGCTGTAGTCATGTTCATGGCAGTTAAAGAGTAGGCCAGGGAGCAAAGACATCTTATATAGAATATACATATAATAGATATATAGAATATATATATATTTGTTTTTATTCATCACAGAAACTATACGATTATGTAATATGGCATCATGAATAAAAATAAAATAAACAAAAACAAGATGCATGTACATACACAACTTAAAACGAACCCAACAAAGGATCAAGAAAGAAAAAAAGAAAAGCTAAAGCAACCCCTCCCAGGACCAACGATGTCACAAAAAGCAGGGTATACCGTCCCACTGTGTAAGGACAGCCTGAATCATACAGTATCCATAAGTTTGTCTGCAATGCTAGACCATATATGTTAACATTTTCCTCGCTCACTCCATGTAATCTGGCAGTTGACATTTCTAGATCTACTACATTTTATTTAAAAATGTTAGAGCCCATTGGCGAAAGTTTGAGGTTTCCACCACATAGCAACCATCTTCTTAGCTATCAACAGAAGCAAAGAAGATGCGTCTGTTGTTTAGGTGTAGCTGGGTCACATAATTTAAAATAAATAAAGATGGAGAAGGTGCAATATTATCTATTAAAGTAATGAATTATAACGTATATCTAAACAACACTATTTCCCTCCATTCCTCTCCTTGTGCAGGTAACTATCTCGGGCTTTGACCTGAACAGCTACAGAGACTGCCTGACCAAGTGGAGCGGTGCGGTGGAGGCCATGTTCAGCCAGTGCCAGGGGGGGGCGTCGGAGGGCCGCTGTCTGCCCGTGCGCTACGAGCAGCTGGTGCTGCACCCCGAGGAGGAGATGCGCAAGCTGCTGCACTTCCTGGACCTGCCCTGGGACACGGCTGTGCTGCACCACCAAGACCTCATCGGGAAGGCTGGAGGAGTGTCCCTGTCCAAGTGAGTGAGTGTGCATGCACAGAGGCGTCTGGGAGAAATGCGAGGCCCTGTGCGATATGTCGGGGGGGGGTGGGGGGGGGGGGGGGGACAATGTAACAAATTTTTTGAATTAATTAATTAATACTTACTTTTGCCTTCACTTTCCTACAAATATTATGCCAGGTTCTCATCTCCAATGAGTAAGGGGGGGGGGGGGAACAATGTGCGCACACACATTTTTTGAATTAATTAATTAATACTTACTTTTACCTTCACTTTCATACAAATATTATGCCAGGTTCTCATCTCCAATGAGTAAGAAATTGACATGCACTGCCCAATTTAGCAGCTTAACAGTGTGACTGCAGAGATTGTAGAATTACTATTTTTGCGTTTTCTATTTTCAAACTTTTAATGACGTTTTTCAAATTTATTAGAATTGAGTTTGTCCCTTTGAACAAAATACCAGTAATCCATAGTCTAGGAAACTCCAAAATCGGGACGGGCACCAAATCCAAAAATCTGGCATCGGTCACGCTCTAATTAGTTAGTTAGTTAGTCTAAGGTCACATTCATACCAGAGAGCTTTGCTGCGATTAAAACGAATCCTGCTGCGTATTGTCAGAAAGTGCGCTTCGTTTGGCAGGTGTGAAGGCTCATTCGAATCCTAATGCGCAGCAAATAACCGCATTTTACTCCGCCCAAAAACGTGGGTTTTGCTTCGCTTCGAATCGCACTTGACTACGATTCGGTGCAGGTGTGAATGCAATCCGCAGTAAATAAAGGAAATGAAGCAAACATAATGTGGCTGGTGAGGAGCTGAACACAGTTGGAGACGGAGAAGGCATATTTTACGCAGCACAAAGATGTCCCGTTACTGTGGATAGACGTGGTCGAATAAGGAGACTGAAGCCCTGATCGAAATGAGGACGTGTACATTAATCAATTGCTTAAGAAAACACATAAAAACACTGCAGTGTATTATAGCCTACATAATATTCTGTCTGTCTGTCTGTGCGTGCCGTAAACATGGAGTGCTGTCACTGTGTGGGACTGGGGAGTTATATCAGTGCGCTCATGCAGCGCTGTGCTGCATGCCCAAAAGAACAGTGTGTGGCGGCTGCGTGCGTAGAGAGAGAGAGAGGGGGGGGGGGTCCCAGACGGCACGACACATGCACGTTATGAGTGTAATTTCATCACCATAGATTTCACTGTGTAGGCTATAGTTTATGAATGGAACACATTGATAAAGGTCCCCCCTGCTGCGTTTCCAATTGCTGCGAATGACAGTGTGAAGGCAAACCGCAGCCAATTAAATATGCAAGAATCCCAATTTCCCCGCCCATACGGATCTGAGTCTACCGAAGTATTAGGTGAGAATCTGACCTTAGTGTATGAGCACATGTAATTGCAGCATTTATATTCGTATTTATTTGTGCCAATGAGTGTTTATTTACACAGTATGTAATACATAAATTCAAATTGTATATACTGCAACTGGCTCCAGTAAATAATCAGCCTCCTTAAACGGTTAGGAGTTTGGTTGAAGAAGCCATGTATTTCAGGATATAAGCAAGGTGTCAGTTAGTAACACACACACACACACACACACACACACACACCTGTTGCTTGAATGAAGACACACTACATGGTGTAAACGCAATACGTAACTCATCTTACATCAGACTTTGTATGGTAAGTGTATATTGTATGCAGTCATAATACAGTCATTGTGTGCTTACACTTTTAGTCGTGGTGGGTGTCTGAGAACCAGCCAGCGTCTCTGGCTCTGGCATCTGTCATTACAGAGGTTAAAATTACGTGTCTCTCTCCCACGCAAACGGGAATCTACAGTAGGTTTGTGTTTGCCTTTGCCCAAATTGGGTCTGGGATCGAATGCCTCTATATCCAAACTCACAGGCCATGCCAAGTGACACCAGGGGGAAAAAACTTTCAGATCGGCTATTTTCGAATAGCTGACAAAATAGAGCTTAAGGTAGTTAAAACATTTTGGATGATCCAGTTTCAATTGATGATTTTCAATTGATGTTCTTATTGACGAATGCTAATACATGACATGTATGTGTACATATCTGTCGAAAGATAAGAGCTTATTGTCTCCACCAGGCCGAAGGCATGTGGGGAGAGTATGTTTTGCACTCCGTCCGTCCGTTTGTGTGTCCGTCCGTCCGTCCGTCCGTGTGTCCGTGACAGGCTAATCTCGGACACCGTTAACCCGGTCGATGCCAAATTTTGCACACACACTCCCTGGATGCCAACGATGAACCTCTGCCCCAAACTTTCCAGAACGGCCTGTTATAGCGCCACCAAGAGGCCGCTTTGTGCAAAAACTTCACCGTTAACCCGGTCGATGCCAAATTTTGCACACACACTCCCTGGATGCCAACGATGAACCTCTGCCCCAAACTTTCCACAACGGCCTGTTATAGCGCCACCAAGAGGCCGCTTTGTGCAAAACAAGTTTTTGCACAGTACACCTACAGATTTTGTCCAAACATCACGCAAATTGGTACACAGTCTCTCTAGAGCCATTCAACGAAACGGGTCTTTCAGATTTATCACACTCCATCCTGATTGGTTAAGATTGGCTTCCAAAGTTCACAGGAGTGCTCAGTTTCAAACAAAATGCTGCAAATCATGAACACATCGCGTGATTTCCGTGAAATTGTGCACCCACATTCCCACTAGGCCGAGGACGAAATGCCACATGAACAATTTCAACTCGGCCTCAAGGTGGCGCTATAACTGGCCAAAAAGTGTTTTTACCTCTAACTGCACGGATCTGTGGATAACCTGGTGGAGACCTGTGCCCGGAAGGGCACTTTTTCTAGTTTCCCTTGTGTGTTTGTAAAGTAAAATGTCTGACACCAACAATGTTAGAGCCATTTTCTATTTATGATGATTTGTATTTATTGTCTCCACCAGGCCGAAGGCATGTGGGGAGAGTATGTTTTGCACTCCGTCCGTCCGTGTGTCCGTCCGTGTGTCCGTCCGTCCGTCCGTGTGTCCGTGAGCAGCTAATCTCAGCCACCGTTAACCCGGTCGATGCCAAATTTTGCACACACACTCCCTGGATGCCAACGATGAACCTCTGCCCCAAACTTTCCAGAACGGCCTGTTATAGCGCCACCAGGAGGCCGCTTTGTGCAAAACAAGTTTTTGCACAGTACACCTACAGATTTTGTCCAAACATCACGCAAATTGGTACACAGTCTCTCTAGAGCCATTCAACGAAACCGGTCTTTCACATTTCTCACACTCCATCCTGATTGGTTAAAGGGATTGTGACATTTAAAACACATTTTTGTAGATTTTTTGGCTTTTTTGGCTTTTCTTGACATCAATTTCACCAAAAAAAAAACGAAGTTTGAACATTCAGTGTATTCTCTGCTGTCTGGACTTTTGTGAATAATTATGCAAAAATGTCTCATCTGGTTGGACGGCAGAGATATACGTAGATCTCCGCTAAACCTCCGCCCCCTCCACTCTGCTCCCTGCCTAGTGCCTACCCTCTCTTCTCCACTTCCTCATTGTGATCGCGACTTTGTTTCTTTGTAATACTTACTATGGCTTCTAGAGAAAAATCAATCTGCTCTGTTGTTGGCTGTGTCAATCAACACAAGTCCTTACACTGGATACCAACTGGCCTAGATGACTCTTTTATTTTTGACGATGACGTTCCTACCAATTTGTCAAAGTAGCGCATCTTGGGTTGACAGGAAAGGGGGAATTACCGACATCTACAGGCTAAAATAATGTGTTTTTCCATGGCTTCTCAGGATGAAATTTACACATGCACAAAAACCCCTTTCAAGAAATACTGGAGTGGAGTTGAGTGTTCAAACTTTTTAGACACGTTTGAAGGACCATGGCCAAGACTTTTAATGTTTATAAAATTATGTTATAAATCATGTCATAATACCTTTAAGATTGGCTTCCAAAGTTCACAGGAGTGCTCAGTTTCAAACAAAATGCTGCAAATCATGAACACATCGCGTGATTTCCGTGAAATTGTGCACCCACATTCCCACTAGGCCGAGGACAAAATGCCACATGAACAATTTCAACTCAGACTCAAGGTGGCGCTATAACTGGCCCAAAAGTGTTTTTACCTCTAACTGCACGGATCTGTGGATAACTTTGTATGCCAACTCCCTAGAGGCCAAGGAAAAACCTTTGCCTGGAATTTTTCACATCTGCTCTTTATAGCGCCACCAGGAGGCCGACATATGTAAAACACATTTTCTAATTTATTACTCCTTCAAATTTTATCCAAATTTCACGAAAATCGGTATACACTATCTCCATAGTCATGTGATCAACACGGAGCGGCACCATTTCCCATCTTCCATCCTGATTGGCTAAGATTGGCTTCCAAAGCTCACACGATTCGTCCATTTCGAAAAAAGGCCACAAATCACAAACACAGTGTGCAATTTCCGTTAAATTATACACGCACATTTTCACTAGGCCGAGGACGACATGCCACAATTTTTTCCTCAAAATCAGCCTCACGGTGGCGCTATAACAGGCCAATTCCTGTTTTTACCTATAACTGCATCGATCTGTATACAACTTATGTATGCACACATGGAAAAACATTGTACCAGCATCCCTCCAACACGAACCTCCGGCCCAAATCTTCCTCAACAGCCTGTTATAGCGCCACCATGAGGCCACAACCTGACCTGCCCTGGTGGAGACCTGTGCCGATTGGCACTTTGTCTAGTTATGGTTATTATTGCCTTCTTTATGAATTGAAAGAAAGGCCACGATAAACGATATTGGCACATGTGGATGTCTTCGGAGAATAAAGCTGGGTGTGATTCTGTGACTTCCGTCTTTGCGGTGCAGTGTTAATTTGGACAGCAAATATGTATTTGGTCAAGTCATACAGTAATATTTTTGGAATAAAATTCCACTTTAGTTTTAGTCGTATTTTAGTCATCTGAAATGTTTTAGTTTTAGTCTAGTTATAGTTGACTAATGCAGTAAAGGATTTTAGTCAACTAGATCCACAGTTAATTTAGTCAACTAAAATGCATTTTGTCAGGTTGTTATAACGTCGTAATGCCTTATTCTTAGCTGTGTGCCGACAATAGCAGATCTACAAGCTAACAACGCATCGCAGTCGCACTGTGATCTTGTAGTTTTTCTAATTTTCTTTCTTTTTTATGTTTTTTTTGTGGCTTTCGCCTTTTATTTTATATTTTCTTTATGGAGGGACAGACAGCATAGTAGGCTGATGGGGGTTGACATGCCGTAAAGGCCGTTGGGATCGGGAGTCGAACCCACGTCACACTGCCAGACGGGATTACTAGCCAAGATGCCTGGACCGCTGAGCCACGGCCCAGGCCATATATTGACTATTTTCGTAGCGTGACACTGACACCCGCACACAACCAAGCATAACGTGATTTGTCTTAGTTCCACTGGATCGCTTCTCCCAACATTTTCGTCTAGTTTTTATTTATCGATGGAATTGTCAGTACATTTTATCATAGTCGTCATAGCCTCATGTTTTATTTAGGTTTTTACTTTGTTTTCGTCAGTGAAAAAAGTAGTCGACCAACATTTTTCGACGTCCTTTCAGTCGACGGACACTAACGGTGTAATGTGGTGTGCACTGCAGGGTGGAGCGCTCCACAGACCAGGTGATGAGACCGGTCAACACGGACGCCCTGGCTAAGTGGGTGGGCCACATCCCGCCTGACGTGCTCAACGACATGGCCGACATCGCCCCCATGCTGGCTCGACTGGGCTACGACCCCGTGGCCAACCCTCCCGACTACACCAAACCCCAGCCCATCCTCAACCCCATGTTCAACTACTCGCAGGTCAGAGACAACTTTTGCTCAAACTAGCAGTACTACTGACACCACGCCTGTTGTGGGAGGTCTGTGGTACAAAGTACCTTATTGAGCCATGACGGCCATCAGGGGAGACAACAGAGAAGTGTTTACCAAACTTTACTTTTGAGACTTTGTTCCCTAACAGCAGTGGTGGGAAAAACTCAAATGTTTTACTTACAGTAAGTAAAAGTATCAATACTGCATAAAGATACTCTATACAGTAAGTAAACGTCTGGAATTCAACATTTACTTGAGTAAAAGTACAAAAGTATTTGCTTCAAAAAGTAAAAGTACTTATTGTGCTAATTTAAAGTTTTCAAATGTATTATACACTTTTGAAAATGGCAGATTTACAAGCTCACAATGCGTCGCGATGCGACACATTGTTAGCTTGTAGATCGGCTATTTTCAAATTACTGAAATATATATAGGTTATATAAAGTGGTTACTGTATGTTTTGTAATAATAATCCAAATCTACAAATTAACTAGTAACTAAAGTTTTCAAATAATTGTAGTGGAGTAAAATTACAATATTTGGATCCGAGATGTAGTGGAGTAGAAGTAAAAGTATTGGAAATTGGAAATACTCAAGTAAAGTACAAATACCCCAAAATTGTACTTAAGTACAGTACTTAAGTACAAATACCCCAAAATTGTACTTAAGTACAGTACTTAAGTAAATGTGCTTAGTTACTTCTACACCACCAAACGGTCCCAATCCAAACTGTACATGTAATTTCAGAGACGGATTGTTTTGATCTGTTACAAAAAACAAAACAAAAACTGAGGGCCTCTAGTCTGAAGTTGGAAAACTTTAATGTTTATCGGCAATGCAATTGATGGCTTCACCAGTTTGAACAGTTCAATTTAATTCACTCCATTTATTTGTATCATAGAGCCAATTCACAACATGTTTAGACAGAGCCATGTTACCTCAGGCAGAACCAAGCTCTAGGGCAGGCGACCATCTGCCTTGACCGTGGCTGTGGGAAAGACAGATGAATCGGTACAAATGGGCGCTAACGGACTAAAAAGGAAAAGGTGTGCCTAATGAAAAGGGACAACCCACCACAAGAACACTGGCTTTTATTGCATTTAATTTCTCCAAGTCGGTCTGTGTGATTCTCCAAATGAAGAGGAATCTCGATCTAATTTCTTTGCCAGGTAGATATGGCATTTATGGACACTTAATACTGACACACCCATGAACTTGTTTTTCAAGTTCGTCACATGAAACAACGTGAGATGGCAAATAAGATGGCACAGAAGTACATATCCTGGCCAGAAAGGAAAATAGAGCATTTTTTATATCACCCAGTCTGGTTATCGATTTTTATTTGGTGTCCCTATTTTGCACACATCTATACACGTTGCCTGTACATTGGCAATTTTCACAATTTGTTGTACAATGAAGTAAGTATACAGCTTCAGTTGTTAAGATCCCCCCCCCCCCTCTTATTTTTTTTGCAGATCAAACCCTGAATGTAATGCATTGCAATGATCCCAGTAATGACAGCAACCGATGTCTTCCCTCTCCTCAGAGTCCGAGAGCAACAGAAGCCCCACATCCCAGCTAAGAAACCAGCAGCTCTGCCGGGAACGTGCTGGAATGGCCTTCAGCTAAATCCTATATTGCTTAATATTCTCTGACTGCCAGCTCACCCTTACAAGAGGATTTTGAAGTGTTCCACGCTGGATTTGTTTTTGTCATTAGTCATAGCTATACTTGGTTTCATGTCATGTCACACTAGTAGGTTTGTGTTCATCAGCAGGAGGCCTCTGGCTGTGCGATACATTAGCTGGTCTTAACCCTTCAAGACCTGAGGCCGATTCTACAAATGCCTTCTAAATCAATAGTTCTCACATGTACAAGCTCGCAGTGCGGCATTAAGTGACGCGCTGCAAGCTTGTATATCTGCTGATTTTAAATAGGCAACACTAACATCTAAAATGACCCGGTTTTGATGGCTTTAAGCAGGCAGAATACTCCAGTCCAAACAACGTCACATTTTTTCAGCTGCAGCAGGTCTTGCTGAACCAAAAAATAAATAAATAACTTGACTTACAGAATGGGACGAAAGTTCTCTGGCATTCTATTTTATAATCTAATTGAACTACCTCTGGTGTTTGAACAACATTTAAAAAGTGTGTCACACATTTCTCGTATATAAAATCAATTTTTTTATTGAAAATAGCTGATTTTTACAAGCTCACATGTAAACTAAACATTTTTGAAGCACGCAAACTGGGCTTCTATCTATACTCACTGCAGCTCCACTCTGGGTTCTGAATGTATACAGTGACAGAACTGTTAGTTTTTTTAACCATGGAACTGTTTGTTTTACATAACCTCCTACACATCATTTGTCTCAGAGGTTTGTACTCCTAACCTCCCCAGAGAACCCTATCTTCTAACCAGTCCATGGTACGTTGCTGTTAGATTGTAGAAAGAAAACAATACTGAATGACAAGCAAATTGTGTGTCTGACCAATCACACAAGTTGTTCACATTGGTGCCTCTGCGGCGATGTTTGGCTACAGCTAGACAATCTTGGCGGCGCAAGAAATGCTGAAATGACCTTCTGCAGGACAACATGTTTGTTTGTTTTTCTCAGCATTGCTGAGTCAGCAATGATACGATATGTCATTTTGTTCTCATTGACATGCTGAAGCTGAAAAACGTTTGACTTGGCTAGTTTGGAGTATGCTGCAAGGCTTCAGTCCTTGGACGACTCCTGCTCAGGGAAGTTACTTCTTACTTGTTCCAACAATCAATGTTACATCCTATTCAACTTTTCGTCTTGGTTTTTCTCTCTCAAACAAAGTGTATCTGAAAGTATTTGAACGTGAGCGTAATGTGATCAATTCACCACCATTATGAATGTGCTTTTAGACCGTTGGTACTATCTAACAGGGCGGTAACTGTTCAGAGTATGACTGTATATTTTTGAAGACGTATGTTTATTTTCTTAATAAATTATTTTGTTGTCGATCATTCATTAAAGAATTTGACATTGCTTGTACTATGACTGTAAGACTTTTATATTAATCAAAATAAACCCATTTCATTCACTTGTGTATTGGGTATTAAAAATAATCATATCAAAATATTTTAAATTGTAAAACCTTGTTTTAAATCACTGAAGGATGTTTGAATTTAGCTTTTAGAAGATTTTACCAGCATATTGCAATTGTTGTAATTAACCCATCCTTCATTCATTCCCTTGGAGATGTGTAGCCACTAGCCAGCCACCCCTTCAAAAAGAAAGTTAGATATCTTTTGAATAGGTCAACATGGTGTTCACTGTACTGTACAGTACAATATAATACAATGCATTATTGCCCATCACTGTTGCATCAAATTGAAATGATTTGAGCATTAACATCAATGGCAATGTTTTGGGCATCCAGTGATATACAGTGAAATGGCAATACGTTTTAGCCAAACTATAGAGTTAATATGAATCTGTCAATATATTTGATTGAGTCTTAGTGAGGCAACATTAACCGTTCAGACAACTATTTGTGACTTTCTGTACTTTCTGATGCCTAGTGATTTCAGCTCCATACATGCTTGAGTTATAGATCTCTAGATGCTAACCTATATTTCCGTGGATTTCATTCAGGTTCTTCTGAGGATGATTCTAATCCTGTGAGGAGATAGAAACTGTTCAGTAACGAATGTGATCATAGAGACCAACCTAGTAACGGTACGTACTTGTATCATGGGACCAGATTGGTGTTTGCTGTATGATAATGCTTTGACATTGCATTCCCATAGTCTCCATTCTGTAGGCCTATACCTGCGCCATTGCTCTCCATGGATCACCAGACGGGTTGGTTGACTCCAGTCACTCCAGTATATGGACTCTCCACAGTAAATGACCACCCTGGACCTCACCTGAAGCTCATAGGTGGAGTTACCGGAGGGCAGGTTGGTACAGTAACTCGGTCTCTCCATGCTGAATCTAGAACTCTGAACACAAGGAGCAAAGATAGCATGGTTGGACTGGAATTAAAGCAATGCAGGAGTATTTCACTAGTAAAATGTTATAAATGAATCGATGAAAAAGATAATTGTCAAGAAAAAAATATAACCGAAGACAATTGCTTACCGGTATGTGATTCTGATATATGCTTTGTAAAATTCTAGCCTTTGGTTATTTTCTTTGATTCCATGATATTGCCTACCTCCCATTTGTTGTAGTCGGCCCTGTAGCGAACTTCATTTTCCAAACATTTGTACCAACCATTGGTGTGATTCCAATAGAAACACAGGTTGGAGTCGTTCTTGACAGTAACGTTGACTGGAGCATTCAGCTTGACTGAAAATGTAACGGAATGGAATGGTCATTGGTCAATGCCTGTGTGCAAATTCAGATCAACTGGTCAAGCCAGTGAGGAGCAAAGTGGGGTACAGACACACACACACACACACACACACACACACACACACACACACACACACACTTAAAGTTATAGTTGGAGAGTTGGATTAGTTCCCACAGGGAAAGTTTTATGTTTCCCCCTAGTGGAACGCTTGAAGAAGGCATGACATTTCAATGGCATAAAGTTTGAAATAATATTTAGCTTGAATCTTATATGCTAAAGAACAATAATGTGCTATTTGTATAAATAACTCTTGCAGCAGCTAGGAACAATATGATCTATTGGGATTTTAGTTTGTGTTCCTGGAGAAAACTACCATTGTCGTATGTCAGCTTTGTGTAAAAAGGACTGAACCTCTGAGTTTCTAGCTTGTTGTATGGCTGCTTACATCCAGTTGTACAGCCTTTCTCTGGGGTATAGAATGTACACTCTAGGAAACTATTATCCCAATGAAACCTAAACACAGAAACATAATCAGTGAACGGAAGTAAGAACACACATAGGCCTATACATGCACACACTCGCACAAGCACATATCAACTTTTATAGAGATTCCATTAGGTAATATTGATAAATTGACCGCCTGACAGATATTTTACTTATAATGACATTAAACACTGCTGCAAGGGCTGGTCGTAAATTAAATAACTCTTAAAGATATTTTAAAGATATATTTTTTTGCGGCTTACGCCTTTTATTGATTTTTGAAGGGACAGACAGTAGGCTGACAGGAAACGGGAGAGAGATGGGGGGATGACATGCAGTAAAGGCCATGTCGGGTCCGGGAGTCGAACCCGCGGCACACTGCAACTGGATCACCAGTCCGGTGCCCAGACCGTTACGCTACGGCCTGGGCAATAACTCTTAACTATATAGTTTTCCTCATTCTCTGTTAATGCTTTCACAATTACAAAGATGGGGAGGGGCCCTTTGTCAGCCAAGAGTCTTTGAGAACATTTGACTTGCATTAGTCACAGTAAACACAACATGTTGATCATTGCAGAGGTTTGCAAAATATAGTACAGAGGTACAATTATACGGATAACACAAAAAGTATTCATCAAGACATTTAAGACATGCAATTACATAAAAGAAATCCTCAACACTATAAGTAACAATAAAAGTATACATGTAAAACAATGTGGTAATTTCTGGTGTGATAGTGTGCGGCGGTGTAGAAAGGGATCCCTGAACAGGCCCAGCTGGGGCCCAAAGGTCACGGAATTGGGTCAACTAAGACCCACTTTTCCAGAGCCTGATCCTAAATTGGACTAAAACTGAACCAAAAACACCCCTCTGATTTTCTCAGTTCACAGTCACTCTCAGTCTCAGTTAGAAAGGTGTTGTTGAAATGCTTTGAGGTTTGTCAAACAGAAAGTGTAGTTCCCTTCACCATCGTTGTTCAGTTGTTGTTGCTGATAAGACAAATACACAATGTTACACGAGAGCACCACTTCAGTGATGCTTGCGGAACTTGGCTAAAGCCTTGTTCCTGACTGCATCACTGGCGTGTCAATAATCACGGTAAAGCACAGCCTTGTGTACTGTTACTCAAGTGAATTCTGAATACCAGACTTTGTACTTAAGTTGTAACAGATACTTCTACATTGCACTATTGATACTTTTACTTCATTTTTCCATTACTGTCAATGGGTCAGGATGGAGCCATGCCATGACACGATGCAAGATAGATGCACGATGCTTAGATATTGTGGTATCTGCATGCATGTGACGTTTCCGTTGTGCTGTGTTATCAGAGCTGTGTGGAGCTTGTGGAGGTGTAGTGATACAGAAAATGTGCTCATTTAAATAAGCTACAGCGTTATAAAATCCTCCCTCCAACCAATTAATACCACTTATTAATTTTGATTTGTCCATTGCCTCACGTACTGTATTATCAATTACATTTTTAAGTTAAATCTAAATCATTCTTCAAGTCAGTGGTCAGCAAAAAATACTTTCACATGTTTTAAACCAGGCACACATACAGTAATAATAATGTACAGTGAATTGAACAGAATAGTAGGCCTACTCTCTTCTATCTACATGACCTATATTTTATAATATGAAGTAACATTGTTAATAACATTATCTGACTTGATATATGGGTCAAACACATTTTCCAAAACCTATTAAAACCTATTAACCTATTAAAACCTATTAAATCACTCACTCACCCTATAACTTCTGCCAGCCCATTCTCCACCAAATAGTTAATTAACACTTTTACAGTATAGTATACTGAAGTGTAAGTGACTGAACTACCTTGTTACTCTTGACTCCTAATTGAGCCAAAATAATTTTAACCCAGAATTTCAAGATAAAGTTTGTGTTTTTTTTATGTATGTCATAAAAAAGCACCTGCTCTGAAACTGCAGAATTGTTTCCGTTAACAGGAAGTGAAAAACCAAGTGAGGTTGAGAGCATGCAACTACCCCCATCAGCACATCATTTTGTTCTGTTCTGCCATGGCACCAGTTGGATCGTTTCTCCTTCTCTACCTGACTGGCAGTGTGATTGCCGGAAAACCACCGCCAGGTTAGTAAATATTTTAATAATAATATATATATATATACTACTAACAATCACTATATCAAATTTAATTTATATGCTCATGGGTTTTGTCAACTCTCAGTGTCTACATCCAGCCTACTGTAATTAAATTGATACACTTATCTTACATTGTCAGGATCAATATCTTTTTAAATAATGCAATAATGGTTTTTTTTAATAAATCCTATTCCACTTAATTCTCTTTCATTTATTGAAAAGTATTTGTCAGTGGAAGGAACACAAATATCTGTAAATTAATTAAGGTTTTATTAATTTGAGTTATAGATTGTTTTCATACTGAGGCTAAACACGAACGACTTGTGGTAATATGTTTTAAGACAAAGATTAGAGAAATGTGGCTTCCTTTCCCAGAAAATAACTGGGTAAATTCCCCTTGACGTCAGCCTGCACTGCAGTTACTGTGTATTAACGCATCTGTAGGTGGATGTGGGCAATGCTTTAATTTCTATTCCCCTACGTATAGTAAATTATAGTATATTGTTGGTTAATTATACCACTATAGTGCTATTAGGGCGGAATACCGTCGATTGATACACGGTGATTGATACAGGTTGTGATTTATGGACAAAATTCTAAATGTCCCCCTAAACTGTTCACTCAAGACACCAAAATAATCTCCAAAAATGTGTATGTGTGCGTGTGTGTGTCTCTCTCCCCCTCACTGTATGTTATGTTAGTTTTAGTATTTTACATTCAGGAAGTTAAGTTTAGTCTCTGAGCTGGTCACAATGTTATTGAGCAATGAATGCTGAATCTTAAATCTGATCATTTAACAGGAAGAGAAACCTCAGAGCTTTTAGCTCACAAAAATATGTTTTACAGATAAGGCCGTACAATTTGAAGACAGTGGGATAAATTGTAATACATGTACCGGTATAGTCTATACTTGTTAATGTGTTATAATCTATAGCTCGAACACAGGTCTATGTCCCACAAATAGCCATATTAATAACACCCTTCCATCTCCTCCAGACAGCAAAATAATCTCCAAAAAGCATAACATTTGGTACACACTTTTCCAAACAAAGTGCTTTAGGAGCAGCAAATAAGTAACAATACAGGTTAAAACAGCAGCATACATAAATCAACACAGAATCAATGGGTAACAAGAATTACGACATGTGGTATAAATGTATACCCTGTCAGGATACCAGGAAGCCTGAACCCAAATGCAGAGTCTCAAGACAGTAGATTCAAAATAAACTTATTTATTAAAGCATGAGGCAGTGACAAAACAAAACTCAGAAGATCCAAAAATGTCCAAATGCTCCAAATGCCAAAATGCTAAAACTTTAGAAGCATAATGCAAAGCACAGAAAACAATGTCCAAAATCAAACCTTCACAGGATTGGAGCACAAAACAAGGAACCAGGAACAACGGAACATACAGGACTGCTCAGGGGAAAACAACATATGTACTGCCAAAGAGTGTAAGCAGGGAGTCCAGTTATATAGGGAGGAGGTTAATGGCAAAGTGTTCACAGGTTTGTAATGGGAAGCACTGCTGGGCTGATGAGGGACTGTGAGCAGGTGTGTGGCAAGGACTGAGGGTAGGAATGGAGAGTGGGAGTGGCTGACGGGGAGATATGGTCTGCAGACCGTGACATACCCCAAGTATTACCCAGTACTATATGTAAATACTGAAATACTGCGTAAAACTACGTATAACTCTACATTTACATTTTAAAACGTATAAGTCAGGTTTTAGACTTCATCTCAAAATAGCAGCAGGCGAGTAGTTGTGACTGGTTTAGTTTGGTAATGATTGTGCACTTCCTGTGGGCCGGTCTGAATGCTAGCCCCCTGTTCGGCTGACTTGTGGAGCTGAACGCCTTGGTTGTCTTTGTCTGTTGTGAAGGGCAGCATATAGCGTTATTCTGTGATGTGTGTGTGTTACAATATGATATCTGTGTGAATTATGCAACCTGAATATTTGAGGTACCTTCTAGTTTGATTGAATGTGCATTCTTCTAGTTTAGTCACACTCTTATTGGCTCCTGGCTGTACTACTGTCCATGCTGGTTTTGATAAAGATAGTAGTTGTTATCAGAGAGCTCATTGTATGAAGAGCGCTTTAATGACAGCAATTGTTTATAATCAGCATCAGATAATAACACTCTGAGACTGTCTGTATTAAGCCGACTGAAGTTTCTCAGTAAAGTCTGCTAAACTGGAGAATACAGAATTTGCTGTGCCCGTCTGTACTCTCACACCTCATAACACATACATGCAGAACTATTGTAATACCGGCGGTATGCAGTTGTGGAAAGTAACTAAGTACTTTTACTCAAGTACTGCACTTAAGTACAGTTTTGAGGTATTTGTACTTTACTGGAGTACTCCAGTACCTCTCAGAGCCAAAATTTACTCCACTACGATTATTTGAAAACTTTAATTCCTAGTTACTTTGGAGATTTTAATTTTTATTAGAAAACATATATTAACCACTTCAACACTATACATTTCAGCCATTTGAAAATAGCTGATTTACAAGCTCACAATGCGTCAAGATGCAATGCATTGTGAGCTTGTAGATTGGCTATTTTCAAAAGAGTTTGTACACATTTTGAAATTGTGAAAGACATTCTGCAATATGAGTAGGCCTAATATTACTTTTTATTTTGATGCCGATAGTTTTGTACTTTTACTCGAGTACATTTTGAATATGGGACTTTTACTTGTAATACATCTATATTGCAGTATTTATACCTTTACTTAAGTAAAAACAAATAGTACAACACTGGCGGTATGTAACCTATTATGAAACAGCGATGTCTTTGTTGAATCTCTGTGTCCCAGTGGTGTGTAGGTGTGGTTGTAACTGTTTATATCAACGATTCCCAAAGTGGGGTCCGGGGACCCCCAGGGGTCCTTGAGAGAGTTCCAGGGGGTCCCCAGCTAAATGATAATTAGGAACCAAATGTTGTGATTGTAGTCAATGTGAGCTGTCTGCTGGAGGATCTGGACTATGTCCATTGTAGCTGGGATGGACAGAACACACCAGACGTCAACTACACCTTCTACAGCAGGTTAGTCTGTTCATCATAGAGCTTAAGTGGATGGGTGGAACACCATGCATATACTGTAGATTAAGCTAAGTGACTTGTTTTTATGACATAGCGACCATGAGGATATTGTAAACAAATGTATTATGTTGCACCACAGAATTTTAGCAAGTAATCAGTAGTTTACAGAATCCAGCTAGGCTTGTGTACACATTCTTTCTCACACTGTGTGTGTGTGTGTGTGTGTGTGTGTGTGTGTGTGTGTGTGTGTGTGTGTGTGTGTGTGTGTGTGTGTGTGTGTGTGTGTGTGTGTGTGTGTGTGTGTGTGTGTGTGTGTGTGTGTGTGTGTGTGTGTGTGCGCGTGCGCGTGCGTGCGTGCACATGTTCAATAACTGATCTCTGATTATGTTTAGGTTTCATTGGGATCATTTCAAAGAGTGTACATTCTACACCTCAGAGAAAGGCTCTACTACTGGATGTAAGCAGCCATACAACAAGCTAGAAACTCAGAGGTTTGAACCTTTTCACACAAAGCTGACATACGGCAATGACAGTTTTTTCAACGAACACAGCCTAAAAACCAAAGGTAAATGTGCATTTTGATCATGCCTTCATTTTCAATGTTCATTATCTAACCTTAGGGCTCCTATGCTATTATTGTGAACTTCCCTCAACGGTTTGGTTCTTTGCCTCTTTTCATTATTTCTGTTACATTTTCAGTCAAGCTGAATGCTCCAGTCAACGTTACTGTCAAGAACGACTCCAACCTGTGTTTCTATTGGAATCACACCAATGGTTGGTACAAATGTTTGGAAAATGAAGTTCGCTACAGGACCAACTACAACAAATGGGAGGTAGGTATGGAATTAATAAGAAAATAAGCAAAAGCCTGAATGATGGGGAAATAGAGAATGATGGGATTTTACAAAAGGAATTATAATATTCAATAGATTATTTTCTTTCTTTCTTTCTTTGAAATTCTTTATTCAGGAATACCCCATTGAGATATAGTATCTCGTTTTCGAGAGGGTCCTAACTGTACAAACAATACAAAACACAAAAAAAGAGAAAAAAACACAAAAACAGGGTACAATATGCAAGCACAACAGCCAAGAGATGGATCATTTGTTCCGTCAGATATCACTGTCATTTCCGTTGGTCAGCATTAGAATACAGTTGATAAAATAAAAAAAAATCTTTCTTTCTTTCATCACATTTTTAGCCCAACATTCTCCCTCATCCACCTCTCCAACCATCTGCACATTTTTCTTCTTGTGTTCAGAGTTCTAGATTCAGCATGGAGAGACCGAGTTACTGTTCCAACCTGCCCTCCTTTAACTCCCGCTATGAGCTTCAGGTGAGGTTCAGGGTGGCCAGGTACTGTGGAGAGTCCATATACTTGAGTGACTGGAGTCAACCTGTCTACTGGGTATCCATGAAGAACAGCAGCACACTGAGCACAGGTATTTAATAATGTCTAAATAGCCGCTATACTGTAGGTAAAACACCTAAGCAGAACAAAGTAGGTTGAACAAACTGAAAAGCAATTGAGAAAGAGAGAGGATACAGCAGAACCTCCGTTTAGGCCATACGTGATAGGATAATAGTAATAATAATTTAATAGCAACTTTTATATGTAGAATTTAGCTCAAAGACAACTTAGCCTACACATGTACAGTAAGTTAATGAAGGAAGGAAGGAAGGAAGCATATATAGGCTAAGTATATAAGAAAGTAATTATCTAAAGAAGGTAAGTTTGCCTATAGTAACTATACAGTGTACACAAGTAAGTCAGTCAGTCAGTCAGTCAGTCAGTCAGTCAGTCAGTCAGTCAGTCAGCCAGCAAGTAAGCAAGCACATAAGCAAGTACGCAGAATAAGGTATGGCGACCTATATAAATTGAATATCGTCATTTTACACATCTTTCCCTGTCTCAGACACTCCACGTGGAAGTGGCCCTATGTCAGTGTGGTCTGTGGTGTTTTCTGTTGTGGGTACCTGCATTTTTCTTCTGGTGCTCATCACGTTGGTGCATCATGACAGGTGGGTCATTCCGGAGGGGAACATTGTTGACTGGCTGCTCATCATGGCTTCCTGGTTAGCAGGGTTCATTGTCTAATGACATTTTCACATTCATACATTCAACATAGTTTTTATGACATCAGGGTCTCCACATCTCCATCTCTGATGATGTCACACAATGTCCTGGGAACCACATGGTGCCCGACACACTAACTGACGGGAAATGCTCAATTCCATAGTTAATTATTGCGACCTTCGGTCGCAATAATTATCAGTTCCCCTGTGGTACCAATGTCACGCGACATTTGACACAGTCACACAGCCTTACAATAAATCAACCAGAGTTGCAAAGGGATAAGGAAAACAAATGTTGATGTCCTGATCTTGTTTTGCTCGAAACTAAGGACCACACTTTGGAAACAATTATTTACGTTACCATTTACAATTTAAATTTAGGCATTTAGCAGACGCTCTTAATCCAGAGCCATTTATATTAAGCAATAACAAAAAAGCATGGCATACATCACATACATAAAAAGTAGTTACCGTGATGTTCTTTCCTTTCGAGAAGCACGTCTATCATGTGTTTTCTTTTAAACTAACGTTGAATAAATCAAAATTAGTCTCTATGATCACATTATACTGAGCAGTGTCTATCTCCTCACAGGATTAGAATCATCCTGGTCCCCATTGTTCCAAAACCAGGCAAGAACCTGAATGAAATCCTGATCCATGGCAATGTAGAGGTTAGTAACATCCAGAGATCTGTAACTTAAGCATGCATGGAGCCACCAGAAACTCATAAAAACTTCATGGAGCCGAATACAATACATTAATTTGGAAAAAACATTGTTTTATCCTGAGAAAGAATATCTGTATACCGGGTATATCGTTGGATGCTTAAGTTTTTTGCTTAGAAATGTATATGAGGCTCTGGTACAGTATATGTCCATAATAGCCTACTATATACTATGATCATGTTCAAATACATTCTATTTGAAGCAACAATGATGGACAGTAAAGCATTGTATTGTGCAGTAAGTTGACTGATACCATGTTCTACAAAACAATGCAAATAACTTTCTTTTTGAAGGAGTGGCTTCACATCTCCAAAGGCCTGAAGGAGGGGTTCAAGGCTGATTACAATGAGCGTGCCTGTGCTGTTAACGAGTACAGCCGTGTCCCCCAGTCTGCCAGCGAGAGCTCCGATAGTTCCTCCTCTTTCTCGGTCACCACTGACCAAACCGACTGCTCTGTCGCCACCTCAGCTAATGAATCTGAGTGACTTACTTCCCCCACTCCACACTTCCCCTTTCTTCTGAACGACAGAGTGTCGCATATCATATGGGTTTAAAATGTTAACTGTCCATAGAATTTAATTTGTTGCATACATTTCTTATGGCCAGTCCATGCAAACAAAACAAATGTGTAGTCAAACACTTGGTTAATCTATTCTCGAGGAACAAAAGAGCTGTTTTGAAAGGGGTGCTACAGTATATGAAGTAGGAACTTCAAGCAAAGGCTTTTGAGCTCAGATACTGAGGCTGCAATAGTGGCAACACAGGTGTTGTTGGAGGAATTAGGTAATGGAAGTAAAGAATAAATACTGTAGTTGATAGTCTATCTAATCCACACATAAAAAAGAATAAAAAAAAACAGGTTTTCAGCTTTTTTTTGTCGCTTAATTACAGGGGCACTCTTGTGAAGCTTTTTTGTATTAATTGGAGAAATGTAAATATTGCTATTTGTATTTGCATAGGAGCAAGCATGAGGTCAGTCCGCTGCCCCCCCAGTGTAGCGCCCAGGATTACATTAGATAATTGACACTGGGTGAAAAAATTGGTTGCAAAATCGTGGGATAAAAGTTAATTAAAAAAATAAATATATATAGCAGATCTACGGCAAGATCTGACTGTCTGTCCGACGTTTTTATGCTATATAAAAATAAATACACCAAAACAAATGCACAATTTATGCCCAAGTATGGAGATCCTTGATGTCATCAATATTACATCATATTATATATCAGATGACAATGGGTATTGCATAAATGGAGGGCTGTGCATTCTCAATGGGCATTGTTCCCAACGTGCATTGCCCCAGTATACATGTACATTTTCCTTGCCTTCTCCTTGATTTACTCTTTAACAACAATTTTGTAACTGTATTTTAACTGTAAAGGTGTATTTTTATAATGTGTTTATTTTGCACTTTAATGCTGGTTTGTGTAAAGCACTTGAATTCCTTTGTCGTTGAATTGTCCTTTACAAAATATTATTTTGTAAAATAATAGACTGCAAAGCAAGGCAAAGCAAGTTTATTATTTTGAAAATAATAAACTTGCTTTGCCTTGCTCTGCAGTGTATTATTTTAAACATTTATGCCCTATTTAGGGTGCAAAATATGACTTTCTCGTATATGAATGACAAAATTGCTTATCTACAAGCTTGATCTGCTACTTTTGAAAATTGTGAAAATTTTGTTTTTGTTCTTTAAATCTCTTACTGTCCTAAAAATCTGTCAAGTATTTCTGCTTGGGCCGTGGCTCAGCGGTCCAAGCACCTTGTCCAGTAGCCCAAGTCTGGCAGAGTGCCGTAGGTTCAACTCTCGATCCCGATGGCCTTTACTGCATGTCACCATGCACCCCCCCCATCTCTCTCCCCATTTCCTGTCAGCCTACTGTCTGTCCCTCTATAAAAAAATATAAAATAAAGGCAAAAGCCACAAAAGACATTTATATAAAAATAAATACTATTTCTATGACACCAAAAAAACGAAATCATCACCAATTTCTATAAATATAGTGTTCAGTAACTTCAGTTAGCCATTTTGTTGCGACTGTAAGTCCCAGAATACTACGAAAACCTGCAAAACCTGTCAGTCAGTTTGTCCGTCACACCTCGTGACACGCTCCGTATATAGCCATCAGTTCATCACGCTCCATGGCCATCTCCATATATGAAGATCACGGGACTGACCTCATCAAACCCTGGATAGCCTAAGCCATACATGGAGAAGACTGGATCATCATCTAGATCTGCATATATGGAGCCGGTCAGCAACTCTACATCTGCCTCAACCCTCAAATCCCCAAAGTTATTAGTTATTGCTTTCTACAGTATGCCGTTGTTCAATCTCACTTTTGATTGTAATTAGTTGTTTTAGATTTTATTATTTTCATCTCCCATGGCAGTCAGATGATGAAGATAAATAAAGTATTTCATTGTAAGGGTAAATAAATGGATGGACTGAGTCCAATCCATGCAGTGACTTCGTCAGTCCGCTAGAAGGCGTGCGCACTGTCCCACACACAGCAGCACGGAAACGGAGCTGAACGCACGCATTTCTCGCAGAGGGAGGGCAGGGCGGCTGGGCCCCCGAACAGAACACACAACAACCTACTTTACTTATCATCATCCAGCTGTAGCTATCAGCTACCACAACAACACATTGATGTCTCCAGAAGAGATCTAAGTACCATTCTGTGGGTGTTATTTACATAGTGTGAGTTTTTTTTTTTTTTTTTAGTTGTCGTTCGTAGCTCCCAAATAAATAAAAGAAAACAGCCAAAAAAATGACAGAACCTACGGTGGCCGACACTCGCCGGCTGAATTCCAAACCTCAGGACCTGACGGACGCTTACGGGCCGCCGAGTAATTTTCTGGAGATAGACGTTTATGATCCACAGACCGTGGGGGTCGGACGGACCCGGTATACCACCTATGAAGTTCGGATGCGGGTAGGTTCGGAGAGAAACGGCGAAAACATGGGTCACGGTTAGCTCTGGTCCAGAGCGTTATCGACTTCTCGCTACGCTCTGCCAGGCGCGCTGCTATTCTCATAGAACGAACATTCCACTACCGTGCGAAGTCTCTAACTGTAGTAAAAAATAAAGAACTATTTCGCTACTCATCCAAACAAAGGCTGTTTTGTGTTGGTGAAAGACTATTCTCCATGGTGGGAAACGTATCAGGACCCCACCTTCACTGTATAATATCGTTTTTAGGCAGAATATAAAATATATCCGCCAGACGGAAATTATTTTAATTACTCATCTGCGCCCTCTACAGACACGGACAATATAAATTACCGTTGACCAAATCTGTAGAGGGCGCAGGTGAGTAATTACAAAGATATCCGTCTGGCGGACATATTTCATTTTCTGCCCAAAAAGTACATTACCCAGAGAAGGTGGGGTCCTGAGACTATTCCCACCTTGGAGAATAGTCTTTCAACAACACAAAACAGTCTTTGTTTCGATGAGTAGCAAAATAACCTTCTTTATTAATGTTTTACTACAGTTGGAGACCTCACTGTAGTGGAACTTTCAGTCTATGGGATCATTGGAAGGAGCACCGCTCCTAACAGCGTAAGAGAGAACTCGCTAAGCCGCCGTTAGCCTGGTTAGCATCCTCTGGATGTGGAAGTTAAAAACATACCGGGGCTGTAACGTTGTCTTGATCCGGCGGGAGGGAACCGAATGACCCCGGCAAATACAAACCCGAGGTCCGGGCTTTGTTGTGCGGCCCTGGCTGCCTCTGTAATGATGTGAAGTTTATCATATTATTAATTATGCTCTCCCGCTACCATGAACAGTCACAAAATGGTCTGGTCCAATATGAGTTTTGTTTACAGATGCAGATTAAGAATGCTTGCAGTGCCCCAAATGCATAACATTGTTGACATGGTTCTTAATCGATGGCTGTGTAGATTATGTTCAGAATGAAAATGAATGTCTGGATAATGCATTGATATTAACAGTTCAGTAAATGCTATATAAGCATTGTTGTTTGTGTGGAGAGACATCTGGAACCGTCTGTCTTGACCAAACCTGGCAAAGAAAATAAATATCGAGGAATGAAATTCAATCCCAATGAGAAGTGAATGACAGAGTGACTGAGGGAGGTAGAAAACCACTGACACAGCTAAACCTTGACGCTTGGAGTTGGATCATATCATATTGAGGAAATGAATGTTATCACCCCCATTAAACCATGCAGAGATCAACAGTTTGCCAGAGATCTGCATGGTCATCACGAGTGAAATGAACAAGCCCTTCGCTTTATAGTTATTTCTAGGGTAGGCCTATGTCTAGTTATTTCTTTGGCATGTTTAGGCTAGAATGCTTATTGGCAGGTTAAATAACAACCAATGCCTGGTGTTAATATACCACTGGACACACCAATAGCCCAAGTCCAAAGAGAAATCCAAAAGAGAACTAGATTGCCAGGTGTGCCATTTATTTTAACAATTTACTATTACTATCTTATCCAGCTAATCGGATTCATTCATTTTGCCCATGTTCATGAGAGAGGGAGAGATGAAAGGTCTAATTTCAGTCATAATGTTGACGATGATGATTTGTTCATGAAACTGATACTTAACATTCAAAACTCAGTCCATGCTGGTCACTGTTCCTCAATTCTTGCAACCCAAGAACTTTTCACATAATATGCCATTGTGATAGTTTCAGGTTAACCACATGGAAGCTAAATTGGCTATTTTCGGCAAAGAGGTTTGTGGACTAAAAGGCAGGCAAAGGGAGGCGACCAAGTATAGCTCCATTGAACGGAGTGATTCATAGTAGATTGGGTGCCCCACTCAACAAAGTATGTTTATTACACTGCCAGTGCCTTCAATAGGATTCTATTGTAGTAGTACCTGCATTATTGACCACAGTTGCCCGATAATGATAGACTGTTACTCATTTATGTCTCTTCCTCATATATATTAATTCTGGCAAAATACAAACAGTAGTGCAACAACAACAAAAAGCTGCATCACCACCAGCGGCTAAAGTCAGGCATAATAATATTAATTTTGAAAAGGCTGCATGAAAGCTATTTGGCAGCTGGAGGCAAATTAGTGGACACAGTTTCCCTCCAACTCCTGGCACTGTATGTCTCCCATAATGCAACTCATTTCCCTTTTAACCATTTTCAACCTGGGACTACAACAAATTCTGTCAACGAATGACATGAAAATGTGTAAAGTTTTGCATGTATCTATGAGGTGACAGTACTTCATTAGACACCCTGGAGTTGTTTTTATGTGCAATGGTGTATCGCCCCTAGCCTCTGGAATGCCCTCCCCAAACAGATCCGGGATGCCCCCTCACTCCCCACCTTCAAAACCGCACTGAAAACCCACCTGTTCAGAATAGCATTCCCCGAGCTGATGTGTTTTTAACCTGTTACATGTACTGTTCTTATTGGTTTTACTCTTATTTTACTTGTTTTCTATTAAAGTTGTAATTTTCTCATGGTGAAAATAACAATAAGACAATGCTTTTTTAGGGTGGAATAAAATCACGGCACTCCATCTTTAATAATGAAGTACAATTCCCTACAACTGGTTACTCCCCAGTCCCCATTGTACGATTTTCTATGGACTGTACAGCCACTGACGCAAATTGTACATCACCCTGCAAATTTATATAGCTATCACCATAGATAAGAAAATACTAAAACACTTGCCAAATACATTAATCTTTAGCTCAGTAATCATGACCATGGCCTCGGTCAATAGCGCAGATTTCAGGATGCAACAGAAGCCACATCAAGTCTTGTTTCTTGTGTCTTCTCTGTGTAGACAAACCTTCCTATTTTCAAGCTGAAGGATTCCTGTGTGAGAAGAAGATACAGTGACTTTGAGTGGCTAAAGAATGAGCTGGAAAGAGACAGTAAGGTGAGTCACACAAGTTACAACATAACGTCACATTTCTAGGTGGCAATTATTTGGGTCGATCTGTGACACCCAACAGTTACCCAACATCATAAGAGATGATGTTGGCTGCACAGCATTATGGCTGATTTATAGGCATTGGTTGCACACTGTGCTACGCACCGAAGATAGCCTGCTGTTTCTGGTGCACAACACTGCTGCACAGCGAAGTATAAAACCAATTTTACACTTCCTCTGTTGACTAGGTGTTAGTTTTGAGATGTCTGACCTTCTGTCATTATTGATACATGAAAGAAAAACCAATGGTTCATCCATGACATCCTACTCTCTCCTCTCTTTCTCTGATGAACAGTTGAGCTCTCTTTTATTGTCTTCTCAGATAGAATGTGTCCGTAGACGAGTATATATTTGCAGTATACAAATTAAAAGACTTGGGCGTGACACTTGCGTCTTCCTCAGAGTCGGAGGAAGGCGCAAGTCGAAACGTCAGTCACCCCTGTAAATGAATAAAACGTGTAGCCGTAGACCCAGTCGAGTTATTTGGGTAGTCTCTTTTGAAGTGCCCAGGTATTTTTCTTTTTTACTAGTCTTGCTGTCTGAGCACCGAGCTCTTCTACCCATAACTGGCAGCACATTGGACTTCTCTTTGACTTTATACGTAGTACAGTATTCGTCTGTGAAGCTGTTTATCCTGCTTATTAGCCGGTTTATCCTTAGTTTGTATTACAGTCACTGCTGTACTATACTGTCTGTTCTCAGTATTTATAGCAGCATGTGGATCTACATTCTATGTATGATGGCAGGTGACCAGGTGTGCAACTGTGCATACATGTAAAGAATGAACAGCCAGTTTTTTCTCAAAGTCCTTGAGAAGGGTCCGCTGCCAAATGATAGATTGTTAGGAACCAAATGGACCCTGAAGTGTCTGTAATTCTGAGAGTGTACAAATCCATCAGAGTTAAATTAACACTGATGATGTCACTGCCACTGGTAGATTGGGGGTTCCAGAGATCAAAATGATATCAAATAGGGGTCTGTGGGTTTAATGCAAGACCAAACTGGGGGGTCCTTGAAATTAAAATGGTTGAGAATCACTGCTATATAGCTGTAAATGGGGGTCCCTGACATAATTTATCTTTTCAAAGGGTGGGTTGGTCGGCAGGCTAATTATGTGCCAATTTGGTGTCTGCTCAGTGCCATTCTGACAGTAGCCTGTTTCGTAAAAAAGCCATAGATACTTTGAGTCGAATTAAGCTAGGAGCTAAAGAGAAACGTAAACGGTGCCAGGTGGGAGTGTACCACATAGATACCAAACATTAACAGTGCCATGCATGCATTCGAGAACGAACATAGACTCACTGAAAGGCCGTTGGTTGCTTGGATGCTGCAGGCGTCCTTCCCTTAAACATCTGACTTGAAGTTTGAAACGCAATCAGCAATCAGATATAGTATACACATTCCTGTTTAGTCCAATTTACAATTTAGGCATTTAGCAGATGCTTTTAATCTAGAGCGATTTACAAACAAAAAGCATGGCATACATCACGTATATATAAAAGTAGTTATCATGAAACATGCGTAAGCTAAGAACGTAACAGTGGAGTATCTATATCATGAAACTATACATATAAACTATACATTAAACTGATACATATGTATTATGTACTATAAAGTGCTATGACTACATAAAATGCAATTCTATTTCTAGTCACTGCTGTCTACATACCATGCTATAAGTCTGTTTAAAATGCTATCTAAGTCTAGGGCAAGGGCTAGGGCAAGTGCTACGGGCCATGATGAAGTCTGAAAAGGTGGGTTTTCAGACTACGGCGGAAGATTGGGAGTGAGGCTGCAGTTCTGATTGTGATGGGAAGTGCATTCCATAGTTTTGTAGCCAGAAGGGAGAAGAATTTGGGACGTGTGGAGCGTTGTCCCGGCATTTTTAGTGAAGGTACTTCCAGCAATCCAGCTTCCCTCAGTTCTCTACGTTGGCTGATCTGAGTGCACGGGAGGGTTTGTAGGGTTCGATCATACTTGTAAGATATGGGGGAGCCATGCCTTTGGTTGCTTTGAATGCCAGCATCAGAGTTTTGTATTCTGTGCGGGCAGCGACCGGGAGCCAATGGAGGGAACAGAGAAGGGGGGAGACGTGTGAGAATTTTTGCTGGTTGAAGACCAAGCGAGCTGCGGCATTTTGGATCAGTTGGAGAGGCTGCACATGCCGGTAGGCCAGTAAGGAGGGAGTCCTAGACCTGACGTTATCCACAACAATACCGGCTTAGATGTTCCTGAAAGTTGGGCAACAAAAGAATATTTGTGTGTCCCCTGTTCTAGTGCCCGTGATGGGGGCAGGAGTTTGATTATACAGGTTTTCACGGTCTGATTCTGGATCAGTAAAAGGAGCAGCACGTTTCCTGCAAGTCGAAAGGTGACATCTTGGGATGAGATTGCTCATACCGGTATATTAATTTGTAATTCCGCATTCTCTTAAAGTCATATTGTGTAACTTTATTTTTCTTTTTTTTAATGAAAGTATATATATTCTTTAATATAATCTTTGACTTCCAATAACCACTACACATTTAATTTACTCTAAACGGTATTAAACGCTATTTTTATTTGCGACTGTATGCCCTAGGCACCGGAAATGTACCGGAAATGTATTTATTTTGTATCTTATGGTTAGTAAATAGTACCGCTTCTGCGTTGTTTCAAAATATAGTTAAATATATACAGGTGCTGTTTATTTAACTTGTAACATGTATCCTTTATTTAACCAGGATAATACCACATCTCTTTTCCAAGTGGGCCCTGGCCAAAATGGCAATTAAAACAAACATCAACTTGTAGTGAAGGATTCCAAGGAAATGGTGCATCATAGCTAGCTAAAAGCATGTTTCCCCATATTCAGTTGTCACATTGTGATCAAGATATGAGCTAGAACCTTGCAGCATTCCGACACCCAAAAAGTTATTAAAATGAATCAGTGTTTTCCCAATATGCATTATGGTGTGAGGGGCACCCACACAATCATGGCCAGTCATCACAGTATGATTTTTAGTAGCCGCAAATGGGCCAGAAAAAGGCAAAAGACAGCAAAAAATGTAATGAATAAAATAAATTAATAAAAATCGTACGTGCGTGTGCACGGGTCCGGCGCATGCACTGCACGAGTGAAAAGCTCCCCCCCCACACACACAATCAGCTTCTGGCTAGGGGAAACACTGTGAATGTTAGTTACTCCTTTTAAATTACATAATAATTACTGCAATCGAAATGTATGTGTGCATTGAATTTGTAACAGTTGGACACCATACCTTTGTCATGCTACCAAGATGCAGATAATTTCAAATCGCACACGCACACTAAAAGCGGAAAAGAACTACGAAACGAGTACATGTGGGGGGTTGAAACATGTATACCTATCGTGTATATCTAAATGTGTATAACAATAATAGAATATTTAATGTGTATTGCGTTCCCTGACACCCGCAGATTGTAGTACCACCTCTGCCAGGCAAGGCCCTGAAAAGACAGCTGCCCTTCCGAGGGGATGAGGGCATTTTTGAGGAGGCCTTCATCGAAGAGCGGCGATTTGGCCTGGAGCAATTCATCAACAGGTCAGTGCGGCCAATAATTAATTGGTAAAACTAGTATTCTAATTAGGGCTGGGCAGTATATTGAGTTTATTGACACGAGGCATACTGTATATTTAAATTAAGCCCGCAAACGGTTACATTATGTCTTATGCCTGGCATACTACCATTTCCTGCCGGTTTCAGAGTTTGTTTGGGTGGTTTTCAACAAATTCAGGTGGTTTTCAGATCACAGGTGAATCAAAGCTATCACCGTGTCTTCCGCTAAGTCATGTAGACACAAATTACCCGCTTGAACGGGGAGACATTTAACAGACCTAGACTTTGCCAGAAATGTCTAGCACACGACAGGGCTTACCAGCTAATCCTCCAGCTACTTTCCTGGAAAAAGAGACATTGGCGGTATTTAATGATACATTTCATGCATCGAGTGAATTTTATCTGTACCGTGTCTTCCTGTAGAATCGCAGGTCATCCCTTGGCCCAGAATGAGCGCTGTCTTCACATGTTTCTGCAGGAGGAGAGCATTGACCGCAACTACATTCCTGGAAAAGTACGGCACTAGGGTTACCAAGGGGGATGGAGGGGTCAAAAGTTGTGAAGTTTATCAGTGCATTTGCCATTTTTTGCCTATATCTTCCCAGTCTCCTTTCAATGTTTTCCTCTTTATATTCTCTCTTCTTTCTAGCATCTGCCATTCACTCTCTTCTCGCTTTCTCTCTCTCCGTCTCTCTCTGTCTCACTCCATCTCTCAACGTCTCTGTATACAGTTGTACTTGTAAAGTCATATTAACTTTTTAGCTCAAAGTACGACTATGTTTGTCCTACATCAGGATATGTTGATATGTGTTCAGACATTTCTGTCTGTGACTCTTCCTCTCCCCCTACTGCATTCGTTTTATAACTGTAAAATAAGATGTGGTCGTATTGTGAAGTCTTGGGCTCTTGTCTCTCTAATCGCTAATTTCAGGGGGGATTAAACAGAAGCAATTCATTGTACAATACATTTGATCTTTCCAAGAGTGTTATACAGTATATTCATGATTTTAATATAATGTGAATAAAGTAGAACAATATTGAAATATTTGTGTTGACGCTGTGTACATCAGACGTACTGTACAGAGACATTGTACTGTAATTTAACATCTCTCATGTTTTCTCTTCTTTTTTTGTTTTTAGGTATGAATGAAGTAAGTTTGTTTTATTATTATATAAACATCCTCTCCCTAAAAGCTTCTTTCCCCATCTTTTTTCTTTTCTTTCACAAATCACAGGTGGTTGCATGGGCACTTTAAAATATTCTGATCCATCTATTGCTTTGCGAGATCTACAAGTCTAAACTAATAGAGATCTGCCTGTAATCTACCTTTACATCCATGTGTACGCATATCTATTACCTGTCCTAGACAACCGGAGAACAAAAAATAAATAAATTACAATATAGTAGTGCCAGAAGATCTAGTGAATAGGAAGCTATACTGCTGTGGATCCATGCAAAGGTATGGATTTTACTATACCGTTGTCCACAGTATATTAGGGGGAAAAACAACTATTCACTATATCGTTGCTGTCTGGCAGAAAACTTGTCTCTCCATATTTCAATATTTATGTTTGCGTGCCTTACTTTGTCATACTACAAGTGCAAAAATGGCAGATCTACTAGCTCACAAAGTGTCACATTTTGCTACTTTTGAAGTTATTTTAAATTTTTTGTTTTATACATTTTGAATCAATGAAGTATTAGCAAGAGCTTGTGACTAAATCTACAAAGCAATAAAAGCGATCCAAGCACTCAAAAGTAAATGAGGAGAGGACGGGTGCCGAGTGGGCGTAAAATCAATGTATTTATTCATTAGAAAAACATGTTTTCACCCACTGGTCTTCACCAGGGCATGTATATGACATGTTACTTTTTTTGAGTGCTCGGATTACTCCTCCTCTTTTAAATAATAACTACACTGTATCCATTGAAACACAGGTTCTTTTCCATTTCCTGAAAATGAACGGTTTTGGACATACAAGGTTTCCACCCGACAGTGACAATATAAAGTATAATATATACTGTATAATTCTGCCAGTTCAACTGCTGCAAATGAAATTATATTTTGTAACACCTTTCTAACCCACAGAGATATGTAGGGAATTTTGCAATCCATTTTCTAGCATGCAGATTAACATTTCAGATGTAGTCATTGCAGTAGGAATTGAACATACATCGTTAGACCACTGTCCAATGTGGCTTGCAGAAGTTTCTCAGTGTACTAATAACTAATATAACTATTAGAATACTAATTTACTGTGTACCTGTATGTTAACCACTGTTTTATAACGAAAGGATCAAAGGATACATCATCCTTTTGTAGAGCACTCTTAAATTCGTTTTACTAATTTTCTCACAAATGTGTTGCTAGTAACTACTAACCAGCTGCATGGCAAGTTTGCACGCTTCTGACAATCATCAGTTTTTGCTTACTTCTATCTATGCTCCGTTGCGCGATGGTGTCACACGCTGAGAACGGCCAAGAATTAGCACTGCGAGCTTGTCGGCTATTCTCGTCACGTGGTGAATTGTAAACATGAACGATGTGTGCTTTAACGCTTCACTGCGAGTGTTGTTCATCCTGTTGAATTCGATTTCCGCCCCTAAATTGACTTTTTGAAGGAAAAGAAATCCCAGACCTGCGAAATCAATGAAATGCACTGTTCAGTCTCGCACCAAGACAAACATTTCTTTGTGAATGAAACCATACAGCATTGTGATGTAGCCATGTGATAAATAATAGCCGTTGCCGGAACATCTCCTCACACTGCCTATGTGCCAAAAACATATTCTGTAGCTCACATAGAAACCACCCAGCACGAGTCTTGAGCAGACTTCATCTCAACGCTTTGATTACACATGGTGCCAATTGCCAAAGCAAACAAAATTAAAACCACATAAGTCCAAAGCAGTTTTGCAGCTTCCGATGTGCATAAGCAGTACACACACGTACTGCATGAGTGGATGTCGGTGTAGACTAGAGTGCATACCCACCTTGATCATCTTCTGCCAGATGCCTGCCTAGCAGAACAGGTCAATTACATTTCAGCGCAGTCAAATCAGATTTTTGCTTAGGCTCCAGAGTAATTTCTTACTCATTGTTTGAGTTCATTAATAATAATTCATTTAGGGATCTTAAAATAGATTTAATGCAAGCATGCTGAAGAGGAAACTAATTTCAATTGAATAGCTGAATTCCCATTTCCTTCCTGTTTAAAAAAATGGAATTGACCCCAACCTGAAGACCAGGAGCTATATTCCCAAATTGTCCAACATACCGTGCCTATCCAGGATTTGTCTCTAGGTCAACCTTTGTTTTTAACTTTAGAGATGTCCTCTTATCTGGACTTAGGAACACAGTCACAACGGCTGTCTGTGCTCCTCTTGAAGCCTTTTTTATTGTTCCATCGGACTGTATCACTTTACGAGAATGACTGAAAAACGCTCTCAAAACGGTTTTGGCAAGCAACACGACATTACTTAATTAAGACAGTGGCTAGGATTGTGCTACATGTAGTTTTATTACATTTTTGGGTATTTTCTAATTCTTCATGCACATCTGTGACAAAGTGACAATGTGTGTTCAGCTCTGAACAAAACGGGTTGCCTGCAGGCTGGCCTGAAACGCATGTCTGAACATGTCTAAATGTTTCTGTCCAGAAAAGTAATTTATGTATTTATGTACAGTATAAAAAGTATATACTAGCGTCATGTCAGGGGCTGTACTTGTACATCAAGCTGCCTCACACTACAGAAACAGGAGATGGGCTCCTGCCCTGTGGGCCTCATGGCTCGGCAAGGCTTACTTGCAGTATATAAAATGTTGAAGGTGGTCACGGTGTAAGTGATATGTTTTGTTAAAATAAGTGTTTATATTCTATAGTATCATTGTAATATTTCTTTTTAGTTAAAGTCATGATTTGTCACACACGTTACCGCAGTGAGCTGCAGCCATGCCGTGCTCTGGAATAATTTGATTAGTTGATTTGACCCCCCCAATCCATTGCCAAGCAGGGAGGCATTGGGTCCCATTTTTACAGTCTTTGGTATGACCCGGGCCGGGTTTCGAACCCCTGACCTCCCAGTATCAGGGCGGACACTCTAACCACAAGGCCACTGTCTGGTCTGTTTTTTCTTTTAACCCCAATAACGGGGGTCTCCTCATGCCTCCAGCTCTTTTAAAATACATGTTCCGGTCAGAATTCCAATTTCATCCAATCAGGAGAGAGAACTCGTACAACATAACACTTTAAAACCAGGAAAGCATCTGTGTCATTTTAGATTTTAGCTATACAGTATTGTCTCTGTCTGGTAGAAATGTCCAAAAATGTTACTTTCAGGATTCAAATTCTACAGTATCAAAAATAGCAGACGGACAAGCTCAAAGCGCGTCATTTCGTGATGCTATTTTTGTGTGACGCTGTGTAGTATGATTCAAGCAGGGCATTCATTTTACGAAAACGCACAAATAGTTAAAATATGCAGGTTTCTACCCGATAGCGACAAGTATAGTATTTAGAAAACATTTGTAGAATTGGGCTTAATTGAAACTGTTTAGAGGGAGACTGCATTCTTACCTTATGTGTTTTATTTTCTCCTCTCTCCCTTGTTGGAAAAGACCATGAAAACTGCTGGAGCGGTCCCATGTACACTTATTTCTACAACGTCATGTCACGTTAAACTTGGTGGAAAAGGTCTGATGATGAGCATTAAAGATGTAGAAAAATATATATATCCTGTTTCTCCTAGCCAGAACCAAGTAAAAAAAATCAATGTATCATATAGAAATTGTATGGTTTATCTTTTTTAGCCATTGCACCACATTACACAATTTGAATTTAATAATTGCAAAAAAGAAGAAAAAATATTCCACACTCCCATCTGTCATTCTATCATATCAAGAATTTTATTTTTATTATTATTTTTTTACATTGAATATTGCATTGTTATGGCTGTATTTTTTTGAATTATTTGGATGCTCTTAAGTAAAAGGCGCCACATTCCCTGCTTTCAAAGTGTATCCTTTTGCTAACAAGATATTTGGTACTGATGATTCCTTCGACCTTCCAAAGCTGAGCAACATGTAGCATCCACAAGAGACAATAAACCGCATTCCATGTGTGTGAACTTACTTTTTTCTCCGTGAAGATGAAATGGAATATGATATTTTTTCCCGACATACTGACATGTGATTATTATCTCCCCTCCTTTACCCCTGTCTTAGTTTTAACTGAATTACGTTTTGGCTCTGTCGTCAAATCAGCAACACGGTAAAACCCTCTTGCGTTAATTCAACTCGAAGAACCAAATAGACCCTTTAACAGGTCAGTCCATTTGGTTCCATTTGATTTGTACATTCTCTTGAGTTAAATTAACACTGGATTTGACTGTGTTCTGGGAATGTTAAGTCAGGTAAAATACCCACATCTAAGCACTGTGACAACGGGGTTAAATATTGTGAACAATGATTGTTCAAGGTAGTAATCTGCAACTACTCTGCTGACCTGAAATATTGCTCGTTCTACCCTTATTTTGTATTGCTTTCTTTCTTTCATTATTATAATTGTGAGATGTACTCCTACATGTAATCATTGCAATTTCACTATGGGTGAATAGAAACTTCCTTGTTTGTATCCACCAATAAAAGTCCCTGCTGCCTGCTGTATCCTGTCAAATGGATTATTATTTTCAACTGTGAGATAATAATTCAGGTCTACTTAAAACCCATTTGGGGCGGGAACCCCTTTTGGTGTTAGCATCATGTTATGCTTTAGCTATTGAAAAATAGCAGATCTACAAGCTATGAGCTTGTAGGTCTGCTATTTTTGAAAAATCGAAGAACGACTGACATAGAAACATAGCTTTTTCAGAAAGCTGTCAGGATGTAGTTATTCGTTATAACACATTTTTAGAATCTGATCTCAGGTCAAAATGGGTTAAGGGTATGGACCCCAAGCAAAAGTAAGTTTAACAGTTTCAACTTGACATGTTTTTATGTTCTCAGTATTCATCCATTGGGTTGAGGTGGTGCTAGAGGAAAGGCCATGTGGGGTCACCAGAACCCATATGGTTCATTCTATGGAGAGCATGAAGGTGCACAGTGAATTCCATGGCAAGTCAGGAAGTAGTTATTGAAATAATGTTGCTCGTGGGACAGAAATGTCGGGTCGACTGACATACAGCCGTTACATTTATAGTCGCTTTCCGACAAACTGATGTATAGGTTTACAACACAACACATAACTTGTAAATCAGTTCTTGTGGTGTTTTGTGTTTTTAGACAACCGGTATATACTAAAACGGTATACTGGAGCCCTGGGTCCTCTCCGGCTCTATACTTGGCCCGTTCCTTTTTCCCTCCACACCAAGGGCCATATTTTTGCCAGTGCCTTACTCTTTATCCCTAATATAAACTTTTTACAATTTTGAAAAACATCAACAATCTACAAGCTCACAATGTATCAATGTAGATCGGCTATTTGAACGATTTTACAATGTTTTTCTAAATGGTAAAAAAAAGGTCGAAAATAGCAGATCTACAAGCTCACAATTTGGAGATGTTTTATTTTTGCCAATAGTTTGCTACAGAATAGGGATGCTAGCTAGGGTTTGTGTGGTTATTATGTCACAAAAAGTATAGACCGATTCCGTACCGGTTTCATGGTCGCAGCCTACGTATTTCCTGTAGGCGGACTTGACGTAGCTGCGGGGGTAAAACCCTCACCAGGCGCACCTCTTCCACTACAGTGAACGGCAGAGTGACTGATGTTAGTTTGCCTCAAACTTTACTCCTTTACCTGCTTTTTTACTAACACTAACATTACAAAGATGCACAGAACATCGAGATGAACCTGTGTAGTTTATGGCTGCTCCAACAGTAGTGGCAACATAACAAATAAAATAAAAACGGAATGTCTAATATCCACCGCGTTGGCGGGGACCAGAGCCATTGAGCAATGGTTGAGACAAAGCAGTGAAAGATACATAACGCCAGTCTTACCCAATACCAAATATTTCTGTTTTATTAACACAAGGCTGCTGTACTTTATACCTCATACTTTAAATGCTTAGTATGAGGTATAAAATACAGCAGCCTTGTGTTCATAAAACAGAAAGATTGGGTATTGGGTAAGACTGAAATTATGTATCTTGCAGGATTCTTCACTGCTTTGTCTCAACCATTACTCAATGGCTCTGGTCTCAGCCATCGCGGTGGATATTAGACATTCCGTTTTATTTTATTTGTTATGTTGCCACTACTGTTGGAGCAGCCATAAACTACACAGGTTCATCTCGATGTTCTGGGCATCTTTGTAATGTTAGTGTTAGTAAAAAAGCAGGTAAAGGAGTAAAGTTTGAGGCAAACTAACATCAGTCACTCTGCCGTTCACTGTAGTGGAAGAGGTGCGTCTGGTGAGGGTTTTACTCCCGCAGCTATGTCGAGTCCGCCTACAGGAAATACGTAGGCTGCGACCATGAAACCGGTACGGAATCGGTCTATAGGCTATAGATGTCTGCAGTAGTATAGTAGGCTTCTTGCCTTCTTTTCACACTAAATCACATTATTTCCTATAGGAGGGGTCATAAAAGGAGTTCAGAGAAATGCCTCTCAGACTGACAGATGGCCTAATGTAGTATGGGGAGAAGAAATTACTAATGTCTTTAAAGTCTAGATTGATTCTGGGAACTAAACTATGTTTCTTACCATTTGACTTGATCACACGAGTTAACCGTAAACTCTATACACATTGTGGACCAGTGTCTCCCAGGGCTCTATGTTGTTTCACTCCTTAATAATTAGGTTAGCAATAGCCACTCTTTCATAATACTGTATGAATTGCATCCAATTTATTTGATTAACAAGGAATCAGTTACTAATGCTTTGTTCAATTGTAGAGTGGTTTGATTAATCCTAAAATGATACACTGCAAGCCATGCATTGTGATCATTATTGTTTACTGCAAGCAACAATGCATTGTGATTTTTTTTATCTCCCTATACTTGCCAGTTCACAGTGCCCTTGATAATGTACTGTGGAAAAGACTATCTTCAAACCTTTTTCTTCGTGACTTTGTGCATTAAGTGTAGGGATTAACATGGAAGGGGAATGTTGGCCAAAGATGGATTAAAGTTGTCCCAGAATAGTAATTATGTCATGTACTCATTTGTACTGTAGACCTTAATCTGCAGGTTCTGCACAGACCAAATGTTGTAATTGGCCATACAAGTGTGGCTTATTGTCTCCACCAGGCCGAAGGCATGGGGGGAGAGTATGTTTTGCACTCCGTCCGTCCGTGTGTCCGTCCGTGTGTCCGTCCGTCTGTGTGTCCGTGAGCAGCTAATCTCGGCCACTGTTAACCCGGTCGATGCCAAATTTTGCACACACACTCCCTGGATACCAACGATGAACCTCTGCCCCAAACTTTCCAGAACGGCCTGTTATAGCGCCACCAGGAGGCCGCTTTGTGCAAAACAAGTTTTTGCACAGTACACCTACAGATTTTGTCCAAACATCACGCAAATTGGTACACAGTCTCTCTAGAGCCATTCAACGAAACGGGTCTTTCAGATTTCTCACACTCCATCCTGATTGGTTAACATTGGCTTCCAAAGTTCACAGGAGTGCTCAGTTTCAAACAAAATGCTGCAAATCATGAACACATCGCGTGATTTCCCTGAAATTGTGCACCCACATTCCCACTAGGCCGAGGACGAAATGCCACATGAACAATTTCAACTCAGCCTCAAGGTGGCGCTATAACTGGCCGAAAAGTGTTTTTACCTCTAACTGCACGGATCTGTGGATAACTTTGTATGCCAACTCCCTAGAGGCCAAGGAAAAACCTTTGTCTGGAATTTTTCACATCTGCTCTTTATAGCGCCACCAGGAGGCCGACATATGTAAAACACATTTTCTATTATTACTCCTTCAGATTTTATCCAAATTTCACGCAAATCGGTACACATGATCTCCATAGTCATGTGATCAAGACAGGTTTGTTTGATTTCTCATATTCCATCCTGATTGGCCACGATTGGCTCCTACAGTTTTCAGGAGTAGCCCGCTTTGTACAAATCGCCACAACTCCTCAACGCAGCGTCCCATTGCGATGAAACTGTGCACGCATATTCCCACTAGGCTGAGGAAGAATCCTGGTGGAGACCTGTGCCCAGAAGGGCACTTTTTCTAGTTATGAATGTGTGTAAAATGTGTGTGGACAATTGGACTTGATATATTACAACAATCAACACTTCTCTCCTATTATGATACATAGGCCTATAGGCAAATGTACACAGTACAGAGATTTGGATGTAAAGTGTTTCTCTGTTCTGCTGTGGTTACTGCTGCCTCCACCAAGGAGGTACATTTACTCAAGTACTATAGTAACCATTTTAATGTGTTTTGTAGTTTGCAGTAGTACTTTCACATTTATATACTTTTACTTCTACTCCACTACATCTCAAAGGCTAATATTATATTTGTACCAGACTTTTAATTGTAACAGAGTGTTTATACATTGCAGTATCACTATTTCCACCACTGATGTTTCCCCTGTCTGTCTGTCTGTCTGTCTCTCTGTGGCCAACATAATATGTTTGAGATAATAATAATTGGCCAGCTGCTGGTCAATTACCATTACCATTGCCATAACATGTTCTCTTCACATCCATGCTCCCAAGAGAGAAGAAACAACATTGCTTTTGGTCACCCTGTGACCTTTCCTCTAGTACCACCATCAGGCCAAACTTGAACATTCAACTTAGTAATGAATGATGAACATGTCTCTTCACCCCATACAGACACATATTTGCTGTGCATGCATGCTCCCAAGAGGAGGAAGCTATTGATTTTGGTGACCCCATGGCCTTTAACTTTAACTACCTTTAACTACTCCTACCTTTCTGCTTCATCCTCCTGTTCTTGACCCTCAACCATTTTCTCTCTACACACCAAATAGAAAGTAGAAAACTGCTGATTTACAAGCTTACAACCCGTTGCAACACACTGTGAGCTTGAAGATCGTCTTATTTGTGTCTAATTTCAATAGAGATGGTAGGGTTCATGTGGTTAAATGAGCTACCTGGGGAGATCTTTAGGCCTTAATTGGTAGAGGTCTCTACTGTGACCCTGGAAGGCTGTGACCTACAAAAAGAAAATAGGGGGAAAAAGCACTGGGCATTCTTTGATCTGCTGGTCTAGTCCTGTGTAATGAAAGCAGGCAGAATGGATAAGGGACCAGGGGAAGGGATTAGATTCTGTTTTCTTAGTGGTTCTGACACAGCAGCCCAGTGTGCAGCCGTGACGCTTGTAGTTGAACAGACACCCAGTTGGGTCAGTTTGATAAAGTGGAAGTAAATTGAAAGAGCATCTGCAAAGCAGTGTCTCTGTCAGCATAGACAAAAGGTGAGGAGAGTATAGCTACAATATGCCAGTACCTGTGGTAAAGCAAAGGTCACCAATGAATTTTTTACATTTATAGAAATCCAATGCTCAGATTGTACCATTTGTAATTTGTACCATTGTAATTTACCATTCTTATGTAAATTCTGTATAATTTGATCCAATGAGCAAACAGTTGATTGTTGGACTGTTACCACAAACTATCAAATAATAATTCAATCAGTGAGTAAACTATCTGCCTAAAGTTTAGATAGATGATTGGTTTGCTGATTGCTTAATTTAGTTACTTCTTAGCACATACCTCTGTTCAACCTATTCCTTGATCACTATTGTTTAGAATTCTAAACAGTAAGTGGTCATGCTAATCTGTGTGGTCAGTGGTAAATGGTTTAGGAAACAGTAGTCAAACAATCCACTTCCTGGCAATAATCATTAATCCAGCACACAAAGATTAAAAAAAAACGACATAACTGACAACTAACTTTGTCCAGAATACTTATATTAGAATATTAGATTAGATATTAGATTACCGGTATATTAGAATACCCTAACCTCAATTTGGACAGATTGAAGTTAACATAAAACTTACAAAGGCGGTTGACATTCAACAGAAAATATGAATAAATAGACTGGGGCTACAACTGACAAACTTCTAATATCGAGGGGAATAGTTGCAATTGCAAATAGCTCTGAGCAATGGTCAACTGCCATTCCATGTCTGTATACTCTTTGTTGTTTACCGTTGTGTAAATGCCCCGAAGAGGAATGTTTAAAATAAAAAAAATGTAAAAGTTCTCAACCTGTGAGTTCGGACCTGTCCATAATTCGTTCAATAACATCCTTTCAATTATTGTTTAAAACTGTGCTGTCCTTTCACCTTGAGACTACCTGTTCATGTTTTCACTAATCATCATTATAACTGATTGATTGGAAACTATTAAATTCATTCAAAAGATTATACAGACACAAGAAAGTCGTTAGTCTTGTTTCCGTTGTGGACCTGTGGTCCTTTAGTCCATTTTGACCTGGGGAAAAAAAAGGTTTCTATGTCAGTGGTGCTCAAGCTTTTTCATGTCAAGGACCCCGGAATTATCTGTATTTGAGTTAAAAAACATTCACTCTGAAATAATATAATTATAGTCAAAGATTTGCGCCACATTTTCCAGATTAAAAAAAATAGCAGATCTACGAGCTTGTAGATCTACTATTTTTCAATAGCTAAAGTATAAAGGGGTTACCGTCTTGAATGGGTTCTGTGTCATGTGTACTGTTGTTTTGTTGCACTTTTCATATTGTTACATGGGGAGAGAGTGTGTTTTGTACTCCATCCGTGTGTCCGTCCGTCCGTGTGTGTCCATCCGTCTGTTACCAGCTAATCTTACCAGCTAATCTCCACCGTTAACCCGGTTGATGCCAAATTTTGCACACACACTCCCTGGATGCCAACGATGAACCTCTGCCCCAAATATTCCAGAACGGCCTGTTATAGAGCCACTAGGAGGCCGACTTTTGTAAAAGAAATATATATATATGAACTCCTCCAGATTCTGTCCAAAAATCCAGCAAATCGTTACACACTATCTCTATAGTTATGTGTACAAGCCGGATCTGTCCGATATTTTATATTCCATCCTAATTGGCTAACATTGGCTTTCAAAGTTTGCATGATTGGCCCGTTTTGAACAAAAAGCCTCAAATTATCCAATTGCCATCCAAGGCATAAAAAGAAATGTCACCCTTTTCACAGTGGCCTATTATAGCGCCACCAGGAGGCCACAACCTGACCTGCCCTGGTGGAGACCTGTGCCCCGAGGGGCACTTTGTCTAGTTAAACATTTTTTATGGAATCTTTTTCATTTATTCATGTAATACTGAATGGTTGAATTGTTTACTTGATGAGAAGTTGTGATGTTTCTTGTTATCTTTTGAAATAGTTATCAATAATTTTTAACCTTCAGCATTGTGTTGAGTCAATACAATCATTCAACACAATGTGAGGGCCATTTGTGTATGATGGCTTTATGTGTTTATTCTAATGTTGACAGGCTTGATTTGCTCATATGTTAATTATTGCATAATTGTGTTTAAACAAAAATGTATATTTATTGAGGAAACGTTTGCAAACAGCCCTGAGCAATGGTCAGTTTGACACTTAAAGGGATATTTCACTTAAAGAAAATTGGGTTACTTAATTGTTTAAAATGTATAAAACACATTCACCGCTGTTGACTTACATTTACGGCAAGTTTAATCCAACGGTTAAGCGCTGATGAAGTAAATTTACGTCATGTGGTGTCTGCAGTGGTTTATGATAGATCATGCTTGTATGCAATATATGAATTATATCATTAATTCTTTAATACCCGATGGATGTTTTGCATTTGTTTACAAACAATTCCATGATGGCCCTGTCTTCAAAATGTTAGATAAGTCCATAATCATTTTAACTTTGTCATACTATCATAGTTGTGTCGCCACATTCATACAGTCTCTGCCCCGGTCTGCTAGGCTAGATATTGTTGGACAATATGTTTTGGTTAAAGTGCCTGCTGTTGACAATTGACAATTTGACAATTTACAATTTAGGCATTTAGCAGATGCTCTTAATCCAGAGAAATTTACAGTAATCGTTTAAGTTCTGCAGAAATTGGCCTCATGGTGGCGCAACAACTGGCAAATGTGGAAAATGCAGGGCAAAGGTTTTGTCTTGGCCTCTAAGAAGTGAGCATGCAAAGTTGTACAAAGATCGGTGCAATTATTGGCCTGTTATAGTGCCACTTTATTTTAAGCAGGGGGGCAGTCAGCCAGATATTTCGTGAAGCCTCATTTGAAATTGGTAGTTCATATAATGGCCTGTTGTGGCGCTGGACTGGACCCAAAAAGCCCCATAGCTCCATAGAGGCCCATGTATTTTGGCCCAACTTCACCTAGACTGTATTACCTTAATAAACATGGTCATGAATACTTTCTTCTTCCAGTCACTAGTTTAAAGTCTCATTTCTAATGTCATAATATTCTTTTTGGAAAATTATGGTCCCATTAATTAAAAAAATGACCATAAAGAAAAAAAACCATTGCGTATGTTCTGAGGGGCGTGGCTACCGTTACAGTCTATGATCGGGATTCCCCTCCCACTCGAGTCAAAATAAAAACCAACGGAGAAGAAGGGGGGAAGTCCCGCCTCGTTGTCTGGGCAGCCAATGGCCAGCTGGTCCAAAACGGAGCCAGCCAATGGCCAGCTGGTACCAAACGCATCTAGAAAGATGGCGACTTACATCAGGAATTACCATGACCACCACTCTGCCTAGTGGTAATGTGTGTGCATAATAGGGCATTAACCAAACGTGATTATAGTCAATTAGTCAGCAGTAAAATATTATATTTTTTCCATCCAATCAAGCATTAAAACATCGTGTTCTGAAACAGCCAGCGAGTGAAGGATTAACTGCAAAACAGAGCCGGTGAATGCAGGCCGAGTGGAATAGTAAGAGAGTGGTGACACACTTTGATCTCACCGCAAAGTGGGTACCTATGGGCTATAGTTCCAAACATTGGAACTACCCCATTGAGATAATGAGCACTTCCGTATTCCATTGTTACAGTGGGAGTCAACGCTAGTGTCGCCACTCTCTTACTAGATTACGCTGAATGCCGCTCTGATTGGCCAAAATTAGCTCAGCTGTTTCAAGTCAAAGTTGCAAGTCCACAATGACACGCAAAATACAGCCCAATAGCCAAATGGCATTGATCACGCCTCCAGGTCTTTCGTTTACTCAAGTTAGGGAATAAGACCTGGTACTTAAGACACGCAAAATACAGCCCCTTGCCTCCATGCTCACAAGAATGGAACACATTGATAAAGGTCCCCCCTGCTGCGTTTCCATGCGGTTGACAGTGTGAAGGCAAACCGCAGCAAATTAAATATGCAAGAATCCCAATTTCGCGCATTCGATGTATATATATATATATATATATATATATATATATATATATATATATATATATATATATATTTTTTTTTTTTACTTCTGCTGGTTTGCTACTATATAGAATATATGGAACTATAACTAACTGAACTAAAACATGCAGCATTAACCACTTCGGCCCCATGCATAGGATATTGGAAAATAGAAAATCTGATCACAGCACATTGCAATGTGAATATTCCTACTTTTCTCAACTCAATTTTGAATATCTTGGTTTTATTCCTACTTTTCTCAACTCAATTTTGAATATCTTGGTTTTATTTCTAACAGAGTGGTTGTGGTATGGGTACTTTTACTTAAGTACAAAATGTATAGGCTACTGAGCACATTGATAGTAGGCTAATAGCCTACTCTCCATGTGCTCAGTATCGGATTTTAATCCGATTGGCGATTTCCCTTCTTTTTCGTTCATAATGTTAATGTGAGAGGGACAAAAGACCCAGTGGAGACAGTTGACGCTGCTTCCATATATGGTCATGCCACTACAGTAACCCCACAGCAGGTAACACCCCCTCCCTCTCTCTCTCTATCTCTCTCTCTCTCTCTCTCTCTCTCCCTGTCCTACCGTGTTTGACTACCGGTATTTGAAAATAGCAGATCTAGATAATGCTATAGTTTCGAAACATTTCGAAAAATGCAAGAATCTTTTTTTGTTCGCCAACATCAACATTGACAATGACAAGAGTGGAAGCCAGCCAGACAGACAGGGAGGCTGAAAGTGGTCATCGGTTAAGATCGTAACCATTACAATTTCCATTCATGAATGACAGGCCCCGCCCCCACCCACCTTCCCCACTCCCTGTGGGAACGGCGGTGGTTTGTTTATACACACCCGGTGACGTCACGCATTCCCCGCCCCTCAAGCATACACACACCCGCGCGTGCACACACACACACACACACACACACCCCGCCCCTCGGAAACTAGGAAGTACACACAGTCACACACAATCACACACACGCACACAGCCACGCACACACACACACACACACACACACACACACACACACACACACACACACACACACACGTCACCCGGGCGGGAGAAGATATTTCACATTCACCACAACGACGAGGAGACTCAGGAGAGAGAGACACAGTTTGATGCTGCTGCTGCCCATTCATCCATTCCAAACACAACAGCAGGTGACTATAAACCGTGTTTTATTACATTATGACATTGTGTAAAAAATACCGTTTTCCTTTTTAATAATAAAGATGATAAGATGTCGCGCTTCCTGCATGCCTTCCGCTTCCAGGGGACTCACCTTGTAATAACGGCTCTCTGTCTCTGCTAGACTAGACTGATGCAATACCGCCTCGTGCTGTCATTACTACTGTACACACTATGTTTTACAGTATAGTGTAGGCTACAACATACACAATCTGGCTCTCACGTTGGGATTTAAGTCAATTTTTTTTTTTAATATTTATTGTTATTGGTAAGACTCTTATCAGACCGATTATTTTGTTACCGGATGATACCTTTCTTCGCGGGAGATGTTAGCTTTTGATTGTAAATGTAAAGGCTAATTTATTAACAGTTTGACCTCCCAAAAAAGCACATCATTCATACAAAAGGAAGGATGCTAAAAAGGAATGACAAACCCAACAAGAAATCTTTAGTTATACGGCTTATTACATTTGTTGTCTCCATTGGGGTCCAAGGCAATAAGTGTATATATTCATTCAATTCATCGGAAAAGCCTGTGCCAAATAGAGTCGTAGACCCGTTTAAAACCCGCGCCGGTTAGAACCAGATCAGTTATTTTTGGTTCAGTTCGTTCGTGCCGTGGTGGTGCTGTGTGTGTGGTCCTGTCGACCTCGTCCATTCATTGTTTTGGTTCTTGTAGCCCACCCGGCAGCTAGTAGCAACAACCAACACCAACCCCATGCTACCATGTTAGATGGATAGACTACTCTACTGTATATTGTTACAGCCAAGCCACGCGAGAACCGTGTTGTTGGTTGTTGTCGGCCGAATCACGCGAGATTACACCGAGCCGGGGCCACGTATTTCCACCACACACACGGACTATCCACTCTAAGCTACGATGTCGCTGGCCGAAAAATAGCCGACCTGCTCGCTCGGTCGCGACGCGCGACGAGCTTGTAGTTATTTTCGGCGAGTGACTCCCTTATTAGCAAAAGAGGGAGGCAAGGGGTGTGCGTGTAGTTGCATCATCTTTCTTCAGACAAGTGTACCTGTATGTGTGTGCAGACAGACAGACTGTAACATGATGATCACAGAGATTTGAGTGACCATGACCAAGCGAACCACCTGTATTAAAGGTCGTTGATGACTTGTGTTGTCACTTGATCCTCCAGTCCCGAGTCTCCGGCCGTGTCGTATGTGCGTGTCCTTGTTTGGGTGACATTAAACGTGAGACGACGGGCTGTCCCAGGTTACTGCCCTGATCCGGTTGCTCTATAATGGCATTCATTCTGTCTTCTGACTGAGTGACTTCCTCCAACAATGTGCAAAGGCTGCACAAGCTGCTTGTCCAGTCGTCGTGATGCCTGCTGTGTGTTTTAATGAACGAATATGATGATGTACTAGTATCACACATCTCTGTATAGTACTTTAGACATGCATTGACCATGTGTCCTTTCTGTTGTGGCAGAAATACATTGACATGTCGACCAGTATAGCACTGGGTGAAAAAGTAAATGTCAAAAGTATATATCACACAGGTCGTGTGTGGTGTGAGATAATAAATGGTGAAGCACATTTACAGAAGACTACATCATCGATGACTTTTGACATTTACTTTTCACCCAAGTTGCTGCTGCTGGTTCAACATTTCAGGGTATTTCTGCCACAACAGAAAGGACATTATGATCAAATGCCGGTGAAAGTACAACATTTTTGCGGACCGTGATACATTATTTCTTGTGAGTGCTGTATTTGAGCTGATGGGGGGGGGGGGGGGCACAGTCCTCCCCACCACCAGTCTCCTAGCACAGCGCACTGCACACACAGCATCTTGTGCTCGGAACAGGGCAGTGAGTGAGCAGAAATGCTTACGGCGTGGCACCCTGTGAAATGGATGTGGGCGATTATGTGCTTTATAACACACTCATAGCAGGGAGGGTGAAGATCATTGTTGTTAAGTAAGGAGAAACCTGATCCGCCAAAGGTGACAAATGTGTGTTTTGGCGAAAGGCATTTTTGAAAACGCTATCTCAATATACTTATTTGTCCGGAGTCCCCCAGGGGTCGATACTAGGCCCCCTCCTTTCCCCCCCTCTATGGCAAATCTTTTCGTTGCAGAAATAGAACATCTACAAGCTCGTGGTTCATTTACTAGCCTGGATATTTAGGTATCACTCCTGGACCTGGTATACGGCCTCTGGCCCTCTGCTGCCACAGTATCCTTGTTCTGGTCTGTAGAGGAGTCGAGAGGGTGCTGCTACATTCACTGCTCACTATGTGATGATGAGACTATGTAGTCTAGTGATGGTATCGGGCGGCCAATCCGGCCATGGCAGACAAAAGAAAGTTCATGGTGTGCTGCCCGTAGCCCGCCGCATTCCATTTCCCTGCGACAAGAGGTTGTTGGTGGTGATGGCGCCCGTCCCGGTCGGTTTACTTAGAAGGTCGTCCAGTTCAGTCACAGCGGTCAGTCTGTCCACATGCACTCAGCACGCATGCATGCACAACGCTCTGCTCAGTCCCACAAAATACACACCGACCATGCGTGTGCACACGGATATAGTCTGGCCTTTTTTAAGTTGGGGGGGGGGGGGGACAGACGACGACAGCGTTCCCTAACTTCAAACAGCCATTGTCTCTTTGACACATTCTGAAATTGTTAAGTTGCACTTTTGAACACACATCAGGGTTAGGTGAGTTCACGTTCACCCCATTCACTAGTGTTTCTTAGCACACAAGTTTGAATTAATTATTAATATATTATATATATATTATTATTTATATGGCATATTCTTTGTGCATTTTTTAATGCACCTCAGTAAACTTCACAAGCCTTGGACACAGTGTATTGACGTATATGACCTTGACCTCAGTAAATAAAGTTAGAACAGTCATCTGTCTCAATAGAAATGTTTTCTACTGTGTTGTTGACGGTTTCCTAGAAGTCTCTTTATCAGCTAATGGTTCCAAAACAATAGCTTTTCCTTTATTTTGAAAGACAAGCCATTCAAAATGAAAATGGTGTCGTATTTGATGATGCAACAGCAGCCGATGCTGCAGTACTATGCCATCATCAATATGATGCAAGAATCTCCAAATCACCAAAGTAGTACAGGGTACAGGGATTTGTGGAATTTTAGATAGATTGAGGGAATATATTGTTATATTTTTTGTGGAGGCCAGCAACATTGAATGTTTGATATATTAGATAAATTACAAATGTATATACAATATTCTTTATAATTTGTGAGTTGTTTCAAATTTTCTGTTGATCAGTCCAAAATGGACAGTGATTTAAATCCATGTAAGTACATGTTTAACCGTGTGCCCATCCCTAGTGACCCTTGCATTTACTGTTCACAAAAGTGGTACTTGGGTTCAGCCTATGCAATGGCCCATCCCATTCAGTCTAGTATGTGTCCCACTTAACTATACTTAACACGATACTGGACCTACAATAGTATCGTCATTCAGAACGTTGTCTGTGGGTGACCCCGTCAGAAATGGCAAGCATGGGAAACTGTCTGCATTCTCTATGGATTTTAAAATCCTCAAAAGTGCACTATAATAATTTTGACATTGGGAACCTGACCTGTTCTACAGTCTGTGGACTAACTCTTTAAGGTGAGGTTATGTAAGTGAATAGGTGAGAGTCTTATATAAGGATCTGGTGTTTGGTGTGTTAATGCTTGGACTAATTGGTGGTGACTAAAGTTGTCTTGTTACAGCAGGCGTTGCTTATCAGGATACTGTAGACATGAGATATTAAACTATTCCACTTTTGCATAGATAAGTAGTACAAACCATGTTGCTTTTGACAGAAAGAACCCAAACAAAGCTGCATGTTGTTAAGACAGATGGAGCAAGTGGCTGTAATGAGTTTAGCAGGTTTGCTAGTCCTGCTAATCCTCTTAGAGGTTGGTACAGCAGCCCGCCACCAAGTAACAAGGACCCGTTGGAACCAAATCTTACAAAAGCGACATTAGCACGTCTATCGGTCTATTGTGCCAAGCACTTTGGTCATAGTACCTTTATAATAGCCCTGAAGGGAGGTAGCTGTCTAGGTGTGGCTGTTTGCTCCCTGGGAGTCCCACAGAAGATGTGTTTGAATGCCATGATCATTGCCTTGCTTAAAATACACAGAAGATGTGTTTGAATGCACTCATTGCCTTGCTTAAGTCAATACAATTTTGTGAGTTGTCAGTGCTGCTATACAATATTGTGGCTTAGCTGAAGTAGTCACTGTCTAGAGAAACAAATAATGTCTAAAAATGAAAAGTGGAGACACTTGGTCTGAGTCTAAAGAATTGTAGATTTTGCCTTCTACTGTCCACATGACACTGCTGTCAGCCTGTCATGTGTGTGTGCCTGGGCAGGGTTGTAGGTGGGTGGCTGAGTTTGCACTTGGTACATTCCCGTGCCAGAGAATAGACTTCATTCTGCAGCCACACTGTCTTTGCAACTTGGTGCAAAATCTGCCCTAGTTCACACACGCATATACACACAGAGCCAGCCAGGCACCCTCGTGAAGACCACAAGGAAAGGATTAGCCTAGTAACAGGCCGAGGTGTTGGAACTAGAATGGCCTTTCAGTTACGCTAGCAGTGGATCTGGCATCGTTCTAATGAGACCACCCTAAAGACTAAAGTGAGTCTTTTCTGTGCCTGATGGCCAAGGTTGGCTGACGTTGTATGAGCCTATCCAAATTATATGTTGCATGGGAAGAAGTGGTGCATCACAACTTTGAAGTGGTTTCACATAATGTGAACTATAACCTTCCGCCCAAGGTACAGCTTGGCTAGTTTTTTCCCTACGGAATTACTTTTGATATCGGTGCCCCCATTTCCCCAGGTTTGGTTTAAGCACCCATGTCCCATTTACTGTCGGGATATCCAATGCAGGGCCAACCCCCTGGGCAGATCAGAGTTGGCTGGGCACGGCAGTGTGGTAGTGAATGTTTATTGATATAACATTTACACCCTCAGATCGCAGTTCCTGGTAATGGGAATGGTAAACACCGCCGGAATGTCGTTGCCGTACCAGTTTCCCACCGCTATTCAAAAAGGCCCCCGTCCGACGCTTATTGTTGCGGTTGTTGGTTTTCTTTCTTTTGTTGCCGTCGTTACTTTTTCCTGATTGTTTGATGCGGTTTGTTTTTCTACCCAACACATAACCGTACAAGGCAGGATATTCTTCTTTTGATGTTGTATGAGGAGAAGCCCCTTTGTTGTTTTAACAGTATTAATAGTACAATTCACTTACACAAAGTCTTTGGTGAGAATTTGTGTCATTGTGCTCTGTGGGTTAAGAAAGAGAATGGGCAGCAGCACAACAAAAATAGCGAAGTAAGTTCATAAGATACATTTGGTTAATTTGTTTAATATAAATGTATGTAGAGTACTTGGGCAAAACATTCCAAATCATATTATTTTATTTAATATTTATATTATTCTGTATTTTCTGTGACTTGTGCATATGGTTGAATTGTCTTGTACGGCCTGTCCAGTGCCGTAGAGTGACCAAAGAGGCCTGAAATGACAACCTGGCTCCTCAGCAAGCCATGCTGAGGCTCAGGTGTCAATAGGCGGACGTGACATTTCCCTCTGGGACCAACAGTGGGATCAACTGGTCAAAAGCCAGTTTGCATCACATGCTCCAACACAAGAACGTGTATTGTGGGCTGATACAGCAGCAAACAAGTGAAATATTATATAGAAGAATGAACGGCACCACTGACTGCGCCCACAACGCATTTCTGCATAATCATAACCACGTCCTTGCAACTCTGAGATCCATTGCGGACTAAATTATATGCATTTCCCAGCACATCCACTGCCATTGCATTTTAGGTTACTACTGCAATGTGACAAGCCGGTCAAACATTTGACTATTGTGTTAAATGTACAAACCTAGTGTAGTATTTACTGATAAGATCAGCATGCCAGCATGACATGTCATGACATGATAATGTTGAACAGGTATTGCATCTTTGCATGTCCGTAAACCATTGACCTTTATGTTTCATGAGGCAGTGCGTGGCGTATTAGGTTACGTGGATGTACAGTGAGCAAAACAAAGCAGAAAGGGGTTATCATAAGTAGATAACCCTGCGGCCGGTCTTGTTGGTTGTTTGTTGGAGATTGACGTCAGGTGTATGCGAGTGACCGTCCTGGAGTATAACCCACCTGCACAGATTAACGATAACACCACATGTCTCCTCGTCTCACCGTCCTCCCTCAGAGTGGCCTTGGCCCAACTTGTGTATGTGTGTGTGTGTGTGTGTGTGTGTGTGTGTGTGTGTGACTGTGTGTGTGTGTGTGCGCACGTGCGCACCTTAGTGCATTGTAATAAATATTATTGTTCTGCTGGTCCCACACTTACCAAGCATATCAACGCTGATTGTAACGGTTTGTGGCTGCTGTCCTTGATGTCAGAGCAGCGTGTTCTTTCAGTGAGTTCTGTTGTGAAAATGCAATTGGTTTGCTAAATAAATTCCTGGTTGGTTTAAGATCATGGACCCAACACAACCCTGCTACCTGTCACAGTGAGGTGGTCACAAATTACAATACACATTGAACTTCATAAACTGCTCATGTTAAAAGCATAATGGGTGCAATACAAAGATCACTACTTGCTAATTGCGTACATATTCATGACATTGAATTATGAAATAAATAAAGTGTAAATAAAGTGCTTTACAATCAAAGAAAAAAATGGATCAGCTAACATTCAGGTAACTTTCAGGTTTCGTAACGTGTGCTAGAGTAAAATGTGAACCTGTGTTATTGCTGCAACTTATTGCACTAATGCTGTTCATGCATCATCAGCATGCAAAAGCTTCTGTCAAATTATTGCCGTAACCTGATTATTACCAATAATCGGGATATTGGTGCACAGAATTGGTTATATGAACCTGCATGCCCAGTAGTACACTGAACAGCTTTCATTGATGGCGCATTGATGAAACTCGCTAGATTGTTGTCTTTTCATATGCCCCATTTTCCGGTCACTTGATAACTGACCCCTTTTCAGGTTCTTCTGTCCATCTTATCAATACACGGGCTATCGCCATTCTGTCTTTGTTGACTTGACTCATTTGACTGGCCTCTCTCGCCTCACGACTTTCCCATGCTTCTCCCTATCGGTGTCTGTTTGCTGAAATAATAGAGCACACGCAGCGGAACGCCCAGCTCACCGCACGGGTGTGTCGGAGCACCATGCTAGGTGTTGCCCCTCGTGTTTCTCTAGAGGCGCTTTGTCGTGTCCGCTTATAGATTTTAATGTTTGATCTTGAAACCCAGTAGGGGCATCGCTGTCAGGTAGCTCTTTTGTTTCCAAGAAGGCCTCTGCATCTCTGATCACATGGATCTCTATTGGGTTGACAGAGATGGGGGAGTTCCACGAAGTTGTATAAGCAGGGGGTGCGTGAGTGAGCAATGTGTCTTCATTTTATCCCCCTTTCCTGCTGCTAGGCTGGCTGGCGAGCCGAGCACCTGCTGCTAGGTTGCTCGAGGATACATGCATTCCAAGAATGGATTCTCTGGTATTAACCTGCCCTCATTGGAAACAGATGTGAGAAGCATGCAGCCTGTGGCAATCCCAGGAATTAAAGATGGCAGTGCTATTATAGTGCTTGCTGTGTGTTTTAGACTAGGCTAGAGGGCGCAAAAGCGTCTAACTTGATTAGTGTTAGAGTAGTGCGGGTCTGATTGTGTTAATGTGGTTAAACCGACTGGATAGCTCCATGTTCTTTCAAACTAACGTAGCTTCTCCTGTTTTGTTTCGTCCTCCCAGGTCCTCTGTTTCTGCCAACTATTGTGAGTCTGAGTGAGCCTGCCGCTCCCTGTGTCTGCTGTCTTGTCTCTACTCTCCAGTGCCCGCTGCTGCTGCTGCACAAAAAAAGAAAACACACACAACATCCCTGGAGGACCGCAAGTCACGATTGACTAGTGTCAGTCGTCTGCCTGCTCACATTTTATTTGAAATACAAACCTCACACCTCGGGCGGGGGTTTTTGAGCAGCGTTGGTTAAACGCTCAACAAAAAGGGACACGCCAGATACCAAATACCCACGTTCTCTCCAACACACATAACGGTAGGCCTGTCACAATTATTACATAAACGTCTAATCACAATTATTTTAGATAATCACAATTATTTTGTCATAATCGTCACATTTGCATGTTGAAAAAATTTCAGACATTTATTGCCGCTATTTATTTTACCATTTTTTTAATGTATAACATAACCAGTAAGACTGGAGAAGCGAATTTACTCGCCCTTTAGAGAGCTTCTTAATACGGCACAGTTCGGAAGCAGGAGTTAATCTGGCGTCAGTGAGGTCAGATGTAGAGTTGCTGGCCGGCTCCATATATGCAGATCTAGTATTTCAAACCATGTATAGCTATCCAGGGTTTGATAAGGTCAGTGTCGTGATCTTCATATATGGAGATCCAGGTGATGATAGTCAGCTCCACATAATTTATGGAGATCATATGGAGATCCATGTGTTGTACCAACTTGGTTCAAAACTTCATTTGCAAGTGTGACTTGCGTCACTGCAACCACACTGGTTATCATGAGACACAATATGGCCATATATGGGCTTAATATTGATGACACCAGGGATCTCCATATACAGTATGGGCATAACAGGGATTGTATTAGGGCATCGTCTGGGAATGCACATATGTGTGCCGTTTTTACCGTTTATTTAATTGGTATTTTCATGCCTGAATCAACAGCTCTTAATACGGCACAGTTGAGAAGCACAAGTTAAACTATTAATCTGGTGTCAGTGAGGTCAGACAGCCATATATAGAGTGTGTCATGAGGTGTGATGTGGCGTTACGTCATGTCACTACCATATATGGAGGCGTCAGTAATGTCTTTGTATATTTCAGTTATCTACCCTGTGCATTTTTTTATTACGAGGCAAATGTTCCAATGGTCAATGCAAATAAAAGAAAAACACAATTAAGTCGTTAATCGAAAATAGTTTGTCATCTTAAATGTTGTGTTCATGACAGCCCTAGGTAACATGGCTGCCAAACTGGCCACCCTGGGCAAGGTGCTGCTGCGTCGGCGGGCGCTCGACTGCTCCTGCGAGGAGACGCGGTTCGCCCGCTGCCTCACCACCCTGGACCTCATCGCCCTGGGCGTGGGCTCCACGCTGGGCGCCGGCGTCTACGTGCTGGCCGGAGAGGTGGCGCGCGAGAAGGCGGGGCCCGCCATCGTCCTCTGCTTCCTCATCGCCGCGCTGTCCTCCATGCTGGCGGGGCTGTGCTACGCAGAGTTCGGCGCCCGCGTGCCCAAGACGGGCTCGGCGTACCTCTACAGCTACGTGACGGTCGGAGAGATCTGGGCGTTCATCACGGGCTGGAATCTGATCCTGTCGTATGTGATTGGTGAGTTGGATGGATTGAGCGTTACTTGGTAGCAGAGCGAGCACGCACGCTAGCGCTGCTCGTGTAGAATCCTTTTAGATTGACCCAGGCAGATTAAGTCTCAGTTGTGGGAGGACTTCACGGCTGAAATGGGGACGAGTAAACCAGTTTCGTCTGGAACCAGGCTATAACCAACCAGTGCCCAGTACTGGTTGGTTATAGCACTGAGATGGACAAGACTAATACGCAATGATATTAGTATCGCTACACGAGGCTATAGTTTTCCCCCCTTTGTGTGCACCTTGTTTTAAACATGTATTTGTCTCTCCCCCACGTAAGGCACGGCCAGCGTGGCGAGAGCATGGAGCTCCACCTTCGACAACCTGGTGGAGCAAAAGATCTCCGGCTTCTTCCGAGCCGCCATGGAGATGAAGGTTCCTGGGAACGTCCTCGCAGAGTATCCTGACCTCTTCGCCCTCTTACTGGTGCTGCTGCTCACTGGTGAGTTGGCATGGCTAGAAACCTTTTCACCCACAAATCAATGGACAGAAAAAATAACATAATAGGATTTTAATCAAAGAAATGTAAATGATGCGTAGCCTGCAAGCTGGTTCAGGCACATACTCGAGAGGTTTGTACACGCATGTGCAGCGCTATGTGGGCCATGCAGTGTATACGACGTGTCAAGCAGCTGACGGTCTACTTCAGCTCACTTGATACATTGCACTTCCTCGTGCTGTCTGTCAGGCTGTCACTGATGTTGTATGTGCTTTGTTTGCTTTCACCACCACCGCCCCAGCACCACCAGTAGACTCTGTTTCCCCCTGAGGGGTTTGCTATACATCTTCCTGCTCATAAATGGTCTGCTCATGCTAATGTGCTGAGCAGGGAGTAATGTATAGCAGTCAGAGCCTGGACTGCAAGATCAAATAGAATATTCACACTTGTATTTATACATTTTATAAATACATGTTCTCAAGCTATTATTGGTATCAATCTACTCATGACTTATCTGACTGAATCAGTTTAGTGATGTATCACGTTAACATTTCTAGTTTGCCATTTTGCAGATAAAGGAAAAGTAACGTTTTAGGCTTGTTGGTAAACATATTTAGCTATGCTCTAGTCTAGAAGATACTGTCATTGTAACTTTCCTAGTAGTATGTTTGTTATAATAAGGGCTGTTGGTGTCTATGTGTAGTAGAAGCAGTGGTGTAAGTAACTAAGTACATTTACTCAAGTACTGTACGTATAATTCTGAGGTGCTTTTACTTACAATTTTCAACTTATAATTCTACTCCACTACATCTCAGACTCTACACTACAATTATTTGAAAACTTAAGGACATTCTCCATAATGGGCGGGTACTTTAAGTACATTATGATGCCAATACTTTTGTACTTTTTAAGTTTTGAATACCAGACTTCTAGTATTTCTACCATGTGATATTAAGTAAAAGATGACTGGGTGTTGGTTTATGTGTATTTGTATATGTAAGAATGAGCATCATGAAATATGGCTCTCTCGTTGTTCTTCTCCTCCCAGGCCTGCTGGCGTTTGGTGTGAGTGAGTCTGCGCTGGTCAACAAAGTGTTCACGGGCATCAACCTGGTGGTTCTGGGCTTTGTCATCATCTCTGGCTTCGTCAAGGGGGACGCGGCCAACTGGAACCTCACAGATGAGGACTTTTCTACCTTCATCAACTCCACCAACAACACTGTCATGACGTCAGTACCTGGCTGATACCTGTCCACTTATACAGCTTTTAATATTCCTGTTCCGTTATCAATATTGACACAAAAACTAGTCTGGTAACACTCTGAATCTCGCTTCCCCCCCCCCAGGGTCAAAGACAACTTTGGTGAAGGTGGATTCGCTCCATTCGGACTGAAAGGCATTCTGTCTGGTGCTGCCACCTGCTTCTACGCCTTTGTGGGCTTCGACTGCATTGCCACAACAAGTGAGTGGCTTTAGTAGAGGAACAAATCCCCAAAAGGCTTTCGTTTTGGGGATACCCCAAGGTTCACATCTCTGTAATTAATGAGCATAATGTCACCACATTTGGAGTGGATGTTTTTGCATGCTATTGTATCAAAGATTTCGGCGACAACTGATTATTAAAGTCATTAACACGAGGTGCTTGCATGCCATCCACCTCGCCAAGAGACACACATCAAGTGTGATGACACCAACATCATTGTGTTGCTCTTTTGTATTGTGCACGTTGCAGAAAGGCAGCGCATTCAAAGGTGCCAGGTTACAGGAGGTACTTCATAAGAAGTGACAACAAAGCTGCTCTTTCTGCTTTTGTTTGCAATTACATAAGGTGATTTTGGAGATGCGGAAGAAACCAAAACGATCTGAAATGACTTGCCGGTTGGATGAGTGATCCATTAGAGGGGATCACCGGGATAGTGCTACATGCCATCCGCCTTGCCAAGAGAGACACACACCACTTATCACGTGTGATGCCACTGGCGTCACTGCATTGCTCTTTTGTATTATTCGAGGCTCAGCTTACGTCGTAATTTGCACAGGTCATACTGTAAAGGCAACAAGAGGCTTGTGCCAATCGACACATCCTGCGAAAATAGAAAAGACAAGTTCACAAGCCTCCAGAAGCACTTGGTGAAAATGAAAGGTCTAAGTCACTTTTGGTTTGACAACACGTCTTGAGGAGTCATTGCTTGTATCCACAAGACCACAAGAATGAGAAACGTGTTGAGTGTACCACTCTGGATGAGTTGAGGTATGCATGCAATGCAGCCTTCTCAACGGCCCCAACCGGAGGTTGTTTTAGGCAGCTTGTGTTGAACATCTGTTTGGTGCCACAGCTATCACAATATTACACTATAGTATATACATTAAATTTATAATGTTAACAACTTGCATCTCCCCAAGGGGTCCATGTAGAACTACTAGATCTGCTATTTTGCAGAATGTTCAGATTATGGCATGGCCGGAAAAGGGGGCAAAGTACTAAAATACAATTTAGATATACAAGATCATAGTGCGTCACACTATGAACTAAAATCTTTGCTTCTGGGGGTCCAAAATATTTTGAGAAGGGGGTCCACGGCCAAATACATATAAAGTTTGAGAACCACTGAAAACTCCAAATACAGTTTGAGAACCACTGAAAGTTTCTAGATAACTGTTTTATAGAAGACATTTGTAGAATTCTGGCCTCATGTGTCAGGGACCTTAGCTCCTCTACATTCACATTGACCCGGTTTCCTCCTCCCCTCAGGCGAAGAAGCCAAGAACCCCATGCGTGACATCCCCATAGGCATCGTGGCGTCCCTGCTCATCTGCTTCTTTGCCTACTTTGGCGTGTCGGCGGCCCTCACCCTCATGATGCCGTACTACCAGCTGAACACCCAGAGCCCGCTGCCAGAGGCCTTCAGCTACGTGGGCTGGGGTCCGGCTAGATACATAGTGGCCGTGGGCTCCCTCTGCGCCCTCTCTACCAGGTAAGACCATCAGGGGTGCAATGGTTAATCCAACAGGTCGATTTAAGCAATTAAAAAACATCACTGATTTAAATAAAATAATCGATTGACCGAGTAGATTTTTTTTGATTTGTTGGTATGAAAACAAAATGAAGATGATCCATAGTTGCAGCCCTAAAGACAATGTTATACCATTATATGGCATGACCCGTTGTCTTGTTGGTAGATTCACTGCTATTGGTATCGGGTCTTCATGACTTGGATTGGGTTTCAGAAGCACAGCCACAATCATTTGTAGTTGGCATTTGGCTAGTTATGTTTTTTAACCCATCGCTTGCTGTCATAGGAAGTCGGACAAGATGAACCACATTCCTTACAGAGTGAATGAAACTAGAAGGGCAATCTGGGAAGCTCCACGAATGTAATGGCCTTTCAGGTTTACAAACGGAAATAATTAGTTGAGCAATGGAGGAATGCAAAACTATAGTAATTATAATTATGAGGATATCCACTTGGAACTCAGTCTGCAAATTTGTCCATTGGTTTCTTTTGCTGATAAAACCAAACTTGTTGAGAATGCTAACACACTGTTATAGACTTGCTTTTATTACTTGATTAGTCTGTGTTTTGTGTTCTGTTTCTCGTACAAAAGGCATGCATTCCTGACACAGGTGAAGTCAGGAATGCATGCCCCACCCGTTTATGCAATACCCGTTGTACCTGTCAGAATACACGTTCTACCCGTTGTCAGAGTACCCACTGCCCTGTGCAATGCCCCAATGTCTGATAGGGGATCGTTGTGTGAAGTGTGTACTTTAAAAAAGTCCTATAAACAAATAAAATGTATTATTATTTATTATTATTTATAATTGACGTATCTGCCGTGCTCCAGCCTGCTGGGCTCCATGTTCCCCATGCCCAGGGTGATCTACGCCATGGCAGAGGACGGGCTGCTATTCCGGGTTCTGTCCAAGATGAACGAGCGCACCAAGACACCTCTTATCGCTACTATTGCCTCTGGTATTGTGGCTGGTAGGTTCACTTTGATTGCCTTTTTTATGATTTATCTATTTTTGTGTGTGACTGTGGGTTTTTCAGTTGCCCAAATCTTTCAAACTGAGAGCTGGTCGGGTCATTGCTTATCACAGCTGTCATGCTTGTTTTTCTTCCTTTGGCTGTCTTGAAGGCCAGCTCTCATTTCTAACACCGCCTGTCAGTCCATAATTTGTCTTCATGTCGGCTCTCTTTTTGTTTTTCTCGTTCGTCATGGTCTGAACACAGATTACTACTCAGCTATTTATCTGTCTGGCTGGCTGACAGGCAGTGTCTGTTTGATCAATAACACCCCACTCTCCTCTCCTAGCATTTAAAAAGGTTTACTTTGGGATATTGCCGGCCTTGTTCGGCAGGAAGTTTCATTCAGCATTATACAACAGGTAGCTGTGCTGAGTATCGCAGAGCATAACTAGCCATAACATAGCCAGCTGAGTGGCTCGTATTGGCTAAATCTGACAATGACATTGAGTTGACATGTTTTTTGTTTAAGGGCAACTGTTAAATCGCAATATTGCAAGAGAGAGTGTGCTTTCCCTAGATTATGGCGCTGCTTGCGGAACTCGGCAAAAGCCTCATTCCTGCAGCAACGCTGTCGTGCTAATAATCACGGTAAAGCAAACCTCTCGTGCTTAATTATACGGCATGGCATAGGATAATGTGCTAATATATATTTATTACTATAGGCTATAAATGCACCGTTTACTAAGAAAGGAGAAGAAAAAAGTAATTTTGTGCTAAGCTTGTGGTTTCCCCTTTCCAGCCCTGATGGCCTTCCTGTTTGACCTGGCTGCTCTTGTGGACCTCATGTCCATTGGGACTCTGTTGGCCTACTCCCTGGTGGCTATCTGTGTGCTCATCCTCAGGTAGGCTGTCTATGTCTATACAAAACACAAACATCAAGCAGCTTTCTTTAAAAAGAAATCTGTTCCAACATACAGCAGACAAGCGGTGACAAATTTAGATTGGTGTGCAGTTACGCTTGTTTGTTTTACGAGATGTTCGGTTCAATTTGGATTGTTGTTCCATTTGGTTGAACCGACACATGCACGGTTGTACGTTCATTCCTGACTGACAACATTTCCATCCCCCCCATGCAGGTACCAGCCAGGCAGCATCAATTCATCCAGCCAGACGGAGAAGCTGGTGGAGCTGGTGGGAGGGGAGAAGGTGGCGGTGAGCAGCGGAGGGGACAGCGGTGACGAGTACGGCGTGGAGCCGGAGGACAGGCCGCTCCACGAGAGCTTCACCGTCAAGCTGCTGTTCTGCCCCAGCGGGGACACGCCCACAAAGACCTCCGGCAACATCGTCTACGTCACCACGGCCTTTATCTGTAAGTACAGCAACAACACAGCCCTAGCAATTTACAATTAAGGCAGACGCTCTTAATATAGACTAACAGTAGATTATCGCGTTCTCTACCAGAGAAGAGGTCTCTCCCAGTGTTTATTTCGACAGCAATTTATTTTAGTTTTAGTCATTTTGTGAGCTTTTAGATCTGCTCTTTTCAGAGCACAACACCTGCACACAACCAAGTTCTACTGGATCTCTTCACCACTAGTCCCTCCCTGACATTTTAGTCTAGTTATTTGTTGACGAAATTGTCAATATATGAAGTTTTAGTCATTTAAGTTTTTATTTAGTTTTTGTCTGTGAAAAAAGGTAGTCGACTCGAACCGAAAATCAACACAGACGACATCAGCACTGGACTCTCTGCTCTGGACTCTGAATGAATCACTTCATCGTGATGAAGACATACGCTCGTATGTTTGCACGGCTGCACGCCACATTGCTCTATGGAGGTAACTGATCTACCGATGTGTCCTCTTGTCCACTCCAGCGGTGCTGATCACCATCCTGTGCGTGGTGCTGGCCCAGAAACTCCCGGAGCTGCTGGCGGCCGACCCGGCCGTGTTGACCGCGTGTGTGATCCTGGCTCTGATGTGTGCCGTCTGTGTGGTCGTCATCTGGAGGCAGCCTCAGAGCAAGGAGGCTCTCACCTTCAAGGTATGTCCTTTTATTTTACCCATTTAGGCCTGACCTCAAAATTTCCTCGCATTTTCACGATTTTTCAAAAATAGCAGACCTACGAGCTCGTAGCGTGCTACTCGGTGGCGCGCTATGAGCTTGTAGATCTGCAATTTTTCATTAACTAAAGTATAACATAATGCTTAGTTAAAACACCAAAAGGGGTTCCCGTACAGAATGGGTTGAACCTGAGCGTCCCTATTATAGGCTTGTAATAGTAGCTGGAGATCTACAGGATACCATCTCCAGTTTTGAGCTTATAGATTGGCTATTTTTTGCCAAAAGATTTGGTGTTGACTAGAGCGAAGAAAGGGATTTGGGGACCAAATGTAGGCTCCTGGCGAACCCCGGTCAAAAGGATTAAAGTGGATAAGAGAAGGGTACCTTCTCTTAGAGAAGGGTACCTTCTCTTATCGGCTCTCATTTTCAGCCAAAGCACTCGTCATGACTCGTCACACATTGAGCAATGCAAACTTGTCACCTTTCAACGGAATTCTCTGATCACCTACGTACATGGTTCGCACAGATCCAATGAGGAAACTAAACTGTGAGCCACGTACCTAAAGTGAAAGAGTGATGTGAGCCTATATAAAAAGTGAGTATGGCGTATGCATTAAGCAGTATAAAGTCATTTCTGGACTACAGTGTGACATCATGACATCAGAGATGCCCTTCCTGTGCCTGCTCAAAATGAAAGATTGATGTGTTTTTGGGAGTTGTCAACAAACAAAAGTGGGTCCTATGGTTTACTTTCAGAATGAAAGTAAATTACTCAGATGATTGCCGGGGAAAAGGGCAGCTGGAGTTGGTCATGGCTGAAATCGGAGGTTGAAATTGAGGTTAAAGAGCACGAGCACACCTCATCTGTCTGAAACTATTACTTTTCAGTGTTCAAATCCAAAATAGAAGCAAGAGCAGATCTGCAAACTCAAAATGCATCGCGTTGTAGAGTTGCTATTTGTGTGATTGACATTGAAGTAGGGCTTTAATTTATGGGGGGAAAATTTACAATTTAGGCATTTAGCAGACGCTCTTAATCCAGAGCGACTTACAATAATCAAGAACAAAAGCATGGGAAATACATCACAAAAGCATTTATCATAAAACATGCGTAAGCTAAGAAAGTAACAGTGGAATATCTATATTATGAGACTATACATATAAACTATATATATATACTACTATACTATACATATGTACTATGGCGTGCTATGACTATATACAATGCAATTATAGTGCCGTCTACATAACATGCTATAAGTCTGTATCAGATGCTATCTAAGTCTACAGAAATGCTATCTAAGGGGGGTAGGGTAAGTGCTATGGGCCATGATGGAGTCTAAAAAGGTGGGTTTTCAGACTACGGCGGAAAAGGTGAAAATATGAAGATTTAATGTTTTTGACCAACAGAGACAATATGTTTCCTCTATCTGTGACTAAAATATGACTCAAACTAAATAGAATTTAATTAAAAATCAACAATTCTCCTCTGTGCAGGTGCCACTGCTGCCCTGGCTGCCTCTGTTCAGCGTGTTCGTCAACATCTACCTCATGATGCAGCTGGACATGGGCACGTGGTGCCGCTTCTCCGTGTGGATGGCCATCGGTATGTCCTCGCAACTAACCTCCTTACCGATGATACTACCGTAATTAAGGCTCTGTTCCATTTAGTGTACACGGTGGTTCTCAAACTTTTTAATTTCAAGGACCCCCATAACTCTGAGAGTGTGGGTTCCATTTGTACACTATCAGAGTTACAGACCTGTACGGGGCCATTTGGAACCCACTCAAGTACACTTTGAGACCCACTGGTGTAGCTAGCAGAGTGTTTCCAGTGAGACAACAAAATCAGCACCCTGACTCCCGGTTGACCAGAATGGAATTAGTATCATCGGTTACACCTGTGAACGAAGTGCATGTGTTCATAGAGCCCATTATAGATTTCATTTGACAGCCCCTTACATGACACCCACACACATATAATATGCACAATTGGACAAAAAAAACATATTTATATACTAGAATAACAGGGAATTTAATGCATGTACACAGTATGTACATTAACAGTACTGCATGCAAGTTACAGTGTATATACAGTAGGTACAATCACTAAGTAATTTTTAAGTATATAAAGTACATACATATAAAGTACATACAAATACTACCATATTTTTTCTAGCCAGTGAATCCTCATTTGAAGCTGTTTCACAGTGACTGTTGGTTTCATACGGGATGACAATAGACTATGTTCTCTAGCTGCGGACAACAAGAAGGGCATTTTTTTAATGGAACTCCTCGTTTGTTTGGTCTCCTCCTCGCGTCTTTCTCCCTCCAGGCTTTGCCATCTACTTCTGCTACGGTATCAAGAACAGCAGCGAGTCGGCCAGCTCGCCCGGGCGCAAGTACGAGCCCGCTCTGCAGAGCAAGAGCCCCATCTACCGGGGAGCCCCCAACGACAGCGACATGGAAGGCGACACCAGTCCCTGATGGACCACCCAACTGACTGCCGGACCCAATGCCCCTTAACCGCTTAAAGTTGAAAAGGGAGAAGAGAAGGAAAAAAAAGACCACACCACACATCTTACCTCTGACCTGGAGGCTGGCTGACGTCGACACACAGACTCATTGCGGTAAATGTGGTTGATTAGAAACCAATGAGCCTCATCGTGGGTCTCTGTCTGTGTTGAGCCGTAAACCCATCCTCTCCCCCTGAGTTATACTTGGTTGGTGTCGTGCACCAAGTATAAACCAGGCCTTTTAGAGTCTGGAGATACATGTAGATAAACTGCCTGTAATGAACCCTTTTTGCCCAGAAGTGACTAACAACAAGTACTGTGATACTTGTGAAGAATTTCCCCACCGGCATTAACAAACAAATGTATCGTCTTCGCCTCCTGATTAAGTAGTTACCGCAACGTGGCTCAGCGTGTGCATGCGCAAATGTGTTTGCGTGCGCAACTTTTGTGGCCACTAGCAGTAGACTAGTGTTTACTAAACCTGTTGACTTGAGCCCGGTAGACTGCATCAACCAGCTAGCCTTCCGACTTATCCAAATGTCCAACGCGTGGCGCTGCCGGCGCCGAACAAACGTTGAACATGGATATACTCATGAAATGTGTTACCATGTCACCTGGGCCAGCTCATTGATCCCGGGTCACAGTTAGCTCCATATGGAACCTGCTCTCAGACCTTTTATCTTCTGGCATGAAAATCTAACTGACGGTTGAAACAAGCGTTTACATTGGTGGAGCTCGGAGCTACATAGCAGAGGGAGAGGTTCCATATGGGGCTAGGTCACAGTGTACCTGTCTGTCTGTCTGTCTGCTGTGTGTGTATACAGGGTAGCATCGTGGCTGTGAGGTTTACAATCGCTGGTCAACAGCACATGGTAGGCGCGTATTGATGTGTGTGTGTACTGTGTAGCGTATGTCCAAGCCTGAAGTAGAAGCTTTGTAGGACGGTGTGTTTTTCCTTAATGCCCAACACCCGCAACACGACCTCATATCATGCAGTATATTTACAGCTGAGCTGCAGAAAAGAAATGGATACTGTAGTAGCATCTACCGTCTAATCGTTTATTTGGATCCCTTTGTTACCGGGGGCAACCAACTACTTTTACTTGGGTCCACAATGAAATAAGACCAGAAATGACTACCGTGTGTCAGTTACATCAATGATATCTATGTTGTTTTTAAACAGACTGTTACTTTTCTTGTGGACAGGTGGGGTTACAGCTGAGTGAAATAATATTTCCAAGTGCCAGCATTTGTTTGAAACTTCATGGAGTACCAGACCTAGTGTACAGTAGTATACTTTACTGAACCTTCATGGAGTACCAGACTAGTGTACAGTATACTTTATATAATGTAATGAGTGAATCATGAATGTCAGGGTAATTACCCTGAGTCATCATCTGGCACTTCAAGTCGTTTGAAACAATCTTTTTGTTGGCCAATACTATTTGACCGAGCTCTGGTTTGGATGCAGGTTCTATCCAACCAATATTCATTGAGGTCAGTTATGGATGTTACAAAAGCATCCAATGTGGTCAGCAAGCATGGCTACCAGTTTGACTTATCTGTACATACTTGAGTCTGTCTGCTGCGAAAGCTTTTTACCCGGGATGGAAGGACGCGCCACGATCTCTGTGCAGACTCACCGAAGCCACCTGATGGAGGCGTAGTTTATTTTTTTTAAATGTCCGACCGTGTCACCTGTAACCCTCTTGACGGCTCACGAGAACGTCTCGTGTTCCGTACAAATCGGCTAAAGTTAAATTCTCTCTCCGCGTCTGCCTGTTCATCTTTTAGAGAATGTTGTACTGAGTTATGGTCAGGAAGCTGTAAGAAACGGAGTACGGTTTCAGTGGGGGTCAGTTATTTCTAACTGGCAACTATCAGGTTCCGATTCTCCACACGTGTCTTTGGCCTGGGATCTCTGGAGTCGCTTTCTTTACACAGGCCCGTCTGTCACTTCATCACCACTAGTATATATCTTTAAACTTTATATACATATATTTTATTTTGTTCCTTGTGGAAAAACTCTCTGGGTTTTTTCTCAAAGGTACTGTTATGTTTAGTTTCCATTGAAACTTGGTCTGTTGTTGAGTTGTCGTCACATTTTGTTTCATCATTTCATTGACTCAATTATTCTGTTCATTAGAACCTATTATATTTAGGTGTTTTTTGAAGTAGAAAAACATCTTTCTGCCTTTTCGTATAATTCTCTATTAACACGCTTTTAGATGTACTTTCTTTGTGTTTTTAAGTGTTACATGTACAGTTTTTAAGTAGCTAAATGATTTTGTTCCTATATATCTACAGTATATGTATATTGTTTTCTTATTTCAAATCTTTTTTATCACCAATTGTTTGACCCTGTCGGGTTATATTGATCCCTGCTCAAACAAATCAATGTGTTTTGGAAAACGACAGTTTTCCAAAACATGCAATGACCGCTTAAAGATGGTCTTTAAATTATGTAAATTGTTTCCACTTTCCTTTTTGTTTTTGTTCTCTTTCGTTTTATAGGGGGGAGGGGGGTGATACTAGTACAGTACTTTACTGTAGTTTGTACATTATTTCTGTATAACTATCATGGTATAATTCTTTAAATTATACAGATGAATTCAAAGTATCACTGAAGGGAGTTTCTTCTTTTTGTCATTTTTCTCTCTTTTTTTTGCCTTTCAATGCTCTAACACAAATCTCTAATCTTTTCAGGGGAATCTTTTCCCTTGCTTGTAGATTACACAGTCTTTTTGCAGTTGCTACCGTATACTTTTGCCTATTGTTCAGAGTGAAACTGTAGGCTAGCAACTTGAATGTGGAGATGGGAGGTACTGGCCGGGTAGGTTTAGAATGATCCAGCCAGTATTTGTAATGGATGTCAATCACACAACATCTCAAAAGACAAAAAGAAAAAAGAACACCGCATCTCTGGGGCTGGAGGAACAGAGGATATGGGTTAAGACATGTTTAAAATCATTACTAATACTGTTTTCATGGGTATGGGTTAGTCCTACACAGGTATAACCTATGGGAGTTCTGCCAGGTTATACTGTACTGTACATGTTCCATTGTTTATACAGACTGTATTAATCTATAACGAGTATTTGGAAGGGAATGAGAGATGTGACCAACATCCCGCCCCTTGTGCCTTTTTAAACAAGTCGACTCATCTTGCAACTCTCACTACGCTGTCTCATTAACGCAAACAATATATTTTTGTCTCTTATGAGTTTTATATCCTGTAAATATGGCTGTCGTGTAAAATGAGCTGTATTTTCAATGTCTTTTTTTAATTAAATGATTCATGCTTATTACAAATTGGATGCCTGCGTGTGTGTGGTGTACTAGACCTTCCACTTTGACTTTCTCAGTATGAACCAAGTAATGCAAGTAGTTTTAAGTATTCTATCATGACTCCCTCCCTGATGACTCACTAGTACATTACACTCATTCTACCATGACTCACTTCTTAAGTGTACAACTCAATACATCCGCAATATTGTCAGCTTGTAGATTTAACTATTGTCCAAAACCGAGATGCCAGGTTTAAAGTTGTCATACAAGGATCTGATGACGAGTGTATACGTTTTGTAGGCTGTTACCCTATGGCTATTACCTATATGTCACCTTGTCTTAACATTGATCTTGAAATAATTACCCCTTTAATGGCATGCATTTACAATTATATTTCCCATCTTTGCAATAGGGTGAAAATTGTCTACAAATAGTTAAAGCACTGTCTCACAACTGGTTTGGAGTTTTGCACTGGCCTTTAGTTGAATCTGGGTCCCTGTATGAATCCTCCCCAGACACAGGAGCACACTTTTACTGTCACGGAATCATATTGCATATTAGTAAAACATGTTACTATAATAGGTCTTCCGAAACCATGAACTATAATATGTCGTTTTTTTGTGGTGCAACCACTCCCTTACGGAGCTATGTGTGTGGGTGGGTGGGTGGCTGGCTGGCTGGGTATGAGCACGAAAACAGCATGTTTTTCACCACCTGTGCGCAACCTAACACACACACAAACACACATGCACATTAACTGTATATATGATGATTTCGGGTGTGCCAGTACAGTGACAGTACAGTACAGTAGAGGGACCGGCACACGGCCCATGTGGATCCCACAGGCAAGCCCACTTGGATCCCACATCTATCCCATATGGGAAAAAGGTGGGTCCCACCTCAGGCCCAGGTAGAACCCACTGAAAGCCCACATGGGCAAGCCCAGTTAGGACCCACTAGGGTCCCGCATAAAATTGCCAAGGTGGGGCCCACCTAGGACCCAGGTAGAACCCACTTAAAGCCCACACGGGCTAGCCCAGTTAAGATCCACTTGGGTCCCACATAACATTGCCAAGGAGGGGCCACCTAGGACCCAGGAAGAACCCACTTAAAGCCACGGGCAACCCAGGTGAGAACCATCTGGTGCCCGCTGACATTCCATGTGGGTCCCATATAGTTATCCCACCTGGCTCCCACATAGACAGCCCACCTCTAAACCATATGGGACCCATGTCGGCGTGCTGGCTGGGCTATTATATAGCAACTGTTGCCATTCATTTCTGTCCTGTAGAGTGACTCAGTGACTGAGACAAAAAAACCTGTAAAGTTGATGGATGTCACCCTCTAGTGGTCTATATATGTTGTTGCAATTAGTAGCCTACTTTAGTTTTCATATACTCTAAGGGTACAACACCATAAACTACTTAGCCTACTTAGGTTCATCTTACGGTGGACATGTTTGCCTGAAAAGGAATCTTTGAAATGTTTTATAGTTTTAGAAATAGCCTATAGTGCTTTCACATTTACAATGGGGCTCAATGGCAGACATTGGCAGTCAAAAATCACTTTCACCTAGAAACTCCATTCACACTTTTTATTATTCAGCTTACTGTGGAGACACATGCTGGAACGTTTTACTTTGAAATGTTCTGCAGTTTCTGAGTTATTTAACTTAAACGCCCAATGCATTCTCTATGGCAATAGCACAAACTTTGGCATGCTACTAGTCCTACATACTTAAACCTACCAACCCCATTCTAATCTACTTAGGTTCATCTTACGTTGGACATGTTTGCCTGAAAAGGAATCTTTGAAATGTTTCATAGTTTTAGAAATATAGTGCTTTCAAATTTACAATGGGGCTCAATTGCAGACATTGGCACAAAAAATCACTTTCACCTAGAAACTCCATTCACACTTTTTATTATTCAGCCTACTGTGGAGACACATGCTGGAACTTTTTGTTTTTGTTTTATGTTTTGTAGTTTATGAGCTATTTAACTTAAACGCCCAATGCATTCTCTATGGCAATAGCACAAACTTTGGCATGCTACTAGTCCTACATACTTACACCTAGCAACCCCATTCTAGCCTACTTAGGTTCATCTTACGGTGGACAAGTTTGCCTGAAAAGGAATATTTGAAATGTTTCATAGTTTTAGAAATATAGTGCTTTCAAATTTACAATGGGGCTCAATGGCAGACATTGGCACAAAATCACTTTTACCTAGAAACTCCATTCACACTTTTTATTATTCAGCTTACTGTGGAGACACATGCTGGAACTTTTTTATTTTTAACTGTTTTATAGTTTATGAGTTATTTAACTTAAACGCCCAATGCATTCTCTATGGCAAAGCACAAACTTTGGCATTCTACTAGTCCTACATACTAAATGATGAAAAACGAGGATAATTCTTTTTTCTCAAAAAATCTAAAAACGATGGGCTATAACCCATCGTTTTTTTTCCCATTCTTTTCAAATCCTCAAAAATGATGAAAAACGGCGTGCTTTGGGATAAAAAACGTCTAAAAATAGACGTCTAAAACACGTCTATTTTTAGACGTGTTTTAGACGTCTATTTTTAGACGTTTTTATCCCATTTTTAGACGCTCGTCTAATAGCCCATACTGTACGGCATACTATAGCACGCCGTTTTTCTACATTTTTGAGGATTTGGAAAAAAAGGAAAAAAAAAAAAAACGATGGGTTATAGGCCTACCCCATCGTTTTTAGATTTTTTTAGATTTTTTCAAATCCTCAAAAATGATGAAAAACGGCTTGCTATAGTATGCCGTACGGTATGGGCTATAGCCCATGGTCAAAAATGGGATAAAAAACGCCTAAAAATAGACGTCTAAAACACGTCTATTTTTAGACGTGTTTTAGACGACTATTTTTAGACGTTTTTATCCCATTTTTAGACGCTCGTCTAATAGCCCATACTGTACGGCATACTATAGCACGCCGTTTTTCATCATTTTTGAAGATTAAAAAAAAAAAAAAAAAAAAAAAGAAACGATGGGTTATAGCCCATCGTTTTTAGATTTTTTAGATTTTTTTCAAATCCTCAAAAATGATGAAAAACGGCTTGCTATAGTATGCCGTACAGTATGGGCTATAGCCCATGGTCAAAAATGGGATAAAAAACGTCTAAAAATAGACGTCTAAAACACGTCTATTTTTAGACGTGTTTTAGACGTGTATTTTTTGACGTTTTTAGCCCATTTTTAGACGCTCGTCTAATAGCCCATACTGTACGGCATACTATAGCACGCCGTTTTTCTACATTTTTGAGGATTTGAAAAAAAAGGAAAAAAAAAAAAACGATGGGTTATAGCCCATCGTTTTTAGATATTTTAGATATTTTTCAAATCCTCAAAAATGATGAAAAACGGCTTGCTATAGTATGCCGTACAGTATGGTCAAAAATGGGATAAAAAACGTCTAAAAATAGACTTCTAAAACACGTCTATTTTTAGACGTGTTTTAGACGACTATTTTTAGACGTTTTTATCCCATTTTTAGACGCTCGTCTAATAGCCCATACTGTACGGCATACTATAGCACGCCGTTTTTCTACATTTTTGAGGATTTGGAAAAAAAGGAAAAAAAAGAAAACCATGGGTTATAGGCCTACCCCATCGTTTTTAGATTTTTTTAGATTTTTTCAAATCCTCAAAAATGATGAAAAACGGCTTGCTATAGTATGCCGTACGGTATGGGCTATATAGCCCATGGTCAAAAATGGGATAAAAAACGCCTAAAAATAGACGTCTAAAACACGTCTATTTTTAGACGTGTTTTAGACGACTATTTTTAGACGTTTTTATCCCATTTTTAGACGCTCGTCTAATAGCCCTTACTTTACGGCATACTATAGCACGCCGTTTTTCTACATTTTTGAGGATTTGAAAAAAATGAAAAAATAAAAAAACGATGGGTTATAGCCCATCGTTTTTGGATTTTTTAGATTTTTTTTTCAAATCCTCAAAAATGATGAAAAACGGCTTGCTATAGTATGCCGTACAGTATGGGCTATAGCCCATGGTCAAAAATGGGATAAAAAACGTCTAAAAATAGACGTCTAAAACACGTCTATTTTTAGACGTGTTTTAGACGTGTATTTTTTGACGTTTTTATCCCATTTTTAGACGCTCGTCTAATAGCCCTTACTTTACGGCATACTATAGCACGCCATTTTTCATCATTTTTGAGGATTTGAAAAAAAAAACAAAAAAAAAAAAACGATGGGTTATAGCCCATAGTTTTTAGATTTTTTAGATTTTTTTCAAATCCTCAAAAATGATGAAAAACGGCTTGCTATAGTATGCCGTACAGTATGGGCTATAGCCCATGGTCAAAAATGGGATAAAAAACGTCTAAAAATAGACGTCTAAAACACGTCTATTTTTGGACGTGTTTTAGACGTGTATTTTTTGACGTTTTTATCCCATTTTTAGACGCTCGTCTAATAGCCCATACTGTACGGCATACTATAGCACGCCGTTTTTCATCATTTTTGAGGATTTGAAAAAAATGAAAAAAAACGATGGGTTATAGCCCATTGTTTTTTTTTTTATTTTTGATATTTTTTTTTATCCTCATTTTTCATCATTTTGGACCATGGGCTATAGCCCATATCGTACGGCATACTATAGCACGCCGTTTTTCATCATTTTTGAGGATTTGAAAAAAATGAAAAAATGAAAAAAACGATGGCTTATAGCCCATTGTTTTTTTGAAATTTTGATATTTTTTTTAATCCTCGTTTTTCATCATTTTGGACCATGGGCTATAGCCCATATCGTACGGCATACTATAGCATGCCGTTTTTCATCATTTTTGAGGATTTGAAAAAAATGAAAAAATGAAATAAACGATGAGTTATAGCCCATTGTTTTTTTGAAATTTTGATATTTTTTTTAATCCTCGTTTTTCATCATTTTGGACCATGGGCTATAGCCCATATCGTACGGCATACTATAGCACGCCATTTTTCATCATTTTTGAGGATTTGAAAAAAAAAAAAAAAAAACGATGGGTTATAGCCCATCGTTTTTTTTATTTTGATTTTCTTTTTTTTATCCTTGTTTTTCATCATTTTGGAGCATGGGCTATAGCCCATATCGTACGGCATACTATAGCACGCCGTTTTTCATCATTTTTGAGGATTTGAAAAAAATGAAAAAATGAAAAAAACGATGGGTTATAGCCCATCGTTTTATATATATATATATATATTTAAAAAAATATCCTTGTTTTTCATCATTTTGGACCATATCGTACGGCATACTATAGCACGCCGTTTTTCATAATTTTTGAGGATTTGGAAAAAATGAAAAAATGAAAAAAACGATGGGTTATATATAGCCCATGGTTTTTTTTTATTTTTGACTTTTTTTATTTTTTATCCTCGTTTTTCATCATTTTGGACCATGGGCTATAGCCCATATTGTGCGGCATACTATAGCACGCCGTTTTTCATCATTTTTGAGGATTTGAAAAAAATTAAAAAATTAAAAAAAACGATAGGTTATAGCCCATCGTTTTTTTGATTTTTGATTTTTTTTTATCCTCGTTTTCCATCATTTTGGACAATGGGCTATAGCCCATATCGTACGGCATACTATAGCACGCCTTTTTCATCATTTTTGAGGATTTGAAAAAAATGATAAAATGAAAAAAACGATAAAGTTTTTTTGATTTTTGATTTCTTTTTTTGTTATCCTCGTTTTTCATCATTTTGGACCATGGGCTATAGCCCATATCGTACGGCATACTGTAGCACGCCGTTTTTCATCATATTTGAGGATTTGAAAAGAATGAAAAAAAAACAACGATGGGTTATAGCCCATCGTTTTTTTCATTTTTTCATTTTTTTTTATCCTCATTTTCGATCATTTTGGACCATGGACTATAGCCAGGGCTGCACACAACTTTTTTGGTCTAGTACTCAGAGGAGCACCTGGAGGAGTTACTTGGTGCTCCTAAAATGCGGCGACCCGTCTCGCCGGATGGATAAAAGAGGGATGAACTAGAAAAAGTGCCCTTCTGGGCACAGGTCTCCACCAGGATTTCTTCCTCAGCCTAGTGGGAATATGCGTGCACAGTTTCATCGCAATCGGACGCTGCGTTGAGGAGTTGTGGCGATTTGTACAAAGCGGGCTACTCCTGAAAACTGTAGGAGCCAATCGTGGCCAATCAGGATGGAATATGAGAAATCAAACAAACCTGTCTTGATCACATGACTATGGAGATCATGTGTACCGATTTGCGTGAAATTTGGATAAAATCTGAAGGAGTAATAGAAAATGTGTTTTACATATGTCGGCCTCCTGGTGGCGCTATAAAGAGCAGATGTGAAAAATTCCAGGCAAAGGTTTTTCCTTGGCCTCTAGGGAGTTGGCATACAAAGTTATCCACAGATCCATGCAGTTAGAGGTAAAAACACTTTTGGGCCAGTTATAGCGCCACCTTGAGGCTGAGTTGAAATTGTTCATGTGGCATTTCGTCCTCGGCCTAGTGGGAATGTGGGTGCACAATTTCACGGAAATCACGCGATGTGTTCATGATTTGCAGCATTTTGTTTGAAACTGAGCACTCCTGTGAACTTTGGAAGCCAATCTTAGCCAATCAGGATGGCGTCTGAGAAATCTGAAAGACCGGTTTCGTTGAATGGCTCTAGAGAGACTGTGTACCAATTTGCGTGATGTTTGGACAAAATCTGTAGGTGTACTGTGCAAAAACTTGTTTTGCACAAAGCGGCCTCCTGGTGGCGCTATAACAGGCCGTTCTGGAAAGTTTGGGGCAGAGGTTGATCGTTGGCATCCAGGGAGTGTGTGTGCAAAATTTGGCATCGACCGGGTTAACGGTGGCCGAGATTAGCTCCTCACGGACGGACGGACACACACACGGACGGACACACGGACGGACGGAGTGCAAAACATACTCTCCCCCCATGCCTTCGGCCTGGTGGAGACAATAAGTGTCTGAGCTGAAATCGACATGTAAATATGAAATAAATGCTTAAACATGTAGCTATAGGTGCAAAGACCACAAGTGAACCTTTCATGCCTGTTTTCTCAACTCGCTGTTTCTCTGTAAGACATTGCTCTATAAGCCATATCTCCAAAACTGGTGGGTGAAACTGAACATGACCAATATGTCAATTTGAAGCTATGATTCCCTGCTTTCATATATATTTCATATTGTGGGTGTGCAAAGGTGCAAATTCCCAAAAGATAATTAGTTTATTTACTTATGTAGGGAAAAATGGGAACAAAACGAATGGAAATAATTACACACATATATATGATTATTATTACTACCATAGCCCATAGCCATATAGAAACTCAGACTTTCTTTGTTTAAAAAAGAACCTTGGGGGATTAATAAAGTGACAACTTTTACAATATCTCCATTACCATTATCCAAATTAATTCCTGATGCATTTATGGCCTAAACGGCTTCCCATACTCGACTAAAGAGCCTTGATCCTATAGCCGGGTAGTAGAGCAGCACCATATAGCCTAGTCGACACTAGCATAGTAGAACACAGGCAGGATTGATTGATTATTTTACAGTTTGCAGAATTACAGTACATTTCACTGTACAACTCAATACAATAACTGTTAACTGTGAGTGGACGACACCATAAAGCATTACACTTGTTTACAATAGGGCCCACCATTTTCAATTCATCAAAATTAGACGTACAAATATACACGACAACTATAAATCCGACAATGTTCCATGATTTAAACACTCTCAGAGAACAAATTAACCCTGATTTTACAATATAGATTGGGGGTCCCAGAGATAGAAATACCACTCAATGGGGGTAGCCTAATGCATGTCAAACTAGCCCTAACAATAACCTCACAAAACAACTAGTCGGTGTTGTTGGAAAGTAATCAACGGGGCTCGAACCGGCAAAGTTAAGTTGCTAGGTTTAGAGATAGAGTTCTATAATATTGTCTATGTAAGCCATGACGTCAGCGTCAGCCGCCCTTCCAGAGCCACTTCCGGACACGTGTACAGTTACGTTAATAATTCTACTCGAGTTGGAAGCATTAAAGACCCATTTAACCCTCATTGGCTTCCTTTCTTTTCCCTTTTTGCTTCCTATATGATGAATTCCTGTTCTGTTCTTTAACTATATAGAATTGTCTATTTGTATGTCTCTAAATGTTTTGATGAATTGAACAATGTGGACCCTGTTGTAAACAAGTGTAATGCTTAATTGGGTCGTCCACTCACAGTTAACAGTCTTTGCATTGAGTTTGTGCTTGAAATGTACTGTAATTCTACAAACTGTTAATAAATATTTCAATCAATCAAACCAGAGCTAGACTACACCATGATATATTATTAGGAGTACAATAACTTTGCATTGTGAATAAAAAGGTATAGCCACAGTGGGGTTGCAGTGTAATGCCTAATTGGGTCGTCCACTCACAGTTAACAGTCTTTGTATTGAGTTTGTGCTTAAAATGTACTGTAAATTCTACAAACCGTTAATAAATATTTCAATCAATCAATCAATCAAAAATGAATCAATGATTGAGAAAAACATCAGCGGGGTTTGAACCCGTGAAGTTACATAAGGTTGTATTGAAAGTCGGGTGTTTAGACCGCTAGACCACTAAGGACGCTGCCAGAAAAGGGACTGATGTCTGTATTGACTATTCAAGCCGTGACGTAACCCGCTTCCGGGTCTTACTCAAGGAAGCTCCACGTCATACATTTTCTTTTCTTTACAGTTACATTAATAATAATTATAGTCGAGTTGGAAGCATTAAGACACACTTTAACCCCCAATGGCTTCCTTTCTGAAAAATAACGCTATTGTAAAAAAATAAAAAGATTCACGCGTTCAGAATCATAATAGAAGCGGACGGGACCCGGATGTAATGTAAGGAGGACTACTATAGGCCCAATCCCAATCCACTCCCTTGCTGACTCAATGAGCCCTCACTGATTTAGCTGCGCGTTCATGTGAAGTCTGCGAGGGCTTGAGGGATGTCCCATTTGAAATCGGTAAGTCAGTGAGGGCTCAGCCCCGCCCCTTTATGTGCCCTTTGCCAAAGTCAGCGTCGATGCTGACTTTGGGCTGACTTTAGCAAAAAAAATACCCACAGTTCATAGCGTTACCAGTGGAATGAGGGGGATCCTCCGAACGTCAATCATTTAATTATGCAAATTAGTTATGTATCGCGATTAGAATGTCAACAAACACAATAGTGCTTTCTCACTGTTCTCAAAAGGAGACGGAATGGAAGGATATAGGCTATATATTTAATAACAATAATAATAATAAGGGAAACATGATGAGAAATGACAAAAGTAGCAAAGTAAAATAATATGGAAATGAAATGTATAATGAATAGTATTATATATTAATATTACAACTCATATCACACAGGAAAGTGTATTTATTAAACTAATAATAAAACAATCAGCTTAAATACTAAAATAAACATAATATACATGTATAAATAGGCAAAGCATGTAGGTAGGCACTGGCTGTGAATAAGGACAGTCTTTATAAAGTGATGCAAAGTGTCATGAATGGCGGACTCATCTTCAAAGTGCTGTCCCATTTCTTTCACAACAATGTGGAGCCCTTACAGCCTCTCACCCTCAAGCACTTACAGCTGACGTCATTAAAGTCAATGAGGGTCCAGGGCTCAGGGCTTGAGGGAGGCAATTGGGATTGGGCCAATAGACTACAAAGAAAATCGCGGCAAAAGACTCGCGGGCGTGGCCTCACGTCACGTCACACCCGGAAGGAAGTGACGCCCCCCCTCCTCAAATACGGAAGAGACGCGTGGAGGGGGGTTTGCTTCAGTGTTGTTTTGATTCTGCCACGTCACCATGTCCGCCGCCTCGTCGTCGTGTCCGCAGCAAGGTACGTTAAATGTTATTTAATACACTTAAACGTTGTTGTTGTTGTTCAAACATCTGTGATCACTTTATATGTTAACTTTGTTGTGATGTTTATATATTATGTTCGTGCCGCTCTGTTAAACCGTGTTCCAGTGGCCTAATGGTTACTGTCGGCGCCTAGCAGACAACAAGGCCCGGGTTCGATTCCCCGTCGAGGACTGAGAAGTTAGCTTCATTCTTACCAAACTAAACACAATTGTTTTAGCTTTTCTCGTCGAGGTCCATTATTCAATTCAGTATTTGAGCCTAAAAATGGTGGTCCCGTGGCCGGCTCAGATACTGAATGAATTATGGACCTCCACTTGATGCAAACAAACAGTTGTGTTTGTTAAGAAGAAAAGATACTCAGTCATCGACTGGGAGTCGAACCCGGGCCCGGATGTTCACATAGCATCGATTCTAACCATTCGGCTACTGGATCATGGTTTTGTAAAGTAGTAGAAAGATAATATATGAACATAACAGAGTAGAAACAGAGCATTCTGGGATGCACGCTAGTTCGTTAGCTAGCTAGCTAGCGTGCTACCGTCGTGAACGTGCACAATGATATAGTCAACGGACCAGCGCGTTCATTTGTTTGGGGCCAGGCTGCAATACCTTCATTCGGCCACTATGTCCATTTCAGCCTCAGGGTTTCCTCTGGGTGCCTTCTCTATTCATAATAATTATACTCTAATGCTCACAATTGTGGTCAGTGGCTCAAATGGGTCTGAGAGGCTAAATGGCCTCAAATGGTGGTCCGTGGCTGAATAAAGAATCGACTAGAGGTGAACAGAGTAGTGTTTAGATGGTTCTGTTATGACTGCATGCTGTAGTGTTTAGAATTTAGATGGTTCTGTTATGACTGCATGTTGTAGTATTTAGATGGTTCTGTTATGACTGCATGTTGTAGTATTTAGATGGTTCTGTTATGACTTCTCCTCTGCATGCTGTAGTGTTTAGATTGTTCTGTTATGACTGCATGTTGTAGTATTTAGATGGTTCTGTTATGACTTCTCCTCTGCATGTTGTAGTGTTTAGATGGTTCTGTTATGACTTCTCCTCTGCATGTTGTAGTGTTTAGATGGTTCTGTTATGACTTCTCCTCTGCATGTTGTAGTGTTTAAGATGGTTCTGTTATGACTTCTCCTCTGCATGCTGTAGTGTTTAGATGATTCTGTTATGACTGCATGTTGTAGTGTTTAGATGGTTCTGTTATGACTGCATGTTGTAGTATTTAGATGGTTCTGCTATGACTTCTCCTCTGCATGCTGTAGTATTTAGATGGTTCTGTTATGACTTCTCCTCTGCATGTTGTAGTATTTAGATGGTTCTGCTATGACTTCTCCTCTGCATGCTGTAGTATTTAGATGGTTCTGTTATGACTTCTCCTCTGCATGTTGTAGTGTTTAAGATGGTTCTGTTATGACTTCTCCTCTGCATGTTGTAGTGTTTAGATGGTTCTGTTATGACTTCTCCTCTGCATGTTGTAGTGTTTAGAATGGGGGTGGGCAACTTTGACGATAGAGACTATATTTCCACTATATTTCCACTCTCACTCCAGAAGGCCACGTTGCATATTACTGTTGTAGCAAAAATAGCCGATGTACAAGCTCAAAACGCGTCGCAGTGCAACGCGTTTGGGGCTTATTGATCAGCTATTTATTTTCCCCAAGACGGTGGATTGTAGTTGGTCTGATACCACTGTGCGATGGTATTCTCCTGTGGGTCGGCGGCAGTGTTGGTTACGACTGTTGGCCACCAGTTGTGATGCAACAGAGTTCGCTGTGACCGTTGTGAATTATGTGTGGCTCCCTGAGGTCCTTGATCGCCATTGGGTCCAACAGTGGTCATTGAAGCGTGCACACACACATGCACACATGCACCTACACACGCACAGGTGCACATGCGTATGCACACCTGGACCTTTAAATGAACAACAACACAAAAACTAAGGCACTGGTGTCGGACTTCTGGTTTACCGGAACGGGGTTCAACTCCCTGCAGTGCCCTGCTCAATGTGTTGTATTTCATTCATTGGTCCATGGTCTCAGAGGTCATTGAGCGGCGCGCTATAGTGCGCGATTCTTCATCATTGTTGAGGATTTTTTTTTAAAGGTGAAAATCAAGGAAAAGCAAAAGGCTATAGTCCATGGTCACGGACCGCATACTGGTCAAGGTCATTTATACTGGTGAAGATCATTTACTAGTCTTATGAAGGTCATTTATACTGCTCAAGGTCATTTACTAGTCTCATGAAGGTAATTTATAATGCCTTCCTGCTGTTATTTGTCATGTTGGTGTTCTCTATATCTTTTCGTCCTGGGCATGACGTTAAACTGTTCCGTTCGAGAGGACCGGCGACCCTCGAATGTAAACAGCCACGAAAGGAAACTATGTGTGTGTGAGGTGTTCTATCATTTCATTCCAGTACTACTACTTTGGGTAGTGGCTGGACGTTTGTGTAGATATTGAAAAGGAGGGGGCGAGCAGGCTACCTTGTGGTAGGCCGTTCTTTTGGGCTTTCCATTTACTCCTCTGGTCATTTAACTGGACATAGAAGCGCCTGTTGTTGAGGAGGCTTTTCCCGACCATTGTGCGGTGTTGGACAGTGTCATAGGCAGCAGAGAGATCTCTGAATGCTGCTCCAGTTATTTGTTTTCCCTCAAACCCATCCTCCATGTGTTGGGTGAGGTTGAGCTCTGTCCAGCACAGGAGCGGCCAGGACGGAAACCAGCTTGGTCTTTAGTCAGCTTGGTGTCTGTGAGTGGTATGAGGCGTTGGAGTAGCAGCCTCTCTTGTAGGTGATGCAGAGGAGGGAAATGGGTCGGTAGCTCTTTGGGGGTGATGGGTCTTTGCCAGGTTTGGGGATTGCAACCACTTTGGCCTTTCTCCAGACAGAAGGGATGGTTTTCTGTGCCATGCATTTATTCAGTATCCCCACGAGCCAGGTCTTTGCGTTAGGTCCCAGGTGCTGTATCATTTCTGCCAGTATGTCATCAATCCCTGCTGCTTTTCAGGGTTTCAACTTTCCCATTGCAGTTTCGAGTTCTTCTAGGTCGAAGGGTTTGGTTTGAGGGCTGGCTGATTGAGGTTGGTCTGATACCACTGTGTGATGGTATTCTCCTGTGGGTCGGTGGCGGTGTTGGTCACAACTGGTGGCCAACAGTCGTAACCAACACCGCCACCGACCCACATAGAATACCATCGCACAGTGGTATCAGACCAACCACAATCAGCCAGTCCTCAAACCAAACCCTTCGACCTAGAAGAACTTGAAACTGCAATGGGAAAGTTGAAACCCGGAAAAGCAGCAGGGATTGATGACATGCTGGAAGAAATGATACAGCACCTGGGACCTAGCGCAAAGACCTGGCTTGTGGGGATGCTGAACACGTGCATGGCACAAAAAACCATCCCTTCTGTCTGGAGAAAGGCCAAAGTGGTTGCAATCCCTAAACCTGGCAAAGACCCATTATCCCCGAAGAGCTACCGACCCATTTCCTTCCTCTGCATCACCTACAAGCTCTATGAGAGGCACTAACATTTCTGAACAGACTATATTTACATCAATATGTCTGGGTCCCCACCTACTCACTCAGGGTTGACGTGTCACACCTGCAGTGATGGGAGGGGCACCAAAATGTGGTGTTTTGATTGGTTGATGGGGGCACTCCCTTAGTATAAAAGTGTATGTTTTGTGTACACATGACCTGATGAAGATCAAATAGATCGAAACGTTGTCAGTATTTCAATACAGAACGTTTTTTTTACACCTGTGATGTGCGGGCTCCATCCAATACCTACACCAGTTGTGATGCAACAGAGTTTGCTGTGACCGTTGTGAATTATGGGTGGTGTGGTCTTTGCCAAGACGGTGGATTGTGGCTCATGCCTTCCTGCTGTTATTTGTCATGTTGGTGTTCTCTATATCTTTTCGTCCTGGGCATGACGTTAAACTGTTCCGTTCGAGAGGACCGGCGACCCTCCAATGTAAACAGCCATGAAAGGAAACTATGTGTGTGTGAGGTGTTCTATCATTTCATTCCAGTACTACTACTTTGGGTAGTGGCTGGACGTTTGTGTAGATATTGAAAAGGAGGGGGCGAGCAGGCTACCTTGTGGTAGGCCGTTCTTTTGGGCTTTCCATTTACTCCTCTGGTCATTTAACTGGACATAGAAGCGCCTGTTGTTGAGGAGGCTTTTCCTGACCATTGTGCGGTGTTGGACAGTGTCATAGGCAGCAGAGAGATCTCTGAATGCTGCTCCAGTTATTTGTTTTCCCTCAAACCCATCCTCAATGTGTTGGGTGAGGTTGAGCTCTGTCCAGCACAGGAGCGGCCAGGACGGAAACCAGCTTGGTCTTTAGTCAGCTTGGTGTCTATGAGTGGTATGAGGCGTTGGAGTAGCAGCCTCTCTTGTAGGTGATGCAGAGGAGGGAAATGGGTCGGTAGCTCTTTGGGGATGATGGGTCTTTGCCAGGTTTGGGGATTGCAACCACTTTGGCCTTTCTCCAGACAGAAGGGATGGTTTTCTGTGCCATGCATGTATTCAGTATCCCCACTAGCCAGGTCTTTGTGTTAGGTCCCAGGTGCTGTATCATTTCTGCCAGTATGTCATCAATCCCTGCTGCTTTTCCGGGTTTCAACTTTCCCATTGCAGTTTCGAGTTCTTCTAGGTCGAAGGGTTTGGTTTGAGGGCTGGCTGATTGAGGTTGGTCTGATACCACTGTGCGATGGTATTCTCCTGTGGGTCGGTGGCGGTTTTTCGCGTCTCGGTTCCTCAGGTGCAAGCTGCATAGTTGGGTTTGTGTGTGTCTTTCTTTTTCTGTCTTTCTTTCTTAGGACGGAGATCAAGGTAGACGCCGTTGGAAGGCTCAACACAAGCCGATGCCCCTAGAGATCCATCCCAAAGCTTCCCTCAGGGAGTTCAGCAAGCCAGCTAGCCAGCAAGCCTGCCCAGTCAGTGAACGCAGCCAGTCAGCTCCGCCAGTCAGCCAGTGTAGAAAGTCAGGCTGCCAAGCCAGAGCATATCAGCCCTTGCAGTCAGCCACTGCAGCCATACCAGCCTTGCTCAGCCAGCTCAGCCAGGTCTCTCTCGAGGCCTGGCTCTCTGTCTGCCTGGCCCGGTCTGCCCTGCCCTGCCTTGCAGCAACAGAACCAGCCTTTCTGGCAAGCCAGCCAGCTCAGAATGCGAGCTGAGCAAGCCAGTGCAGCAGCAAGCCCAGACTAGGTTACCGCAGCCTTACTGTGCAGCCACAGCCACTCAGCCAAGACCAGCAGGAGCTGGCCAGGCTCCAACCCTTGCAGCGCAGCCTTAGGCCAGATAGTCCCCCTGCCTGCACTTTGTTGCCTTCCTGGCCTGTCTGCCTGCCTAGGCGCCTCGGTCTTCCTGTCTGTCTGCCTTGGCCTGCCTGTCTGAAACTGGTTTAGACTAACTGCGTGCTTGCCAGCTGCGTTGGCTTGCTGAGCTCGTATTCTGAGCTGGCTGGCTTGCTAGCAAGGCTGGTTCTGTTGCTGCAAGGCAGGGCAGGGCAGACCGGGCCAGGCAGACAGAGAGCCAGGCCTCGAGAGAGGCCTGGCTGAGCTGACTGAGCAAGGCTGGTATGGCTGCAATGGCGGACTGCAAGGGCTGATATGCTCTGGCTTGTCAGCCTGACTTTCTACACTGGCTGACTGGCGGAGCTGGATGGCTGCGTTGGCTGACTGGGCGGGCTTGCTGGCTAGCTGGCTTGCTGGGCTCCCTGAGGGAAGCTTTGGGATGGATCTCTAGGGGCATCGGCTTGTGTTGAGCCTTCCAACGGCGTCTACCTTGATCTTCATCCTAAGAAAGACAGACAGAAAAAGAAAGACACACACAAAGTCAACTATGCAGTTTCCACATGAGGAAGGCAGGCAGGAAGGCAGGCAGGCACGCAGGCAGGCACAAGCTGCCTGCGTGCTTGCTTCGCCCTCCAGTTGCTGCTCCAGTTATTTGTTTTCCCTCAAACCCATCCTCAATGTGTTGGGTGAGGTTGAGCTCTGTCCAGCACAGGACGGGACGGAAACCAGCTTGGTCTTTAGTCAGCTTGGTGTCTATGAGTGGTATGAGGCGTTGGAGTAGCAGCCTCTCTTGTAGGTGATGCAGAGGAGGGAAATGGGTCGGTAGCTCTTTGAGGATGATGGGTCTTTGCCAGGTTTGGGGATTGCAACCACTTTGACCTTTCTCCAGACAGAAGGGATGGTTTTCTGTGCCATGCATGTGTTCAGCATCCCCACGAGCCAGGTCTTTGCGTTAGGTTCCAGGTGCTGTATAATTTCTGCCAGTATGTCATCAATCCCTGCTGCTTTTCTGGGTTTCGAGTTCTTCTACAATTTACAATTTACAATTTAGGCATTTAGCAGACGCTCTTAATCCAGAGCGACTTACATTTAAGCAAGAACAAAATCATGGGAATACATCACATAAAAGCATTTATCATGAAACATGCGTAAGCTAAGAAGGTAACAGCGGAATATCTATATGATGAAACTATACATACACTATACATAATAAACTATACATATTCACTACTATGCTATACATATGTACTATGGCGTGCTATGACTATATACAATACAATTATAGTGCTGTCTACATAACATGCTATAAGTCTGTGTCAAATGCTATCTAAGCCAACATAAATGCTATCTAAGGGGTTAGGGTAAGTGCTAGGTCGAATGGTTTGGTTTGAGGGCTGGCTGATTGTGGTTGGTCTTATACCACTGTGCGATGGTATTCTCCTGTGGGTCGGCGGCGGTGTTGGTTACGACTGTTGGCCACCAGTTGTGATGCAACAGAGTTTGCTGTGAACGTTGTGAATTATGGGTGGCTCCCTGAGGTCCTTGATCGCCATTGGGTCCAACAGTGGTCATTGAAGCGTGCACACACACATGCACACATGCACCTACACACGCACAGGCGCACATGCGTATGCACACCTGGACCTTTAAATGAACAACAACACAAAAACTAAGGCACTGGTGTCGGACTTCTGGTTTACCGGAACGGGGTTCAACTCCCTGCAGTGCCCTGCTCAATGTGTTGTATTTCATTCATTGGTCCATGGTCTCAGGTCATTGAGCGGCGCGCTATAGTGCGCGATTCTTCATCATTGTTGAGGATTTTTTAAAGGTGAAAATCAAGGAAAAGCAAAAGGCTATAGTCCATGGTCACGGACCGCATACTGGTCAAGGTCATTTATACTGGTGAAGATCATTTACTAGTCTTATAAAGGTCATTTATACTGGTCACGGTCATTTACTAGTCTCATGAAGGTCATGTATACTGGTCACAGTCATATACTGGTCACGGTCATTTCTACTGGTGAAGGTCATTTATACTGGTCAAGGTCATTTGTACTTGTCAAGGTCATTTATACTGGTCAAGGTCATTTACTAGTCTTATTGAAGGTAATTTATACTGCTCAAGGTCATTGATATTGGTCAAGGTCATTAAGTGGCACGCTATAGTGCACGATTCTTCATCATTGTTGAGGATTTGAAAAAAGGTTAAATCGCAGAAAAGCGAAAGGCTAAAGTCCATGGTCACGGAGGGCATACTATAGTATGTTGTTTTTCTTTTTTTGGTGGTGTGCGGGCTCCATCCAATAACTACACCAGTTGTGATGCAATAGAGTTTGCTGTGACCGTTGTGAATTATGGGTGGTGTGGTCTTTGCCAAGACGGTGGATTGTGGCTCATGCCTTCCTGCTGTTATTTGTCATGTTGGTGTTCTCTATATCTTTTCGTCCTGGGCATGACGTTAAACTGTTCCGTTCGAGAGGACCGGCAACCCTCGAATGTAAACAGGAGTAGCAGCCTCTCTTGTAGGTGATGCAGAGGAGGGAAATGGGTCGGTAGCTCTTTGGGGATGATGGGTCTTTGCCAGGTTTGGGGATTGCAACCACTTTGGCCTTTCTCCAGACAGAAGGGATGGTTTTCTGTGCCATGCATGTATTCAGTATCCCCACGAGCCAGGTCTTTGTGTTAGGTCCCAGGTGCTGTATCATTTCTGCCAGTATGTCATCAATCCCTGCTGCTTTTCCGGGTTTCAACTTTCCCATTGCAGTTTCGAGTTCTTCTAGGTCGAAGGGTTTGGTTTGAGGGCTGGCTGATTGAGGTTGGTCTGATACCACTGTGCGATGGTATTCTCCTGTGGGTCGGTGGCGGTTTTTCGCGTCTCGGTTCCTCAGGTGCAAGCTGCATAGTTGGGTTTGTGTGTGTCTTTCTTTTTCTGTCTTTCTTTCTTAGGACGGAGATCAAGGTAGACGCCGTTGGAAGGCTCAACACAAGCCGATGCCCCTAGAGATCCATCCCAAAGCTTCCCTCAGGGAGTTCAGCAAGCCAGCTAGCCAGCAAGCCTGCCCAGTCAGCGAATGCAGCCAGTCAGCTCCGCCAGTCAGCCAGTGTAGAAAGTCAGGCTGCCAAGCCAGAGCATATCAGCCCTTGCAGTCAGCCACTGCAGCCATACCAGCCTTGCTCAGCCAGCTCAGCCAGGCCTCTCTCGAGGCCTGGCTCTCTGTCTGCCTGGCCCGGTCGGCCCTGCCCTGCCTTGCAGCAACAGAACCAGCCTTTCTGGCAAGCCAGCCAGCTCAGAATGCGAGCTGAGCAAGCCAGTGCAGCAACAAGCCCAGACTAGGTTACCGCAGCCTTACTGTGCAGCCACAGCCACTCAGCCAAGACCAGCAGGAGCTGGCCAGGCTCCAACCCTTGCAGCGCAGCCTTAGGCCGGATAGTCCCCCTGCCTGCACTTTGTTGCCTTCCTGGCCTGTCTGCCTGCCTAGGCGCCTCGGTCTTCCTGTCTGTCTGCCTTGGCCTGCCTGTCTGAAACTGGTTTAGACTAACTGCGTGCTTGCCAGCTGCGTTGGCTTGCTGAGCTCGTATTCTGAGCTGGCTGGCTTGCTAGCAAGGCTGGTTCTGTTGCTGCAAGGCAGGGCAGGGCAGACCGGGCCAGGCAGACAGAGAGCCAGGCCTCGAGAGAGGCCTGGCTGAGCTGACTGAGCAAGGCTGGTATGGCTGCAATGGCGGACTGCAAGGGCTGATATGCTCTGGCTTGTCAGCCTGACTTTCTACACTGGCTGACTGGCGGAGCTGGATGGCTGCGTTGGCTGACTGGGCGGGCTTGCTGGCTAGCTGGCTTGCTGGGCTCCCTGAGGGAAGCTTTGGGATGGATCTCTAGGGGCATCGGCTTGTGTTGAGCCTTCCAACGGCGTCTACCTTGATCTTCATCCTAAGAAAGACAGACAGAAAAAGAAAGACACACACAAAGTCAACTATGCAGTTTCCACATGAGGAAGGCAGGCAGGAAGGCAGGCAGGCACGCAGGCAGGCACAAGCTGCCTGCGTGCTTGCTTCGCCCTCCAGTTGCTGCTCCAGTTATTTGTTTTCCCTCAAACCCATCCTCAATGTGTTGGGTGAGGTTGAGCTCTGTCCAGCACAGGACGGGACGGAAACCAGCTTGGTCTTTAGTCAGCTTGGTGTCTATGAGTGGTATGAGGTGTTGGAGTAGCAGCCTCTCTTGTAGGTGATGCAGAGGAGGGAAATGGGTCGGTAGCTCTTTGAGGATGATGGGTCTTTGCCAGGTTTGGGGATTGCAACCACTTTGACCTTTCTCCAGACAGAAGGGATGGTTTTCTGTGCCATGCATGTGTTCAGCATCCCCACGAGCCAGGTCTTTGCGTTAGGTTCCAGGTGCTGTATAATTTCTGCCAGTATGTCATCAATCCCTGCTGCTTTTCCGGGTTTCGAGTTCTTCTAGGTCGAATGGTTTGGTTTGAGGGCTAGCTGATTGTGGTTGGTCTTATACCACTGTGCGATGGTATTCTCCTGTGGGTCGGCGGCGGTGTTGGTTACGACTGTTGGCCACCAGTTGTGATGCAACAGAGTTTGCTGTGACCGTTGTGAATTATGGGTGGCTCCCTGAGGTCCTTGATCGCCATTGGGTCCAACAGTGGTCATTGAAGCGTGCACACACACATGCACACATGCACCTACACACGCACAGGCGCACATGCGTATGCACACCTGGACCTTTAAATGAACAACAACACAAAAACTAAGGCACTGGTGTCGGACTTCTGGTTTACCGGAACGGGGTTCAACTCCCTGCAGTGCCCTGCTCAATGTGTTGTATTTCATTCATTGGTCCATGGTCTCAGGTCATTGAGCGGCGCGCTATAGTGCGCGATTCTTCATCATTGTTGAGGATTTTTTAAAGGTGAAAATCAAGGAAAAGCAAAAGGCTATAGTCCATGGTCACGGACCGCATACTGGTCAAGGTCATTTATACTGGTGAAGATCATTTACTAGTCTTATAAAGGTCATTTATACTGGTCAAGGTCATTTACTAGTCTCATGAAGGTCATGTATACTGGTCACAGTCATATACTGGTCACGGTCATTTCTACTGGTGAAGGTCATTTATACTGGTCAAGGTCATTTGTACTTGTCAAGGTCATTTATACTGGTCAAGGTCATTTACTAGTCTTATTGAAGGTAATTTATACTGCTCAAGGTCATTGATATTGGTCAAGGTCATTAAGTGGCACGCTATAGTGCACGATTCTTCATCATTGTTGAGGATTTGAAAAAAGGTTAAATCGCAGAAAAGCGAAAGGCTAAAGTCCATGGTCACGGAGGGCATACTATAGTATGTTGTTTTTCTTTTTTTGGTGGTGTGCGGGCTCCATCCAATAACTACACCAGTTGTGATGCAATAGAGTTTGCTGTGACCGTTGTGAATTATGGGTGGTGTGGTCTTTGCCAAGACGGTGGATTGTGGCCCATGCCTTCCTGCTGTTATTTGTCATGTTGGTGTTCTCTATATCTTTTCGTCCTGGGCATGACGTTAAACTGTTCCGTTCGAGAGGACCGGCAACCCTCGAATGTAAACAGCCACGAAAGGAAACTATGTGTGTGTGAGGTGTTCTCTATCATTTAATTCCAGACTTTCCTTCGTTCATTCCCAACTTCACTGTCTATCTCCTGTGTTCTCCATTCATCTTGAGCGATACACAGTTGTCTGATGTGCGGGGGGAGGTGCCGGCTAGTGCATAAAGGCACGGGACAGGTGTTGTCTTGACGCATCCCGTGTTGATGCGACAGGTGTCATTTAGGGCTGTGTCGACCAATTTGGTGTGACGTGATCGGCTCCAGCTTGAGCAGGCATACTCTGCTGTAGAGAAAGACAGGGCCATGGCAGTTGCACGGATTGTTTGTGGGTCTGCGCCCCTCTTGGAGTTCACTAGTTTTCACAGGATGTTATTGTGGGTGTTGACCGTGGCTTTTGTGTTCTCCAGGTGTTTTTTGAAGAAGAGTGTCCTGTCCAGTGTAACTCCAAGATACATGGGGTGGGTATGGTTGGAGAGTTTGTGACCATCCCAAGTGACGCTCAGTTCTTTTTTCGCGTCTCGGTTCCTCAGGTGGAAGCTGCATAGTTGGGTTTGTGTGTGTCTTTCTTTTTCTGTCTTTCTTTCTTAGGACGGAGATCAAGGTAGACGCCGTTGGAAGGCTCAACACAAGCCGATGCCCCTAGAGATCCATCCCAAAGCTTCCCTCAGGGAGCCCAGCAAGCCAGCTAGCCAGCAAGCCTGCCCAGTCAGCGAACGCAGCCAGTCAGCTCCGCCAGTCAGCCAGTGTAGAAAGTCAGGCTGCCAAGCCAGAGCATATCAGCCCTTGCAGTCAGCCACTGCAGCCATACCAGCCTTGCTCAGTCAGCTCATCCAGGCCTCTCTCGAGGCCTGGCTCTCTGTCTGCCTGGCCCAGTCTGCTCCGCCCTGCCTTGCAGCAACAGAACCAGCCTTTCTGGCAAGCCAGCAGGCTCAGAATGCGAGCTGAGCAAGCCAGTGCAGCAACAAGCCCAGACTAGGTTACTGCAGCCTTACTGTGCAGCCACAGCCACTCAGCCCAGACCAGCAGGAGCAAGCCAGGCTCCAACCCTTGCAGCGCAGCCTTAGGCCGGATAGTCCCCCTGCCTGCACTTTGTTGCCTTCCTGGCCTGTCTGCCTGCCTAGGCGCCTCGGTCTTCCTGTCTGTCTGCCTTGGCCTGCCTGTCTGAAACTGGTTTAGACTAACTGCGTGCTTGCCAGCTGCGCTGGCTTGCTGAGCTCGTATTCTGAGCTGGCTGGCTTGCTAGCAAGGCTCGTTCTGTTGCTGCAAGGCAGGGCAGGGCAGACCGGGCCAGGCAGACAGAGAGCCAGGCCTCGAGAGAGGCCTGGCTGAGCTGACTGAGCAAGGCTGGTATGGCTGCAATGGCTGACTGCAAGGGCTGATATGCTCTGGCTTGGCAGCCTGACTTTCTACACTGGCTGACTGGCGGAGCTGGCTGGCTGCATTGGCTGACTGGGCGGGCTTGCTGGCTAGCTGGCTTGCTGGGCTGCCTGAGGGAAGCTTTGGGATGCATCTCTAGGGGCATCAGCTTGTGTTGAGCCTTCCAACGGCGTCTACCTTGATCTTCGTCCTAAGAAAGAAAGACAGAAAAATAAAGACACACACAAACTCAACTACGCAGCTTCCACATGAGGAAGGCAGGCAGGAAGGCAGGCACAAGCTGCCTGTGTGATTGCTTCGCCCAGTTGCTGCTCCAGTTATTTGTTTTCCCTCAAACCCATCCTCAATGTGTTGGGTGAGGTTGAGCTCTGCTTGGTCTTTAGTCAGCTTGGTGTCTATGAGTGGCATGAGGCGTTGGAGTAGCAGCCTCTCTTGTAGGTGATGCAGAGGAGGGAAATGGGTCGGTAGCTCTTTGGGGATGATGGGTCTTTGCCAGGTTTAGGGATTGCAACCACTTTGGCCTTTTTCCAGACAGAAGGGATTGTTTTCTGTGCCATGCATGTATTCAGCATCCCCACGAGCCAGGTCTTTGCGTTAGGTTCCAGGTGCTGTATCATTTCTGCCAGTATGTCATGTGATGCGTATGCACACCTGGACCTGTAAATGAACAACAACACAAAAACTAAGGCACTGGTGTCGGACTTCTGGTTTACCGGAACGGGGTTCAACTCCCTGCAGTGCCCTGCTCAATGTGTTGTATTTCATTCATTGGTCCATGGTCTCAGAGGTCATTGAGCGGCGCGCTATAGTGCGCGATTCTTCATCATTGTTGAGGATTTTTTAAAGGTGAAAATCAAGGAAAAGCAAAAGGCTATAGTCCATGGTCACGGACCGCATACTGGTCAAGGTCATTTATACTGGTGAAGATAATTTACTAGTCTTATGAATGTCATTTATACTGGTCAAGGTCATTTACTAGTCTCATGAAGGTAATTTATACTGGTCACAGTCATATACTGGTCACGGTTATTTATACTGGTGAAGTTCATTTATACTGGTCAAGGTCATTTGTACTTGTCAAGGTCATTTATACTGGTCAAGGTCATTTACTAGTCTTATTGAAGGTCATTTATTCTGCTCAAGGTCATTAAGTGGCACGCTATAGTGCGCGATTCTTCATCATTGTTGAGGATTTGAAAAAAGGTTAAATCGCAGAAAAGCTAAAGGCTATAGTCCATGGTCACGGAGGGCATACTATAGTATGTTGTTTTTCACGATTTCGGAGGATTTGAAAAATCACGGAAAAGCGAAAGGCTATAGTCTCGGAGGGCATAAAAAAATGTGTGGTGCTATACAGGCCGTTCTGGAAAATTTGGGCAGAGGTTCATCGTTGGCATCCAGGGAGTGTGTGTGCAAAATTTGGCATCGACCGGGTTAATGGTGCTGGAGATTAGCTGTTAACAAACTGACTCACACACACTCTCCCCATGGCTTTGGCCTGGTGCCATACCGTTATTAATTATTGCCTACAATGTAAATTGTGAAATTACCTTACTGTTGAAATGCAAAATTTACATTTCAACGAATGGACCTTTTGTACAACAAAACAAAAACCAAGGCACTGGCTGTGGTGAAACTATAAAACCATGGGCTATAGCCCCTACCGTACGGCATACTATAGCACGCCGTTTTTCATCATTTTTGAGGATTAAACAAAAAACAAAAAAAACATGGGTTATAGCCCATCGTTTTTTAAATTTTTGAAGAAAAAAAAATTAACCTTGTTTTTCATCATTTTTGAACATGGGTTTTAGCCCCTACCGTACGGCATACTATAGCACGCCGTTTTTCATCTTTTTTGTGGATTAAAAAATAAAAAATAAAATAAAAAACATGGGTTATAGCCCATCGTTTTTTGAATTTTTGAAAAAAAAAATTAACCTCGTTTTTCATCATTTTTGAACATGGGCTATAGCCCCTACCGTATGGCATACTATAGCACGCCGTTTTTCATCATTTTTGAGGATTAAAAAAAAAATCAAAATTTAAAAAAACATGGGTTATAGCCCATCGTTTTTTGAATTTTTGAAGAAAAAAAAAGTACCTCGTTTTTCATCATTTTTGAACATGGGTTTTAGCCCCTACCGTACGGCATACTATAGCACGCCGCTTTTCATCATTTTTGAGGATTAAAAAAAACAAAAAAAAAAAAAAAACATGGGTTATAGCCCATCGTTTTAAAAAATTTTGAAGAAAAAAAACTTTAACCTTGTTTTTCATCATTTTTGAACATGGGCTATAGCCCCTACCGTACGGCATACTATAGCACGCTGTTTTTCATCATTTTTGAGGATTTGAAAAAAAGAAATCAAAAAATCAAACAATGATGGGCTATAACCCATGTTTTTTTTTTTTTTTTTTTTTTTTTATCCTCAAAAATGATGAAAAACTGCGTGCTATAGTATGCTGTACGGTATGGGCTATAGCCCATGTTCAAAAACGATGAAAAACGAGGTTAATTTCTTTTTTCAAAATTTAAAAAAACGATGGGCTATAACCCATGTTTTTAGAAATTTTGATTTTTTTTCAAATCCTCAAAAATGATGAAAAACGGCGTATGCCGTACGGTAGGGGCTATAGCCCATGTTCAAAAATGATGAAAAACGAGGTTAAAGTTTTTTTTCAAAATTTCAAAAAACGATGGGCTATAACCCATGTTTTTTTAAATTTAGATTTTTTTTTAAATCCTCAAATGATGAAAAACGGCATGCTATAGTATGCCGTACGGTAGGGGCTATAGCCCATGTTCAAAAATGATGAAAAACGAGGTTAATTTCTTTTTTCAAAAATTCAAAGAACGATGGGCTATAACCCATGTTTTTTGAAATTTTGATTTTTTTTCAAATCCTCAAAAATGATGAAAAATGATGAAAAACTACGTGCTATAGTATGCCGTACGGTAGGGGCTATAGCCCATGTTCAAAAATGATGAAAAACGAGGTTATTTTTTTTTTTAATTCAAAAAACGATGGGCTATAACCCATGTTTTTTTTTATTTAGATTTTTTTTTTAATCCTCAAAAATGATGAAAAATGATGAAAAACGGCGTGCTATAGTATGCCGTACGGTAGGGGCTATAGCCCATGTTCAAAAACGATGAAAAACGAGGTTAATTTTTTTTTCAAAAAATCAAAAAACAATGGGCTATAACCCATGTTTTTTTTAATTTTGAATTTTTTTCAAATCCTCAAAAATGATGAAAAACGGCGTGCTATAGTATGCCGTAAGGTAGGGGCTATAGCCCATGTTCAAAAATGATGAAAAACGAGGTTAATTTTTTTTTTCAAAAAATCAAAAAACAATGGGCTATAACCCATGTTTTTTTTTATTTTGAATTTTTTTCAAATCCTCAAAAATGATGAAAAACGGCGTGCTATAGTATGCCGTAAGGTAGGGGCTATAGCCCATGTTCAAAAATGATGAAAAACTAGGTTAATTTTTTTTTTCAAAAATTCTAAAAACGATGGGCTATAACCCATGTTTTTTGAAATTTTGATTTTTTAAAAAATCCTCAAAAATGATGAAAAATGATGAAAAACGGCGTGCTATAGTATGCCGTACGGTAGGGGCTATAGCCCATGTTCAAAAATTATGAAAAACAAGGTTATTCTTTTTTTTCAAAAATTCAAAAAACGATGGGCTATAACCCATGTTTTTGAAAATTTGATTTTTTTTCAAATCCTCAAAAATGATGAAAAACGACGTGCTATAGTATGCCGTACGGTAGGGGCTATAGCCCATGTTCAAAAATGATGAAAAACTAGGTTAATTTTTTTTTCAAAAATTAAAAAAACAATGGGCTATAACCCATGTTTTTTGAAATTTTGAATTTTTTTCAAATCCTCAAAAATGATGAAAAACGGCGTGCTATAGTATGCCGTACGGTAGGGGCTATAGCCCATGTTCAAAAATGATGAAAAACGAGGTTAATTTTTTTTTTCAAAAAATCAAAAAACGATGGGCTATAACCCATGTTTTTTTTAATTTTTAATTTTTTTCAAATCCTCAAAAATGATGAAAAACGGCGTGCTATAGTATGCCGTACGGTAGGGGCTATAGCCCATGTTCAAAAATGATGAAAAACGAGGTAAATTTTTTTTTTCAAAAATTCAAAAAACGATGGGCTATAACCCATGTTTTTTGAAATTTTGATTTTTTAAAAAATCCTCAAAAATGATGAAAAATGATGAAAAACGGCGTGCTATAGTATCCCGTACGGTAGGGGCTATAGCCCATGTTCAAAAATGATGAAAAACTAGGTTAATTTTTTTTTTTTTTTAATTCAAAAAACGATGGGCTATAACCCATGTTTTTTGAAATTTTGATTTTTTTTAAAAATCCTCAAAAATGATGAAAAACGGCGTGCTATAGTATGCCGTACGGTAGGGGCTATAGCCCATGTTCAAAAATTATGAAAAACAAGGTTAATTTTTTTTTTCAAAAATTCAAAAAACGATGGGCTATAACCCATGTTTTTGAAAATTTGATTTTTTTTCAAATCCTCAAAAATGATGAAAAATGATGAAAAACGACGTGCTATAGTATGCCGTACGGTAGGGGCTATAGCCCATGTTCAAAAATGATGAAAAACTAGGTTAATTTTTTTTCAAAAATTAAAAAAACAATGGGCTATAACCCATGTTTTTTGAAATTTTGAATTTTTTTCAAATCCTCAAAAATGATGAAAAACGGCGTGCTATAGTATGCCGTACGGTAGGGGCTATAGCCCATGTTCAAAAATGATGAAAAACGAGGTTAATTTTTTTTTTCAAAAAATCAAAAAACGATGGGCTATAACCCATGTTTTTTTTAATTTTTAATTTTTTTCAAATCCTCAAAAATGATGAAAAACGGCGTGCTATAGTATGCCGTACGGTAGGGGCTATAGCCCATGTTCAAAAATGATGAAAAACGAGGTAATTTTTTTTTTTCAAAAATTCAAAAAACGATGGGCTATAACCCATGTTTTTTGAAATTTTGATTTTTTAAAAAATCCTCAAAAATGATGAAAAATGATGAAAAACGGCGTGCTATAGTATCCCGTACGGTAGGGGCTATAGCCCATGTTCAAAAATGATGAAAAACTAGGTTAATTTTTTTTTTTTAAATTCAAAAAACGATGGGCTATAACCCATGTTTTTTGAAATTTTTAATTTTTTTAAATCCTCAAAAATGATGAAAAATGATGAAAAACGGCGTGCTATAGTATGCCGTACGGTAGGGGCTATAGCCCATGTTCAAAAATGATGAAAAACGAGGTTAATTTCTTTTTTCAAAAATTCAAAGAACGATGGGCTATAACCCATGTTTTTTGAAATTTTGAAATGTTTTCAAATCCTCAAAAATGATGAAAAACGGCGTGCTATAGTATGCCGTACGGTAGGGGCTATAGCCCATGTTCAAAAATGATGAAAAACGAGGTTAAAAAAAAATTCAAATTTTCAAAAAACGATGGGCTATAACCCATGTTTTTTGAAATTTTGATTTTTTTTCAAATCCTCAAATGATGAAAAACGGCGTGCTATAGTATGCCGTACGGTAGGGGCTATAGCCCATGTTCAAAAATGATGAAAAACAAGGTTAATTTTTTTTTTCAAAAATTCAAAAAACGATGGGCTATAACCCATGTTTTTGAAAATTTGATTTTTTTTCAAATCCTCAAAAATGATGAAAAATGATGAAAAACGGCGTGCTATAGTATGCCGTACGGTAGGGGCTATAGCCCATGTTCAAAAACGATGAAAAACGAGGTTAATTTTTTTTTCAAAAAATCAAAAAACAATGGGCTATAACCCATGTTTTTTTTAATTTTGAATTTTTTTCAAATCCTCAAAAATGATGAAAAACGGCGTGCTATAGTATGCCGTAAGGTAGGGGCTATAGCCCATGTTCAAAAATGATGAAAAACGAGGTAATTTTTTTTTTCAAAAAATCAAAAAACAATGGGCTATAACCCATGTTTTTTTTTATTTTGAATTTTTTTCAAATCCTCAAAAATGATGAAAAACGGCGTGCTATAGTATGCCGTAAGGTAGGGGCTATAGCCCATGTTCAAAAATGATGAAAAACTAGGTTAATTTTTTTTTTTCAAAAATTCTAAAAACGATGGGCTATAACCCATGTTTTTTGAAATTTTGATTTTTTTAAAAATCCTCAAAAATGATGAAAAATTATGAAAAACGGCGTGCTATAGTATGCCGTACGGTAGGGGCTATAGCCCATGTTCAAAAATTATGAAAAACAAGGTTAATTTTTTTTTTCAAAAATTCAAAAAACGATGGGCTATAACCCATGTTTTTGAAAATTTGATTTTTTTTCAAATCCTCAAAAATGATGAAAAATGATGAAAAACGACGTGCTATAGTATGCCGTACGGTAGGGGCTATAGCCCATGTTCAAAAATGATGAAAAACTAGGTTAATTTTTTTTTCAAAAATTAAAAAAACAATGGGCTATAACCCATGTTTTTTGAAATTTTGAAATTTTTTCAAATCCTCAAAAATGATGAAAAACGGCGTGCTATAGTATGCCGTACGGTAGGGGCTATAGCCCATGTTCAAAAATGATGAAAAACGAGGTTAATTTTTTTTTTCAAAAAATCAAAAAACGATGGGCTATAACCCATGTTTTTTTAATTTTTAAATTTTTTCAAATCCTCAAAAATGATGAAAAACGGCGTGCTATAGTATGCCGTACGGTAGGGGCTATAGCCCATGTTCAAAAATGATGAAAAACGAGGTAATTTTTTTTTTTCAAAAATTCAAAAAACGATGGGCTATAACCCATGTTTTTTGAAATTTTGATTTTTTAAAAAATCCTCAAAAATGATGAAAAATGATGAAAAACGGCGTGCTATAGTATCCCGTACGGTAGGGGCTATAGCCCATGTTCAAAAATGATGAAAAACTAGGTTATTTCTTTTTTTTTTTAATTCAAAAAACGATGGGCTATAACCCATGTTTTTTGAAATTTTGAATTTTTTTAAATCCTCAAAAATGATGAAAAATGATGAAAAACGGCGTGCTATAGTATGCCGTACGGTAGGGGCTATAGCCCATGTTCAAAAATGATGAAAAACGAGGTTAATTTCTTTTTTCAAAAATTCAAAGAACGATGGGCTATAACCCATGTTTTTTGAAATTTAGAAATTTTTTCAAATCCTCAAAAATGATGAAAAACGGCGTGCTATAGTATGCCGTACGGTAGGGGCTATAGCCCATGTTCAAAAATGATGAAAAACGAGGTTAAAAAAAAATTCAAATTTTCAAAAAACGATGGGCTATAACCCATGTTTTTTGAAATTTTGATTTTTTTTCAAATCCTCAAATGATGAAAAACGGCGTGCTATAGTATGCCGTACGGTAGGGGCTATAGCCCATGTTCAAAAATGATGAAAAACAAGGTTAATTTTTTTTTCCAAAAATTCAAAAAACGATGGGCTATAACCCATGTTTTTGAAAATTTGATTTTTTTTCAAATCCTCAAAAATGATGAAAAATGATGAAAAACGACGTGCTATAGTATGCCGTACGGTAGGGGCTATAGCCCATGTTCAAAAATGATGAAAAACTAGGTTAATTTTTTTTTCAAAAATTAAAAAAACAACGGGCTATAACCCATGTTTTTTGAAATTTTGAAATTTTTTCAAATCCTCAAAAATGATGAAAAACGGCGTGCTATAGTATGCCATACGGTAGGGGCTATAGCCCATGTTCAAAAATGATGAAAAACTAGGTTATTTTTTTTTTTTTTTAATTCAAAAAACGATGGGCTATAACCCATGTTTTTTGAAATTTTGAATTTTTTTAAATCCTCAAAAATGATGAAAAATGATGAAAAACGGCGTGCTATAGTATGCCGTACGGTAGGGGCTATAGCCCATGTTCAAAAATTATGAAAAACAAGGTTAATTTTTTTTTTCAAAAATTCAAAAAACGATGGGCTATAACCCATGTTTTTGAAAATTTGATTTTTTTTCAAATCCTCAAAAATGATGAAAAATGATGAAAAACGACGTGCTATAGTATGCCGTACGGTAGGGGCTATAGCCCATGTTCAAAAATGATGAAAAACTAGGTTAATTTTTTTTTCAAAAATTAAAAAAACAATGGGCTATAACCCATGTTTTTTGAAATTTTGAAATTTTTTCAAATCCTCAAAAATGATGAAAAACGGCGTGCTATAGTATGCCGTACGGTAGGGGCTATAGCCCATGTTCAAAAATGATGAAAAACGAGGTTAATTTTTTTTTTCAAAAAATCAAAAAACGATGGGCTATAACCCATGTTTTTTTTAATTTTGAATTTTTTTCAAATCCTCAAAAATGATGAAAAACGGCGTGCTATAGTATGCCGTACGGTAGGGGCTATAGCCCATGTTCAAAAATGATGAAAAACGAGGTAATTTTTTTTTTTCAAAAATTCAAAAAACGATGGGCTATAACCCATGTTTTTTGAAATTTTGATTTTTTAAAAAATCCTCAAAAATGATGAAAAATGATGAAAAACGGCGTGCTATAGTATCCCGTACGGTAGGGGCTATAGCCCATGTTCAAAAATGATGAAAAACTAGGTTATTTTTTTTTTTTTTTAATTCAAAAAACGATGGGCTATAACCCATGTTTTTTGAAATTTTGAATTTTTTTAAATCCTCAAAAATGATGAAAAATGATGAAAAACGGCGTGCTATAGTATGCCGTACGGTAGGGGCTATAGCCCATGTTCAAAAATGATGAAAAACGAGGTTAATTTCTTTTTTCAAAAATTCAAAGAACGATGGGCTATAACCCATGTTTTTTGAAATTTAGAAATTTTTTCAAATCCTCAAAAATGATGAAAAACGGCGTGCTATAGTATGCCGTACGGTAGGGGCTATAGCCCATGTTCAAAAATGATGAAAAACGAGGTTAAAAAAAAATTCAAATTTTCAAAAAACGATGGGCTATAACCCATGTTTTTTGAAATTTTGATTTTTTTTCAAATCCTCAAATGATGAAAAACGGCGTGCTATAGTATGCCGTACGGTAGGGGCTATAGCCCATGTTCAAAAATGATGAAAAACAAGGTTAATTTTTTTTTCCAAAAATTCAAAAAACGATGGGCTATAACCCATGTTTTTGAAAATTTGATTTTTTTTCAAATCCTCAAAAATGATGAAAAATGATGAAAAACGACGTGCTATAGTATGCCGTACGGTAGGGGCTATAGCCCATGTTCAAAAATGATGAAAAACTAGGTTAATTTTTTTTTCAAAAATTAAAAAAACAACGGGCTATAACCCATGTTTTTTGAAATTTTGAAATTTTTTCAAATCCTCAAAAATGATGAAAAACGGCGTGCTATAGTATGCCATACGGTAGGGGCTATAGCCCATGTTCAAAAATGATGAAAAACTAGGTTATTTTTTTTTTTTTTAATTCAAAAAACGATGGGCTATAACCCATGTTTTTTGAAATTTTGAATTTTTTTAAATCCTCAAAAATGATGAAAAATGATGAAAAACGGCGTGCTATAGTATGCCGTACGGTAGGGGCTATAGCCCATGTTCAAAAATGATGAAAAACGAGGTTAATTTCTTTTTTCAAAAATTCAAAGAACGATGGGCTATAACCCATGTTTTTTGAAATTTAGAAATTTTTTCAAATCCTCAAAAATGATGAAAAACGGCGTGCTATAGTATGCCGTACGGTAGGGGCTATAGCCCATGTTCAAAAATGATGAAAAACGAGGTTAAAAAAAAATTCAAAATTTCAAAAAACGATGGGCTATAACCCATGTTTTTTGAAATTTTGATTTTTTTTCAAATCCTCAAATGATGAAAAACGGCGTGCTATAGTATGCCGTACGGTAGGGGCTATAGCCCATGTTCAAAAATGATGAAAAACAAGGTTAATTTTTTTTTCCAAAAATTCAAAAAACGATGGGCTATAACCCATGTTTTTGAAAATTTGATTTTTTTTCAAATCCTCAAAAATGATGAAAAATGATGAAAAACGACGTGCTATAGTATGCCGTACGGTAGGGGCTATAGCCCATGTTCAAAAATGATGAAAAACTAGGTTAATTTTTTTTTCAAAAATTAAAAAAACAACGGGCTATAACCCATGTTTTTTGAAATTTTGAAATTTTTTCAAATCCTCAAAAATGATGAAAAACGGCGTGCTATAGTATGCCATACGGTAGGGGCTATAGCCCATGTTCAAAAATGATGAAAAACGAGGTTAATTTTTTTTTTCAAAAAATCAAAAAACGATGGGCTATAACCCATGTTTTTTTTTATTTTGAATTTTTTTCAAATCCTCAAAAATGATGAAAAACGGCGTGCTATAGTATGCCGTACGGTAGGGGCTATAGCCCATGTTCAAAAATGATGAAAAACTAGGTTAATTTTTTTTTTTTAATTCAAAAAACGATGGGCTATAACCCATGTTTTTTGAAATTTTGAATTTTTTTAAATCCTCAAAAATGATGAAAAATGATGAAAAACGGCGTGCTATAGTATGCCGTACGGTAGGGGCTATAGCCCATGTTCAAAAATGATGAAAAACGAGGTTAATTTCTTTTTTCAAAAATTCAAAGAACGATGGGCTATAACCCATGTTTTTTGAAATTTAGAATTTTTTTCAAATCCTCAAAAATGATGAAAAACGGCGTGCTATAGTATGCCGTACGGTAGGGGCTATAGCCCATGTTCAAAAATGATGAAAAACGAGGTTAATTTTTTTTTCAAAATTTCAAAAAACGATGGGCTATAACCCATGTTTTTTGAAATTTTTATTTTTTTTCAAATCCTCAAATGATGAAAAACGGCGTGCTATAGTATGCCGTACGGTAGGGGCTATAGCCCATGTTACAAAATGATGAAAAACGAGTTTTTTTTTTTTTTTTTTAATTCAAAAAACGATGGGCTATAACCCATGTTTTTTTAAATTTAGATTTTTTAAAAAATCCTCAAAAATGATGAAAAATGATGAAAAACGGCGTGCTATAGTATGCCGTACGGTAGGGGCTATAGCCCATGTTAAAAAATGATGAAAAACGAGGTTAATTTTTTTTTCAAAAAATCAAAAAACAATGGGCTATAACCCATGTTTTTTTTAATTTTGAATTTTTTTCAAATCCTCAAAAATGATGAAAAACGGCGTGCTATAGTATGCCGTAAGGTAGGGGCTATAGCCCATGTTCAAAAATGATGAAAAACGAGGTTAATTTTTTTTTCAAAAATTCAAAAAACAATGGGCTATAACCCATGTTTTTTTTAATTTTGAATTTTTTTCAAATCCTCAAAAATGATGAAAAACGGCGTGCTATAGTATGCCGTAAGGTAGGGGCTATAGCCCATGTTCAAAAATGATGAAAAACGAGGTTAATTTTTTTTTCAAAAAATCAAAAAACAATGGGCTATAACCCATGTTTTTTTTTTTTTTGAATTTTTTTCAAATCCTCAAAAATGATGAAAAACGGCGTGCTATAGTATGCCGTAAGGTAGGGGCTATAGCCCATGTTCAAAAATGATGAAAAACTAGGTTATTTTTTTTTTTTTTTAATTCAAAAAACGATGGGCTATAACCCATGTTTTTTGAAATTTTGAATTTTTTTAAATCCTCAAAAATGATGAAAAATGATGAAAAACGGCGTGCTATAGTATGCCGTACGGTAGGGGCTATAGCCCATGTTCAAAAATGATGAAAAACGAGGTTAATTTCTTTTTTCAAAAATTCAAAGAACGATGGGCTATAACCCATGTTTTTTGAAATTTAGAAATTTTTTCAAATCCTCAAAAATGATGAAAAACGGCGTGCTATAGTATGCCGTACGGTAGGGGCTATAGCCCATGTTCAAAAATGATGAAAAACGAGGTTAAAAAAAAATTCAAAATTTCAAAAAACGATGGGCTATAACCCATGTTTTTTGAAATTTTGATTTTTTTTCAAATCCTCAAATGATGAAAAACGGCGTGCTATAGTATGCCGTACGGTAGGGGCTATAGCCCATGTTCAAAAATGATGAAAAACAAGGTTAATTTTTTTTTCCAAAAATTCAAAAAACGATGGGCTATAACCCATGTTTTTGAAAATTTGATTTTTTTTCAAATCCTCAAAAATGATGAAAAATGATGAAAAACGACGTGCTATAGTATGCCGTACGGTAGGGGCTATAGCCCATGTTCAAAAATGATGAAAAACTAGGTTAATTTTTTTTTCAAAAATTAAAAAAACAACGGGCTATAACCCATGTTTTTTGAAATTTTGAAATTTTTTCAAATCCTCAAAAATGATGAAAAACGGCGTGCTATAGTATGCCATACGGTAGGGGCTATAGCCCATGTTCAAAAATGATGAAAAACGAGGTTAATTTTTTTTTTCAAAAAATCAAAAAACGATGGGCTATAACCCATGTTTTTTTTTATTTTGAATTTTTTTCAAATCCTCAAAAATGATGAAAAACGGCGTGCTATAGTATGCCGTACGGTAGGGGCTATAGCCCATGTTCAAAAATGATGAAAAACTAGGTTAATTTTTTTTTTTTAATTCAAAAAACGATGGGCTATAACCCATGTTTTTTGAAATTTTGAATTTTTTTAAATCCTCAAAAATGATGAAAAATGATGAAAAACGGCGTGCTATAGTATGCCGTACGGTAGGGGCTATAGCCCATGTTCAAAAATGATGAAAAACGAGGTTAATTTCTTTTTTCAAAAATTCAAAGAACGATGGGCTATAACCCATGTTTTTTGAAATTTAGAATTTTTTTCAAATCCTCAAAAATGATGAAAAACGGCGTGCTATAGTATGCCGTACGGTAGGGGCTATAGCCCATGTTCAAAAATGATGAAAAACGAGGTTAATTTTTTTTTCAAAATTTCAAAAAACGATGGGCTATAACCCATGTTTTTTGAAATTTTTATTTTTTTTCAAATCCTCAAATGATGAAAAACGGCGTGCTATAGTATGCCGTACGGTAGGGGCTATAGCCCATGTTACAAAATGATGAAAAACGAGTTTTTTTTTTTTTTTTTTAATTCAAAAAACGATGGGCTATAACCCATGTTTTTTTAAATTTAGATTTTTTAAAAAATCCTCAAAAATGATGAAAAATGATGAAAAACGGCGTGCTATAGTATGCCGTACGGTAGGGGCTATAGCCCATGTTAAAAAATGATGAAAAACGAGGTTAATTTTTTTTTCAAAAAATCAAAAAACAATGGGCTATAACCCATGTTTTTTTTAATTTTGAATTTTTTTCAAATCCTCAAAAATGATGAAAAACGGCGTGCTATAGTATGCCGTAAGGTAGGGGCTATAGCCCATGTTCAAAAATGATGAAAAACGAGGTTAATTTTTTTTTCAAAAATTCAAAAAACAATGGGCTATAACCCATGTTTTTTTTAATTTTGAATTTTTTTCAAATCCTCAAAAATGATGAAAAACGGCGTGCTATAGTATGCCGTAAGGTAGGGGCTATAGCCCATGTTCAAAAATGATGAAAAACGAGGTTAATTTTTTTTTCAAAAAATCAAAAAACAATGGGCTATAACCCATGTTTTTTTTTTTTTTGAATTTTTTTCAAATCCTCAAAAATGATGAAAAACGGCGTGCTATAGTATGCCGTAAGGTAGGGGCTATAGCCCATGTTCAAAAATGATGAAAAACAAGGTAATTTTTTTTTCAAAAAATTCAAAAAACGATGGGCTATAACCCATGTTTTTTGAAATTTAGATTTTTTTTAAAATCCTCAAAAATGATGAAAAATGATGAAAAACGGCGTGCTATAGTATGCCGTACGGTAGGGGCTATAGCCCATGTTCAAAAATGATGAAAAACGAGGTTAATTTCTTTTTTCAAAAATTCAAAGAACGATGGGCTATAACCCATGTTTTTTGAAATTTTGATTTTTTTTCAAATCCTCAAAAATGATGAAAAATGATGAAAAACTACGTGCTATAGTATGCCGTACGGTAGGGGCTATAGCCCATGTTCAAAAATGATGAAAAACGAGGTTATTTTTTTTTTTTAATTAAAAAAACGATGGGCTATAACCCATGTTTTTTTTTATTTAGATTTTTTTTTAAATCCTCAAAAATGATGAAAAATGATGAAAAATGGCGTGCTATAGTATGCCGTACGGTAGGGGCTATAGCCCATGTTCAAAAACGATGAAAAACGAGGTTAATTTTTTTTTTTTAAATCAAAAAACAATGGGCTATAACCCATGTTTTTTTTTATTTTGAATTTTTTTCAAATCCTCAAAAATGATGAAAAACGGCGTGCTATAGTATGCCGTAAGGTAGGGGCTATAGCCCATGTTCAAAAATGATGAAAAACGAGGTTAATTTTTTTTTTTTAAATCAAAAAACAATGGGCTATAACCCATGTTTTTTTTTATTTTGAATTTTTTTCAAATCCTCAAAAATGATGAAAAACGGCGTGCTATAGTATGCCGTAAGGTAGGGGCTATAGCCCATGTTCAAAAATGATGAAAAACTAGGTTACTTTTTTTTTTCCAAAAATTCTAAAAACGAGGGGCTATAACCCATGTTTTTTGAAATTTTGATTTTTAAAAAAATCCTCAAAAATGATGAAAAATGATGAAAAACGGCGTGCTATAGTATGCCGTACGGTAGGGGCTATAGCCCATGTTCAAAAATGATGAAAAACAAGGTAATTTTTTTTTTCAAAAATTCAAAAAACGATGGGCTATAACCCATGTTTTTGAAAATTTAATTTTTTTTCAAATCCTCAAAAATGATGAAAAATGATGAAAAACGACGTGCTATAGTATGCCGTACGGTAGGGGCTATAGCCCATGTTCAAAAATGATGAAAAACGAGGTTAATTTTTTTTTTCAAAAAATCTAAAAACGATGGGCTATAACCCATGTTTTTTTTTATTTTGAATTTTTTTCAAATCCTCAAAAATGATGAAAAACGGCGTGCTATAGTATGCCGTACGGTAGGGGCTATAGCCCATGTTCAAAAATGATGAAAAACGAGGTAATTTTTTTTTCCAAAAAATCAAAAAACAATGGGCTATAACCCATGTTTTTTTTTATTTTGAATTTTTTTCAAATCCTCAAAAATGATGAAAAACGGCGTGCTATAGTATGCCGTAAGGTAGGGGCTATAGCCCATGTTCAAAAATGATGAAAAACTAGGTTAATTTTTTTTTTCAAAAATTCTAAAAACGATGGGCTATAACCCATGTTTTTTATTTGATTTTTTTTCAAATCCTCAAAAATGATGAAAAATGATGAAAAACGACGTGCTATAGTATGCCGTACGGTAGGGGCTATAGCCCATGTTCAAAAATGATGAAAAACTAGGTTAATTTCTTTTTCAAAAATTAAAAAAACAATGGGCTATAACCCATGTTTTTTTGAAATTTTGAAATTTTTTCAAATCCTCAAAAATGATGAAAAACGGCGTGCTATAGTATGCCGTACGGTAGGGGCTATAGCCCATGTTCAAAAATGATGAAAAACGAGGTTAATTTTTTTTTTTTTTAATCAAAAAACGATGGGCTATAACCCATGTTTTTTTTTATTTTGAATTTTTTTCAAATCCTCAAAAATGATGAAAAACGGCGTGCTATAGTATGCCGTACGGTAGGGGCTATAGCCCATGTTCAAAAATGATGAAAAACTAGGTTATTTTTTTTTTTCAAAAATTCAAAAAACGATGGGCTATAACCCATGTTTTTTGAAATTTTGATTTTTTTTAAATCCTCAAAAATGATGAAAAATGATGAAAAACGGCGTGCTATAGTATGCCGTACGGTAGGGGCTATAGCCCATGTTCAAAAATGATGAAAAACGAGGTTAATTTCTTTTTTTTAAAATTCAAAGAACGATGGGCTATAACCCATGTTTTTTGAAATTTAGAAATTTTTTCAAATCCTCAAAAATGATGAAAAACGGCGTGCTATAGTATGCCGTACGGTAGGGGCTATAGCCCATGTTCAAAAATGATGAAAAACGAGGTTAAAAAAAAAATCAAAATTTCAAAAAACGATGGGCTATAACCCATGTTTTTTGAAATTTTGAATTTTTTTCAAATCCTCAAATGATGAAAAACGACGTGCTATAGTATGCCGTACGGTAGGGGCTATAGCCCATGTTCAAAAATGATGAAAAACGAGGTTAATTTTTTTTTTCAAAAATTCTAAAAACGATGGGCTATAACCCATGTTTTTGAAATTTTGAATTTTTTTCAAATCCTCAAAAATGATGAAAAATGATGAAAAACGGCGTGCTATAGTATGCCGTACGGTAGGGGCTATAGCCCATGTTCAAAAATGATGAAAAACAAGGTTAATTTTTTTTTTCAAAAATTCAAAAAACGATGGGCTATAACCCATGTTTTTGAAAATTTGATTTTTTTTCAAATCCTCAAAAATGATGAAAAATGATGGAAAACGACGTGCTATAGTATGCCGTACGGTAGGGGCTATAGCCCATGTTCAAAAATGATGAAAAACTAGGTTAATTTTTTTTTCAAAAATTAAAAAAACAATGGGCTATAACCCATGTTTTTTGAATTTTTGAAATTTTTTCAAATCCTCAAAAATGATGAAAAACGGCGTGCTATAGTATGCCGTACGGTAGGGGCTATAGCCCATGTTCAAAAATGATGAAAAACGAGGTTAATTTTTTTTTTCAAAAAATCAAAAAACGATGGGCTATAACCCATGTTTTTTTTAATTTAGAATTTTTTTCAAATCCTCAAAAATGATGAAAAACGGCGTGCTATAGTATGCCGTACGGTAGGGGCTATAGCCCATGTTCAAAAATGATGAAAAACGAGGTTAATTTTTTTTTCAAAAATTCAAAAAACGATGGGCTATAACCCATGTTTTTTGAAATTTTGATTTTTTTTTTAAATCCTCAAAAATGATGAAAAATTATGAAAAACGGCGTGCTATAGTATGCCGTACGGTAGGGGCTATAGCCCATGTTCAAAAATGATGAAAAACTAGGTTAATTTTTTTTTTCAAAAATTCAAAAAACGATGGGCTATAACCCATGTTTTTTGAAATTTTGAATTTTTTTAAATCCTCAAAAATGATGAAAAATGATGAAAAACGGCGTGCTATAGTATGCCGTACGGTAGGGGCTATAGCCCATGTTCAAAAATGATGAAAAACTAGGTTAATTTTTTTTTTCAAAAATTCAAAAAACGATGGGCTATAACCCATGTTTTTTGAAATTTTGAATTTTTTTAAATCCTCAAAAATGATGAAAAATGATGAAAAACGGCGTGCTATAGTATGCCGTACGGTAGGGGCTATAGCCCATGTTCAAAAATGATGAAAAACGAGGTTAATTTCTTTTTTCAAAAATTCAAAGAACGATGGGCTATAACCCATGTTTTTTGAAATTTAGAATTTTTTTTCAAATCCTCAAAAATGATGAAAAACGGCGTGCTATAGTATGCCGTACGGTAGGGGCTATAGCCCATGTTCAAAAATGATGAAAAACGAGGTTAAAAAAAAATTCAAAATTTCAAAAAACGATGGGCTATAACCCATGTTTTTTGAAATTTTGATTTTTTTTCAAATCCTCAAATGATGAAAAACGACGTGCTATAGTATGCCGTACGGTAGGGGCTATAGCCCATGTTCAAAAATGATGAAAAACTAGGTTAATTTTTTTTTTCAAAAATTCAAAAAACGATGGGCTATAACCCATGTTTTTGAAATTTTGAATTTTTTTCAAATCCTCAAAAATGATGAAAAATGATGAAAAACGGCGTGCTATAGTATGCCGTACGGTAGGGGCTATAGCCCATGTTCAAAAATGATGAAAAACGAGGTAATTTTTTTTTCAAAAAATCAAAAAACAATGGGCTATAACCCATGTTTTTTTATTTTTTGAATTTTTTTTAAATCCTCAAAAATGATGAAAAACGGCGTGCTATAGTATGCCGTAAGGTAGGGGCTATAGCCCATGTTCAAAAATGATGAAAAACTAGGTAAATTTTTTTTTTCAAAAATTATAAAAACGATGGGCTATAACCCATGTTTTTTGAAATTTTGATTTTTTTTTTAAATCCTCAAAAATGATGAAAAATGATGAAAAACGGCGTGCTATAGTATGCCGTACGGTAGGGGCTATAGCCCATGTTCAAAAATGATGAAAAACAAGGTTAATTTTTTTTTTCAAAAATTCAAAAAACGATGGGCTATAACCCATGTTTTTTGAAATTTTGAAATTTTTTAAATCCTCAAAAATGATGAAAAATGATGAAAAAACGGCGTGCTATAGTATGCCGTACGGTAGGGGCTATAGCCCATGTTCAAAAATGATGAAAAAACGAGGTTAATTTCTTTTTTCAAAAATTCAAAGAACGATGGGCTATAACCCATGTTTTTTGAAATTTAGAATTTTTTTCAAATCCTCAAAAATGATGAAAAACGGCGTGCTATAGTATGCCGTACGGTAGGGGCTATAGCCATGTTCAAAAATGATGAAAAACGAGGTTAAAAAAAAATCAAAATTTCAAAAACGATGGGCTATAACCCATGTTTTTTGAAATTTTGATTTTTTTTCAAATCCTCAAATGATGAAAAACGACGTGCTATAGTATGCCGTACGGTAGGGGCTATAGCCCATGTTCAAAAATGATGAAAAACTAGGTTAATTTTTTTTTCAAAAAATCAAAAAACAATGGGCTATAACCCATGTTTTTTTATTTTTTGAATTTTTTTAAATCCTCAAAAATGATGAAAAACGGCGTGCTATAGTATGCCGTAAGGTAGGGGCTATAGCCCATGTTCAAAAATGATGAAAAACTAGGTAAATTTTTTTTTTCAAAAATTCTAAAAACGATGGGCTATAACCCATGTTTTTTGAAATTTTGATTTTTTTTTAAATCTCAAAATGATGAAAAATGATGAAAAACGGCGTGCTATAGTATGCCGTACGGTAGGGGCTATAGCCCATGTTCAAAAATGATGAAAAACAAGGTTAATTTTTTTTTTTCAAAAATTAAAAAAACGATGGGCTATAACCCATGTTTTTTGAAATTTTGAATTTTTTTAAATCCTCAAAAATGATGAAAAATGATGAAAAACGGCGTGCTATAGTATGCCGTACGGTAGGGGCTATAGCCCATGTTCAAAAATGATGAAAAACGAGGTTAATTTCTTTTTCAAAAATTCAAAGAACGATGGGCTATAACCCATGTTTTTTGAAATTTAGAAATTTTTTCAAATCCTCAAAAATGATGAAAAACGGCGTGCTATAGTATGCCGTACGGTAGGGGCTATAGCCCATGTTCAAAAATGATGAAAAACTAGGTAAATTTTTTTTTCAAAAATTCAAAAAACGATGGGGCTATAACCCATGTTTTTTGAAATTTTGAATTTTTTTCAAATCCTCAAAAATGATGAAAAATGATGAAAAACGGCGTGCTATAGTATGCCGTACGGTAGGGGCTATAGCCCATGTTCAAAAATGATGAAAAACTAGGTAATTTTTTTTTTCAAAAATTCTAAAAACTATGGGCTATAACCCATGTTTTTTGAAATTTTGAATTTTTTCGAATCCTCAAAAATGATGAAAAATGATGAAAAACGGTGTGCTATAGTATGCCGTACGGTAGGGGCTATAGCCCATGTTCAAAAATGATGAAAAACTAGGTTAATTTTTTTTTCAAAAATTAAAAAAACAATGGGCTATAACCCATGTTTTTTGAAATTTTGAAATTTTTTCAAATCCTCAAAAATGATGAAAAACGGCGTGCTATAGTATGCCGTACGGTAGGGGCTATAGCCCATGTTCAAAAATGATGAAAAACGAGGTTAATTTTTTTTTTCAAAAAATCAAAAAACGATGGGCTATAACCCATGTTTTTTTTTATTTTGAATTTTTTTCAAATCCTCAAAAATGATGAAAAACGGCGTGCTATAGTATGCCGTACGGTAGGGGCTATAGCCCATGTTCAAAAATGATGAAAAACGAGGTAATGTTTTTTTCAAAAATTCTAAAAACGATGGGCTATAACCCATGTTTTTTGAAATTTAGATTTTTTAAAAAATCCTCAAAAATGATGAAAAACGGCGTGCTATAGTATGCCGTACGGTAGGGGCTATAGCCCATGTTCAAAAATGATGAAAAACTAGGTTAATTTTTTTTTTCAAAAATTCAAAAAGCGATGGGCTATAACCCATGTTTTTTGAAATTTTGAATTTTTTTAAATCCTCAAAAATGATGAAAAATGATGAAAAACGGCGTGCTATAGTATGCCATACGGTAGGGGCTATAGCCCATGTTCAAAAATGATGAAAAACGAGGTTAATTTCTTTTTTCAAAAATTCAAAGAACGATGGGCTATAACCCATGTTTTTTGAAATTTAGAATTTTTTTCAAATCCTCAAAAATGATGAAAAACGGCGTGCTATAGTATGCCGTACGGTAGGGGCTATAGCCCATGTTCAAAAATGATGAAAAACGAGGTTAAAAAAAAAATCAAAATTTCAAAAAACGATGGGCTATAACCCATGTTTTTTGAAATTTTTATTTTTTTTCAAATCCTCAAATGATGAAAAACGACGTGCTATAGTATGCCGTACGGTAGGGGCTATAGCCCATGTTCAAAAATGATGAAAAACGAGGTTAATTTTTTTTTTCAAAAATTCAAAAAACGATGGGCTATAACCCATGTTTTTGAAATTTTGAATTTTTTTCAAATCCTCAAAAATGATGAAAAATGATGAAAAACGGCGTGCTATAGTATGCCGTACGGTAGGGGCTATAGCCCATGTTCAAAAATGATGAAAAACGAGGTTAATTTTTTTTTCAAAAAATCAAAAAACAATGGGCTATAACCCATGTTTTGTTTTTTTTTTAATTTTTTTCAAATCCTCAAAAATGATGAAAAACGGCGTGCTATAGTATGCCGTAAGGTAGGGGCTATAGCCCATGTTCAAAAATGATGAAAAACAAGGTAATTTTTTTTTTTCAAAAATTCAAAAAACGATGGGCTATAACCCATGTTTTTTGAAATTTTGAATTTTTTTAAATCCTCAAAAATGATGAAAAATGATGAAAAACGGCGTGCTATAGTATGCCGTACGGTAGGGGCTATAGCCCATGTTCAAAAATGATGAAAAACGAGGTTAATTTCTTTTTTCAAAAATTCAAAGAACGATGGGCTATAACCCATGTTTTTGAAATTTAGAAATTTTTTCAAATCCTCAAAAATGATGAAAAACGGCGTGCTATAGTATGCCGTACGGTAGGGGCTATAGCCCATGTTCAAAAATGATGAAAAACTAGGTAATTTTTTTTTCCAAAAATTCAAAAAACGATGGGCTATAACCCATGTTTTTTGAAATTTTGAATTTTTTTCAAATCCTCAAAAATGATGAAAAATGATGAAAAACGGCGTGCTATAGTATGCCGTACGGTAGGGGCTATAGCCCATGTTCAAAAATGATGAAAAACTAGGTAAATTTCTTTTTCAAAAATTCAAAAAACGATGGGCTATAACCCATGTGTTTTGAAATTTTGAATTTTTTTCAAATCCTCAAAAATGATGAAAAATGATGAAAAACGGCGTGCTATAGTATGCCGTACGGTAGGGGCTATAGCCCATGTTAAAAAATGATGAAAAACTAGGTTAATTTTTGTTTCAAAAATTAAAAAAACAATGGGCTATAACCCATGTTTTTTGAAATTTTGAAATTTTTTCAAATCCTCAAAAATGATGAAAAACGGCGTGCTATAGTAGGGGAGGATGGGGAAGATGAACCGTCGGGTAAGTTGAACCACCCCCTGTATCTTTAAAACTACACACATGAGTTGTCATGTGACCTCAAAATCAGGACACACGCACCATTTCAACCTGACTGTGAAGATGAGAGACACATGGACAAAGTGGAAAGTACATTTATACACAAAAAGTGTTTTTTTGCTGGTCAAAGTTAAAAAAAAACTTTTCTGGAATAATCATTTTTATATTAAAGCAAAAGCACCCAGGTCTAAACGTATATATCATGCATGTTGGTTATATACCAATGTATAAAACCCATGTGAATCATTTAGCTAAACATTAGCCTGGAGCATTAAGCTAGCCATGTTTAGTCAAAAAGTGGCCATGGGGCAAGTTGAACCAATTCCTTGGGGTAAATTGAGCCAATTTTCTTAATGTGAATCACCATTCATATTTTTGTATTAAGTATTAGCTACTCAAATTATACTGAATGACCTTTAATTTGGATGTTTGCAAATGTTTGCAAATTTGCTATATTGTATTAACAATATTGCAAATATTATAAGGTTCTGAATAACAAACTTTATTTAATTGTCTTTATATTGTTTAAATAATAAATAAACAGATAAATAAGACTATTTGCAAAAGGGAAAACTGTTATTAAATTATTTTCAATACGTGAATACATTATCTGTTCAAGTTTAAGCTCTTTACATTAAAATATCATGTGGTTCAATTTTGGATCAACTTACCCCTTACCTGGGGCAAATTGAGCCACTTTTTTTTTTTTTTTTGAAAGGTCATATTTTTCATGGCCCTTTGTCATAGCTGCTTACTCATCATTTCAATTGATAGAGGACATCCTGAAATATGTGTAGATCATTAGATTTGACTGCCATCTCATTTTGCCTTGCTTCCAGGACAACTTAAGTAAAAAGTGGTTCATCTTCCCCCGCCGTACGGTAGGGGCTATAGCCCATGTTCAAAAATGATGAAAAACGAGGTAATTTTTTTTTTCAAAAATTCAAAAAACGATGGGCTATAACCCATGTTTTTGGAAATTTTGAATTTTTTTAAATCCTCAAAAATGATGAAAAATGATGAAAAACGGCGTGCTATAGTATGCCGTACGGTAGGGGCTATAGCCCATGTTCAAAAATGATGAAAAACGAGGTTAATTTCTTTTTTCAAAAATTCAAAGAACAATGGGCTATAACCCATGTTTTTTGAAATTTAGAATTTTTTTCAAATCCTCAAAAATGATGAAAAACGGCGTGCTATAGTATGCCGTACGGTAGGGGCTATAGCCCATGTTCAAAAATGATGAAAAACGAGGTTAAAAAAAAAATCAAAATTTCAAAAAACGATGGGCTATAACCCATGTTTTTTGAATTTTTTATTTTTTTTCAAATCCTCAAATGATGAAAAACGACGTGCTATAGTATGCCGTACGGTAGGGGCTATAGCCCATGTTCAAAAATGATGAAAAACGAGGTTAATTTTTTTTTTCAAAAATTCAAAAAACGATGGGCTATAACCCATGTTTTTGAAATTTTGAATTTTTTTCAAATCCTCAAAAATGATGAAAAATGATGAAAAACGGCGTGCTATAGTATGCCGTACGGTAGGGGCTATAGCCCATGTTCAAAAATGATGAAAAACGAGGTTAATTTTTTTTCAAAAAATCAAAAAACAATGGGCTATAACCCATGTTTTTTTTTTTTTTGAATTTTTTTCAAATCCTCAAAAATGATGAAAAACGGCGTGCTATAGTATGCCGTAAGGTAGGGGCTATAGCCCATGTTCAAAAATGATGAAAAACTAGGTTAATTTTTTTTTTCAAAAATTCTAAAAACGATGGGCTATAACCCATGTTTTTTTAAATTTAGATTTTTTTTTAAATCCTCAAAAATGATGAAAAATGATGAAAAACGGCGTGCTATAGTATGCCGTACGGTAGGGGCTATAGCCCATGTTCAAAAATGATGAAAAACAAGGTAAATTTTTTTTTTCAAAAATTCAAAAAACGATGGGCTATAACCCATGTTTTTTGAAATTTTGATTTTTTTTTAAATCCTCAAAAATGATGAAAAATGATGAAAAACGGCGTGCTATAGTATGCCGTACGGTAGGGGCTATAGCCCATGTTCAAAAATGATGAAAAACAAGGTTAATTTTTTTTTTCAAAAATTCAAAAAACGATGGGCTATAACCCATGTTTTTGAAAATTAGATTTTTTTTCAAATCCTCAAAAATGATGAAAAATGATGAAAAACGACGTGCTATAGTATGCCGTACGGTAGGGGCTATAGCCCATGTTCAAAAATGATGAAAAACTAGGTTAATTTTTTTTTCAAAAATTCAAAGAACGATGGGCTATAACCCATGTTTTTTGAAATTTAGATTTTTTTTCAAATCCTCAAAAATGATGAAAAACGGCGTGCTATAGTATGCCGTAAGGTAGGGGCTATAGCCCATGTTCAAAAATGATGAAAAACGAGGTTAAAAAAAAAATCAAAATTTCAAAAAACGATGGGCTATAACCCATGTTTTTTGAATTTTTGAATTTTTTTCAAATCCTCAAATGATGAAAAACGGCGTGCTATAGTATGCCGTACGGTAGGGGCTATAGCCCATGTTCAAAAATGATGAAAAACGAGGTTAATTTCTTTTTTCAAAAATTCAAAGAACGATGGTCTATAACCCATGTTTTTTGAAATTTTGATTTTTTTTCAAATCCTCAAAAATGATGAAAAACGGCGTGCTATAGTATGCCGTACGGTAGGGGCTATAGCCCATGTTCAAAAATGATGAAAAACGAGGTTATTTTTTTTTTTAATTAAAAAAACGATGGGCTATAACCCATGTTTTTTTTTATTTAGATTTTTTTTTAAATCCTCAAAAATGATGAAAAATGATGAAAAACGGCGTGCTATAGTATGCCGTACGGTAGGGGCTATAGCCCATGTTCAAAAATGATGAAAAACGAGGTTAATTTTTTTTTTCAAAAATTCAAAAAACAATGGGCTATAACCCATGTTTTTGAAATTTTGATTTTTTTAAAAATCCTCAAAAATGATGAAAAATGATGAAAAACGGCGTGCTATAGTATGCCGTACGGTAGGGGCTATAGCCCATGTTCAAAAATGATGAAAAACGAGGTTAATTTTTTTTTTCAAAAATTCAAAAAACGATGGGCTATAACCCATGTTTTTGAAATTTTGATTTTTTTAAAAATCCTCAAAAATGATGAAAAATGATGAAAAACGGCGTGCTATAGTATGCCGTACGGTAGGGGCTATAGCCCATGTTCAAAAATGATGAAAAACGAGGTTAATTTCTTTTTTCAAAAATTCAAAGAACAATGGGCTATAACCCATGTTTTTTGAAATTTAGAATTTTTTTCAAATCCTCAAAAATGATGAAAAACGGCGTGCTATAGTATGCCGTACGGTAGGGGCTATAGCCCATGTTCAAAAATGATGAAAAACGAGGTTAAAAAAAAAATCAAAATTTCAAAAGACGATGGGCTATAACCCATGTTTTTTTAAATTTTTATTTTTTTTCAAATCCTCAAATGATGAAAAACGACGTGCTATAGTATGCCGTACGGTAGGGGCTATAGCCCATGTTCAAAAATGATGAAAAACAAGGTTAATTTTTTTTTTCAAAAATTCAAAAAACGATGGGCTATAACCCATGTTTTTGAAAATTAGATTTTTTTTCAAATCCTCAAAAATGATGAAAAATGATGAAAAACGACGTGCTATAGTATGCCGTACGGTAGGGGCTATAGCCCATGTTCAAAAATGATGAAAAACTAGGTTAATTTTTTTTTCAAAAATTCAAAGAACGATGGGCTATAACCCATGTTTTTTGAAATTTAGATTTTTTTTCAAATCCTCAAAAATGATGAAAGACGGCGTGCTATAGTATGCCGTACGGTAGGGGCTATAGCCCATGTTCAAAAATGATGAAAAACGAGGTTAATTTTTTTTTCAAAATTTCAAAAAACGATGGGCTATAACCCATGTTTTTTGAAATTTTGAATTTTTTTAAAATCCTCAAATGATGAAAAACGGCGTGCTATAGTATGCCGTACGGTAGGGTCTATAGCCCATGTTCAAAAATGATGAAAAACGAGGTTAATTTCTTTTTTCAAAAATTCAAAGAACGATGGGCTATAACCCATGTTTTTTGAAATTTTGATTTTTTTCCAAATCCTCAAAAATGATGAAAAATGATGAAAAATTACGTGCTATAGTATGCCGTACGGTAGGGGCTATAGCCCATGTTCAAAAATGATGAAAAACGAGGTTATTTTTTTTTTTTTTATTCAAAAAACGATGGGCTATAACCCATGTTTTTTTTTATTTAGATTTTTTTTTAAATCCTCAAAAATGATGAAAAATGATGAAAAACGGCGTGCTATAGTATGCCGTACGGTAGGGGCTATAGCCCATGTTCAAAAACGATGAAAAACGAGGTTAATTTTTTTTTCAAAAAATCAAAAAACAATGGGCTATAACCCATGTTTTTTTTAATTTTTAATTTTTTTCAAATCCTCAAAAATGATGAAAAACGGCGTGCTATAGTATGCCGTAAGGTAGGGGCTATAGCCCATGTTCAAAAATGATGAAAAACGAGGTTAATTTTTTTTTCAAAAAATCAAAAAACAATGGGCTATAACCCATGTTTTTTGAAATTTAGAATTTTTTTCAAATCCTCAAAAATGATGAAAAACGGCGTGCTATAGTATGCCGTACGGTAGGGGCTATAGCCCATGTTCAAAAATGATGAAAAACAAGGTTAAAAAAAAAATCAAAATTTCAAAAAACGATGGGCTATAACCCATGTTTTTTGAATTTTTTAATTTTTTTCAAATCCTCAAATGATGAAAAACGGCGTGCTATAGTATGCCGTACGGTAGGGGCTATAGCCCATGTTCAAAAATGATGAAAAACGAGGTTAATTTCTTTTTTCAAAAATTCAAAGAACGATGGGCTATAACCCATGTTTTTTGAAATTTTGATTTTTTTTCAAATCCTCAAAAATGATGAAAAATGATGAAAAACTACGTGCTATAGTATGCCGTACGGTAGGGGCTATAGCCCATGTTCAAAAATGATGAAAAACGAGGTTATTTTTTTTTTTTAATTAAAAAAACGATGGGCTATAACCCATGTTTTTTTTTATTTAGATTTTTTTTTAAATCCTCAAAAATGATGAAAAATGATGAAAAACGGCGTGCTATAGTATGCCGTACGGTAGGGGCTATAGCCCATGTTCAAAAATGATGAAAAACGAGGTTAATTTTTTTTTTCAAAAATTCAAAAAACGATGGGCTATAACCCATGTTTTTTGAAATTTTGATTTTTTTAAAAATCCTCAAAAATGATGAAAAATGATGAAAAACGGCGTGCTATAGTATGCCGTACGGTAGGGGCTATAGCCCATGTTCAAAAATGATGAAAAACTAGGTTAATTTTTTTTTTCAAAAATTCTAAAAACGATGGGCTATAACCCATGTTTTTGGAAATTTTGAATTTTTTTAAATCCTCAAAAATGATGAAAAATGATGAAAAACGGCGTGCTATAGTATGCCGTACGGTAGGGGCTATAGCCCATGTTCAAAAATGATGAAAAACGAGGTTAATTTCTTTTTTCAAAAATTCAAAGAACAATGGGCTATAACCCATGTTTTTTGAAATTTAGAATTTTTTTCAAATCCTCAAAAATGATGAAAAACGGCGTGCTATAGTATGCCGTACGGTAGGGGCTATAGCCCATGTTCAAAAATGATGAAAAACGAGGTTAAAAAAAAAATCAAAATTTCAAAAAACGATGGGCTATAACCCATGTTTTTTGAAATTTTTATTTTTTTTCAAATCCTCAAATGATGAAAAACGACGTGCTATAGTATGCCGTACGGTAGGGGCTATAGCCCATGTTCAAAAATGATGAAAAACGAGGTTAATTCTTTTTTTCAAAAATTCAAAAAACGATGGGCTATAACCCATGTTTTTGAAATTTTGAATTTTTTTCAAATCCTCAAAAATGATGAAAAATGATGAAAAACGGCGTGCTATAGTATGCCGTACGGTAGGGGCTATAGCCCATGTTCAAAAATGATGAAAAACGAGGTTAATTTATTTTTTTTTAAATCAAAAAACAATGGGCTATAACCCATGTTTTTTTTTTTTTTTGAATTTTTTTCAAATCCTCAAAAATGATGAAAAACGGCGTGCTATAGTATGCCGTAAGGTAGGGGCTATAGCCCATGTTCAAAAATGATGAAAAACTAGGTTAATTTTTTTTTTCAAAAATTCTAAAAACGATGGGCTATAACCCATGTTTTTTGAAATTTTGATTTTTTTTTAAATCCTCAAAAATGATGAAAAATGATGAAAAACGGCGTGCTATAGTATGCCGTACGGTAGGGGCTATAGCCCATGTTCAAAAATGATGAAAAACAAGGTAATTTTTTTTTTCAAAAATTCAAAAAACGATGGGCTATAACCCATGTTTTTTGAAATTTTGAATTTTTTTAAATCCTCAAAAATGATGAAAAATGATGAAAAACGGCGTGCTATAGTATGCCGTACGGTAGGGGCTATAGCCCATGTTCAAAAATGATGAAAAACGAGGTTAATTTCTTTTTTCAAAAATTCAAAGAACGATGGGCTATAACCCATGTTTTTGGAAATTTAGAAATTTTTTCAAATCCTCAAAAATGATGAAAAACGGCGTGCTATAGTATGCCGTAAGGTAGGGGCTATAGCCCATGTTCAAAAATGATGAAAAACTAGGTTAATTTTTTTTTTCAAAAATTCTAAAAACGATGGGCTATAACCCATGTTTTTTGAAAATTTGATTTTTTTTTAAATCCTCAAAAATGATGAAAAATGATGAAAAACGACGTGCTATAGTATGCCGTACGGTAGGGGCTATAGCCCATGTTCAAAAATGATGAAAAACTAGGTTAATTTTTTTTCAAAAATTCAAAGAACGATGGGCTATAACCCATGTTTTTTGAAATTTAGATTTTTTTTCAAATCCTCAAAAATGATGAAAAACGGCGTGCTATAGTATGCCGTACGGTAGGGGCTATAGCCCATGTTCAAAAATGATGAAAAACGAGGTTAATTTTTTTTTCAAAATTTCAAAAAACGATGGGCTATAACCCATGTTTTTTGAAATTTTGAATTTTTTTCAAATCCTCAAATGATGAAAAACGGCGTGCTATAGTATGCCGTACGGTAGGGGCTATAGCCCATGTTCAAAAATGATGAAAAACGAGGTTAATTTCTTTTTTCAAAAATTCAAAGAACGATGGGCTATAACCCATGTTTTTTGAAATTTTGATTTTTTTTCAAATCCTCAAAAATGATGAAAAATGATGAAAAATTACGTGCTATAGTATGCCGTACGGTAGGGGCTATAGCCCATGTTCAAAAATGATGAAAAACGAGGTTATTTTTTTTTTTTAAATTCAAAAAACGATGGGCTATAACCCATGTTTTTTTTTATTTAGATTTTTTTTTAAATCCTCAAAAATGATGAAAAATGATGAAAAACGGCGTGCTATAGTATGCCGTACGGTAGGGGCTATAGCCCATGTTCAAAAACGATGAAAAACGAGGTTAATTTTTTTTTCAAAAAATCAAAAAACAATGGGCTATAACCCATGTTTTTTTTAATTTTTAATTTTTTTCAAATCCTCAAAAATGATGAAAAACGGCGTGCTATAGTATGCCGTAAGGTAGGGGCTATAGCCCATGTTCAAAAATGATGAAAAACGAGGTTAATTTCTTTTTTCAAAAATTCAAAGAACAATGGGCTATAACCCATGTTTTTTGAAATTTAGAATTTTTTTCAAATCCTCAAAAATGATGAAAAACGGCGTGCTATAGTATGCCGTACGGTAGGGGCTATAGCCCATGTTCAAAAATGATGAAAAACGAGGTTAAAAAAAAAATCAAAATTTCAAAAAACGATGGGCTATAACCCATGTTTTTTGAAATTTTTATTTTTTTTCAAATCCTCAAATGATGAAAAACGACGTGCTATAGTATGCCGTACGGTAGGGGCTATAGCCCATGTTCAAAAATGATGAAAAACAAGGTTAATTTTTTTTTTCAAAAATTCAAAAAACGATGGGCTATAACCCATGTTTTTGAAAATTAGATTTTTTTTCAAATCCTCAAAAATGATGAAAAATGATGAAAAACGACGTGCTATAGTATGCCGTACGGTAGGGGCTATAGCCCATGTTCAAAAATGATGAAAAACTAGGTTAATTTTTTTTTCACAAATTCAAAGAACGATGGGCTATAACCCATGTTTTTTGAAATTTAGATTTTTTTTCAAATCCTCAAAAATGATGAAAAACGGCGTGCTATAGTATGCCGTACGGTAGGGGCTATAGCCCATGTTCAAAAATGATGAAAAACGAGGTTAAAAAAAAATTCAAAATTTCAAAAAACGATGGGCTATAACCCATGTTTTTTGAAATTTTGAATTTTTTTCAAATCCTCAAATGATGAAAAACGGCGTGCTATAGTATGCCGTACGGTAGGGGCTATAGCCCATGTTCAAAAATGATGAAAAACGAGGTTAATTTCTTTTTTCAAAAATTCAAAGAACGATGGGCTATAACCCATGTTTTTTGAAATTTTGATTTTTTTCCAAATCCTCAAAAATGATGAAAAATGATGAAAAATTACGTGCTATAGTATGCCGTACGGTAGGGGCTATAGCCCATGTTCAAAAATGATGAAAAACGAGGTTATTTTTTTTTTTTTAATTCAAAAAACTATGGGCTATAACCCATGTTTTTTTTTATTTAGATTTTTTTTTAAATCCTCAAAAATGATGAAAAATGATGAAAAACGGCGTGCTATAGTATGCCGTACGGTAGGGGCTATAGCCCATGTTCAAAAACGATGAAAAACGAGGTTAATTTTTTTTTCAAAAAATCAAAAAACTATGGGCTATAACCCATGTTTTTTTTAATTTTTAATTTTTTTCAAATCCTCAAAAATGATGAAAAACGGCGTGCTATAGTATGCCGTAAGGTAGGGGCTATAGCCCATGTTCAAAAATGATGAAAAACGAGGTTAATTTTTTTTTCAAAAAATCAAAAAACAATGGGCTATAACCCATGTTTTTTGAAATTTAGAATTTTTTTCAAATCCTCAAAAATGATGAAAAACGGCGTGCTATAGTATGCCGTACGGTAGGGGCTATAGCCCATGTTCAAAAATGATGAAAAACGAGGTTAAAAAAAAAAATCAAAATTTCAAAAAACGATGGGCTATAACCCATGTTTTTTGAATTTTTGAATTTTTTTAAAATCCTCAAATGATGAAAAACGGCGTGCTATAGTATGCCGTACGGTAGGGGCTATAGCCCATGTTCAAAAATGATGAAAAACGAGGTTAATTTCTTTTTTCAAAAATTCAAAGAACGATGGGCTATAACCCATGTTTTTTGAAATTTAGATTTTTTTTCAAATCCTCAAAAATGATGAAAAATGATGAAAAACTACGTGCTATAGTATGCCGTACGGTAGGGGCTATAGCCCATGTTCAAAAATGATGAAAAACGAGGTTATTTTTTTTTTTAATTAAAAAAACGATGGGCTATAACCCATGTTTTTTTTTATTTAGATTTTTTTTTAAATCCTCAAAAATGATGAAAAATGATGAAAAACGGCGTGCTATAGTATGCCGTACGGTAGGGGCTATAGCCCATGTTCAAAAATGATGAAAAACGAGGTTAATTTTTTTTTTCAAAAATTCAAAAAACGATGGGCTATAACCCATGTTTTTTGAAATTTTGATTTTTTTAAAAATCCTCAAAAATGATGAAAAATGATGAAAAACGGCGTGCTATAGTATGCCGTACGGTAGGGGCTATAGCCCATGTTCAAAAATGATGAAAAACTAGGTTAATTTTTTTTTTCAAAAATTCTAAAAACGATGGGCTATAACCCATGTTTTTGGAAATTTTGAATTTTTTTAAATCCTCAAAAATGATGAAAAATGATGAAAAACGGCGTGCTATAGTATGCCGTACGGTAGGGGCTATAGCCCATGTTCAAAAATGATGAAAAACGAGGTTAATTTCTTTTTTCAAAAATTCAAAGAACAATGGGCTATAACCCATGTTTTTTGAAATTTAGAATTTTTTTCAAATCCTCAAAAATGATGAAAAACGGCGTGCTATAGTATGCCGTACGGTAGGGGCTATAGCCCATGTTCAAAAATTATGAAAAACGAGGTTAAAAAAAAAATCAAAATTTCAAAAAACGATGGGCTATAACCCATGTTTTTTGAAATTTTTATTTTTTTTCAAATCCTCAAATGATGAAAAACGACGTGCTATAGTATGCCGTACGGTAGGGGCTATAGCCCATGTTCAAAAATGATGAAAAACGAGGTTAATTTTTTTTTTCAAAAATTCAAAAAACGATGGGCTATAACCCATGTTTTTGAAATTTTGAATTTTTTTCAAATCCTCAAAAATGATGAAAAATGATGAAAAACGGCGTGCTATAGTATGCCGTACGGTAGGGGCTATAGCCCATGTTCAAAAATGATGAAAAACGAGGTTAATTTTTTTTTCAAAAAATCAAAAAACAATGGGCTATAACCCATGTTTTTTTTTTTTTTTTAATTTTTTTCAAATCCTCAAAAATGATGAAAAACGGCGTGCTATAGTATGCCGTAAGGTAGGGGCTATAGCCCATGTTAAAAAATGATGAAAAACTAGGTTAATTTTTTTTTTCAAAAATTCTAAAAACGATGGGCTATAACCCATGTTTTTTGAAATTTAGATTTTTTTTAAAATCCTCAAAAATGATGAAAAATGATGAAAAACGGCGTGCTATAGTATGCCGTACGGTAGGGGCTATAGCCCATGTTCAAAAATGATGAAAAACTAGGTTAATTTTTTTTTTCAAAAATTCTAAAAACGATGGGCTATAACCCATGTTTTTTGAAAATTTGATTTTTTTTTAAATCCTCAAAAATGATGAAAAATGATGAAAAACGACGTGCTATAGTATGCCGTACGGTAGGGGCTATAGCCCATGTTCAAAAATGATGAAAAACTAGGTTAATTTTTTTTTCAAAAATTCAAAGAACGATGGGCTATAACCCATGTTTTTTGAAATTTAGATTTTTTTTCAAATCCTCAAAAATGATGAAAAACGGCGTGCTATAGTATGCCGTACGGTAGGGGCTATAGCCCATGTTCAAAAATGATGAAAAACGAGGTTAATTTTTTTTTCAAAATTTCAAAAAACGATGGGCTATAACCCATGTTTTTTGAAATTTTGAATTTTTTTCAAATCCTCAAATGATGAAAAACGGCGTGCTATAGTATGCCGTACGGTAGGGGCTATAGCCCATGTTCAAAAATGATGAAAAACGAGGTTAATTTCTTTTTTCAAAAATTCAAAGAACGATGGGCTATAACCCATGTTTTTTGAAATTTTGATTTTTTTTCAAATCCTCAAAAATGATGAAAAATGATGAAAAATTACGTGCTATAGTATGCCGTACGGTAGGGGCTATAGCCCATGTTCAAAAATGATGAAAAACGAGGTTATTTTTTTTTTTTTAATTCAAAAAACGATGGGCTATAACCCATGTTTTTTTTTATTTAGATTTTTTTTTAAATCCTCAAAAATGATGAAAAATGATGAAAAACGGCGTGCTATAGTATGCCGTACGGTAGGGGCTATAGCCCATGTTCAAAAACGATGAAAAACGAGGTTAATTTTTTTTTCAAAAAATCAAAAAACAATGGGCTATAACCCATGTTTTTTTTAATTTTTAATTTTTTTCAAATCCTCAAAAATGATGAAAAACGGCGTGCTATAGTATGCCGTAAGGTAGGGGCTATAGCCCATGTTCAAAAATGATGAAAAACGAGGTTAATTTTTTTATCAAAACATCAAAAAACAATGGGCTATAACCCATGTTTTTTGAAATTTAGAATTTTTTTCAAATCCTCAAAAATGATGAAAAACGGCGTGCTATAGTATGCCGTACGGTAGGGGCTATAGCCCATGTTCAAAAATGATGAAAAACAAGGTTAAAAAAAAAATCAAAATTTCAAAAAACGATGGGCTATAACCCATGTTTTTTGAATTTTTGAATTTTTTTCAAATCCTCAAATGATGAAAAACGGCGTGCTATAGTATGCCGTACGGTAGGGGCTATAGCCCATGTTCAAAAATGATGAAAAACGAGGTTAATTTCTTTTTTCAAAAATTCAAAGAACGATGGGCTATAACCCATGTTTTTTGAAATTTTGATTTTTTTTCAAATCCTCAAAAATGATGAAAAATGATGAAAAACTACGTGCTATAGTATGCCGTACGGTAGGGGCTATAGCCCATGTTCAAAAATGATGAAAAACGAGGTTATTTTTTTTTTTAAATTAAAAAAACGATGGGCTATAACCCATGTTTTTTTTTATTTAGATTTTTTTTTAAATCCTCAAAAATGATGAAAAATGATGAAAAACGGCGTGCTATAGTATGCCGTACGGTAGGGGCTATAGCCCATGTTCAAAAATGATGAAAAACGAGGTTAATTTTTTTTTTCAAAAATTAAAAAAACGATGGGCTATAACCCATGTTTTTTGAAATTTTGATTTTTTAAAAAATCCTCAAAAATGATGAGAAATGATGAAAAACGGCATGCTATAGTATGCCGTACGGTAGGGGCTATAGCCCATGTTCAAAAATGATGAAAAACTAGGTTAATTTTTTTTTTCAAAAATTCTAAAAACGATGGGCTATAACCCATGTTTTTGGAAATTTTGAATTTTTTTAAATCCTCAAAAATGATGAAAAATGATGAAAAACGGCGTGCTATAGTATGCCGTACGGTAGGGGCTATAGCCCATGTTCAAAAATGATGAAAAACGAGGTTAATTTCTTTTTTCAAAAATTCAAAGAACAATGGGCTATAACCCATGTTTTTTGAAATTTAGAATTTTTTTCAAATCCTCAAAAATGATGAAAAACGGCGTGCTATAGTATGCCGTACGGTAGGGGCTATAGCCCATGTTCAAAAATGATGAAAAACGAGGTTAAAAAAAAAATCAAAATTTCAAAAAACGATGGGCTATAACCCATGTTTTTTGAAATTTTTATTTTTTTTCAAATCCTCAAATGATGAAAAACGACGTGCTATAGTATGCCGTACGGTAGGGGCTATAGCCCATGTTAAAAAATGATGAAAAACGAGGTTAATTTTTTTTTTCAAAAATTCAAAAAACGATGGGCTATAACCCATGTTTTTGAAATTTTGAATTTTTTTCAAATCCTCAAAAATGATGAAAAATGATGAAAAACGGCGTGCTATAGTATGCCGTACGGTAGGGGCTATAGCCCATGTTCAAAAATGATGAAAAACGAGGTTAATTTTTTTTTCAAAAAATCAAAAAACAATGGGCTATAACCCATGTTTTTTTTTTTTTTTTAATTTTTTTCAAATCCTCAAAAATGATGAAAAACGGCGTGCTATAGTATGCCGTAAGGTAGGGGCTATAGCCCATGTTCAAAAATGATGAAAAACTAGGTTAATTTTTTTTTTCAAAAATTCTAAAAACGATGGGCTATAACCCATGTTTTTTGAAATTTTGATTTTTTTTTAAATCCTCAAAAATGATGAAAAATGATGAAAAACGGCGTGCTATAGTATGCCGTACGGTAGGGGCTATAGCCCATGTTCAAAAATGATGAAAAACAAGGTAATTTTTTTTTTTCAAAAATTCAAAAAACGATGGGCTATAACCCATGTTTTTTGAAATTTTGAAATTTTTTAAATCCTCAAAAATGATGAAAAATGATGAAAAACGGCGTGCTATAGTATGCCGTACGGTAGGGGCTATAGCCCATGTTCAAAAATGATGAAAAACGAGGTTAATTTCTTTTTTCAAAAATTCAAAGAACGATGGGCTATAACCCATGTTTTTTGAAATTTAGAAATTTTTTCAAATCCTCAAAAATGATGAAAAACGGCGTGCTATAGTATGCCGTAAGGTAGGGGCTATAGCCCATGTTCAAAAATGATGAAAAACTAGGTTAATTTTTTTTTTTCAAAAATTCTAAAAACGATGGGCTATAACCCATGTTTTTTGAAAATTTGATTTTTTTATTTAAATCCTCAAAAATGATGAAAAATGATGAAAAACGACGTGCTATAGTATGCCGTACGGTAGGGGCTATAGCCCATGTTCAAAAATGATGAAAAACTAGGTTAATTTTTTTTTCAAAAATTCAAAGAACGATGGGCTATAACCCATGTTTTTTGAAATTTAGATTTTTTTTCAAATCCTCAAAAATGATGAAAAACGGCGTGCTATAGTATGCCGTACGGTAGGGGCTATAGCCCATGTTCAAAAATGATGAAAAACGAGGTTAATTTTTTTTTCAAAATTTCAAAAAACGATGGGCTATAACCCATGTTTTTTGAAATTTTGAATTTTTTTCAAATCCTCAAATGATGAAAAACGGCGTGCTATAGTATGCCGTACGGTAGGGGCTATAGCCCATGTTCAAAAATGATGAAAAACGAGGTTAATTTCTTTTTTCAAAAATTCAAAGAACGATGGGCTATAACCCATGTTTTTTGAAATTTTGATTTTTTTTCAAATCCTCAAAAATGATGAAAAATGATGAAAAATTACGTGCTATAGTATGCCGTACGGTAGGGGCTATAGCCCATGTTCAAAAATGATGAAAAACGAGGTAATTTTTTTTTTTTAATTCAAAAAACGATGGGCTATAACCCATGTTTTTTTTTATTTAGATTTTTTTTTAAATCCTCAAAAATGATGAAAAATGATGAAAAACGGCGTGCTATAGTATGCCGTACGGTAGGGGCTATAGCCCATGTTCAAAAACGATGAAAAACGAGGTTAATTTTTTTTTTTTTAAATCAAAAAACAATGGGCTATAACCCATGTTTTTTTTAATTTTTAATTTTTTTCAAATCCTCAAAAATGATGAAAAACGGCGTGCTATAGTATGCCGTAAGGTAGGGGCTATAGCCCATGTTCAAAAATGATGAAAAACGAGGTTAATTTTTTTTTCAAAAAATCAAAAAACAATGGGCTATAACCCATGTTTTTTGAAATTTAGAATTTTTTTCAAATCCTCAAAAATGATGAAAAACGGCGTGCTATAGTATGCCGTACGGTAGGGGCTATAGCCCATGTTCAAAAATGATGAAAAACGAGGTTAAAAAAAAAATCAAAATTTCAAAAAACGATGGGCTATAACCCATGTTTTTTGAATTTTTGAATTTTTTTCAAATCCTCAAATGATGAAAAACGGCGTGCTATAGTATGCCGTACGGTAGGGGCTATAGCCCATGTTCAAAAATGATGAAAAACGAGGTTAATTTCTTTTTTCAAAAATTCAAAGAACGATGGGCTATAACCCATGTTTTTTGAAATTTTGATTTTTTTTCAAATCCTCAAAAATGATGAAAAATGATGAAAAACTACGTGCTATAGTATGCCGTACGGTAGGGGCTATAGCCCATGTTCAAAAATGATGAAAAACGAGGTTATTTTTTTTTTTTAATTAAAAAAACGATGGGCTATAACCCATGTTTTTTTTTATTTAGATTTTTTTTTAAATCCTCAAAAATGATGAAAAATGATGAAAAACGGCGTGCTATAGTATGCCGTACGGTAGGGGCTATAGCCCATGTTCAAAAATGATGAAAAACGAGGTTAATTTTTTTTTCAAAAATTCAAAAAACGATGGGCTATAACCCATGTTTTTTGAAATTTTGATTTTTTAAAAAATCCTCAAAAATGATGAAAAATGATGAAAAACGGCGTGCTATAGTATGCCGTACGGTAGGGGCTATAGCCCATGTTCAAAAATGATGAAAAACTAGGTTAATTTTTTTTTTCAAAAATTCTAAAAACGATGGGCTATAACCCATGTTTTTGGAAATTTTGAATTTTTTTCAAATCCTCAAAAATGATGAAAAATGATGAAAAACGGCGTGCTATAGTATGCCGTACGGTAGGGGCTATAGCCCATGTTCAAAAATGATGAAAAACGAGGTTAATTTTTTTTTCAAAAAATCAAAAAACAATGGGCTATAACCCATGTTTTTTTTTTTTTTTGAATTTTTTTCAAATCCTCAAAAATGATGAAAAACGGCGTGCTATAGTATGCCGTAAGGTAGGGGCTATAGCCCATGTTCAAAAATGATGAAAAACTAGGTTAATTTTTTTTTTCAAAAATTCTAAAAACGATGGGCTATAACCCATGTTTTTTGAAATTTTGATTTTTTTTTAAATCCTCAAAAATGATGAAAAATGATGAAAAACGGCGTGCTATAGTATGCCGTACGGTAGGGGCTATAGCCCATGTTCAAAAATGATGAAAAACAAGGTAATTTTTTTTTTTCAAAAATTCAAAAAACGATGGGCTATAACCCATGTTTTTTGAAATTTTGAATTTTTTTAAATCCTCAAAAATGATGAAAAATGATGAAAAACGGCGTGCTATAGTATGCCGTACGGTAGGGGCTATAGCCCATGTTCAAAAATGATGAAAAACGAGGTTAATTTCTTTTTTCAAAAATTCAAAGAACGATGGGCTATAACCCATGTTTTTTGAAATTTAGAATTTTTTTCAAATCCTCAAAAATGATGAAAAACGGCGTGCTATAGTATGCCGTAAGGTAGGGGCTATAGCCCATGTTCAAAAATGATGAAAAACTAGGTTAATTTTTTTTTTTCAAAAATTCTAAAAACGATGGGCTATAACCCATGTTTTTTGAAATTTTGATTTTTTTTTAAATCCTCAAAAATGATGAAAAATGATGAAAAACGGCGTGCTATAGTATGCCGTACGGTAGGGGCTATAGCCCATGTTCAAAAATGATGAAAAACAAGGTTAATTTTTTTTTTCAAAAATTCAAAAAACGATGGGCTATAACCCATGTTTTTGAAAATTAGATTTTTTTTCAAATCCTCAAAAATGATGAAAAATGATGAAAAACGGCGTGCTATAGTATGCCGTACGGTAGGGGCTATAGCCCATGTTCAAAAATGATGAAAAACAAGGTAATTTTTTTTTTCAAAAATTCAAAAAACGATGGGCTATAACCCATGTTTTTTGAAATTTTGAATTTTTTTAAATCCTCAAAAATGATGAAAAATGATGAAAAACGGCGTGCTATAGTATGCCGTACGGTAGGGGCTATAGCCCATGTTCAAAAATGATGAAAAACGAGGTTAATTTCTTTTTTCAAAAATTCAAAGAACGATGGGCTATAACCCATGTTTTTTGAAATTTAGAAATTTTTTCAAATCCTCAAAAATGATGAAAAACGGCGTGCTATAGTATGCCGTAAGGTAGGGGCTATAGCCCATGTTCAAAAATGATGAAAAACTAGGTTAATTTTTTTTTTTCAAAAATTCTAAAAACGATGGGCTATAACCCATGTTTTTTGAAATTTTGATTTTTTTTTAAATCCTCAAAAATGATGAAAAATGATGAAAAACGGCGTGCTATAGTATGCCGTACGGTAGGGGCTATAGCCCATGTTCAAAAATGATGAAAAACAAGGTTAATTTTTTTTTCCAAAAATTCAAAAAACGATGGGCTATAACCCATGTTTTTGAAAATTAGATTTTTTTTCAAATCCTCAAAAATGATGAAAAATGATGAAAAACGACGTGCTATAGTATGCCGTACGGTAGGGGCTATAGCCCATGTTCAAAAATGATGAAAAACTAGGTTAATTTTTTTTTCAAAAATTCAAAGAACGATGGGCTATAACCCATGTTTTTTGAAATTTAGATTTTTTTTCAAATCCTCAAAAATGATGAAAAACGGCGTGCTATAGTATGCCGTACGGTAGGGGCTATAGCCCATGTTCAAAAATGATGAAAAACGAGGTTAATTTTTTTTTCAAAATTTCAAAAAACGATGGGCTATAACCCATGTTTTTTGAAATTTTGAATTTTTTTCAAATCCTCAAATGATGAAAAACGGCGTGCTATAGTATGCCGTACGGTAGGGGCTATAGCCCATGTTCAAAAATGATGAAAAACGAGGTTATTTTTTTTTTTTAATTCAAAAAACGATGGGCTATAACCCATGTTTTTTTTTATTTAGATTTTTTTTTTAATCCTCAAAAATGATGAAAAATGATGAAAAACGGCGTGCTATAGTATGCCGTACGGTAGGGGCTATAGCCCATGTTCAAAAACGATGAAAAACGAGGCTAATTTTTTTTTCAAAAAATCTAAAAACAATGGGCTATAACCCATGTTTTTTTTAATTTTTAATTTTTTTCAAATCCTCAAAAATGATGAAAAACGGCGTGCTATAGTATGCCGTAAGGTAGGGGCTATAGCCCATGTTCAAAAATGATGAAAAACGAGGTTAATTTTTTTTTCAAAAAATCAAAAAACAATGGGCTATAACCCATGTTTTTTGAAATTTAGAATTTTTTTCAAATCCTCAAAAATGATGAAAAACGGCGTGCTATAGTATGCCGTACGGTAGGGGCTATAGCCCATGTTCAAAAATGATGAAAAACGAGGTTAAAAAAAAATCAAAATTTCAAAAAACGATGGGCTATAACCCATGTTTTTTGAATTTTTTTATTTTTTTCAAATCCTCAAATGATGAAAAACGGTGTGCTATAGTATGCCGTACGGTAGGGGCTATAGCCCATGTTCAAAAATGATGAAAAACGAGGTTAATTTCTTTTTTCAAAAATTCAAAGAACGATGGGCTATAACCCATGTTTTTTGAAATTTTGATTTTTTTTCAAATCCTCAAAAATGATGAAAAATGATGAAAAACTACGTGCTATAGTATGCCGTACGGTAGGGGCTATAGCCCATGTTCAAAAATGATGAAAAACGAGGTTATTTTTTTTTTTAATTCAAAAAACGATGGGCTATAACCCATGTTTTTTTTTATTTAGATTTTTTTTTAAATCCTCAAAAATGATGAAAAATGATGAAAAACGGCGTGCTATAGTATGCCGTACGGTAGGGGCTATAGCCCATGTTCAAAAACGATGAAAAACGAGGTTAATTTTTTTTTCAAAAAATCAAAAAACAATGGGCTATAACCCATGTTTTTTTTAATTTTGAATTTTTTTCAAATCCTCAAAAATGATGAAAAACTGCGTGCTATAGTATGCCGTAAGGTAGGGGCTATAGCCCATGTTCAAAAATGATGAAAAACGAGGTTAATTTTTTTTTCAAAAAATCAAAAAACAATGGGCTATAACCCATGTTTTTTTTAATTTTGAATTTTTTTCAAATCCTCAAAAATGATGAAAAACGGCGTGCTATAGTATGCCGTAAGGTAGGGGCTATAGCCCATGTTCAAAAATGATGAAAAACTAGGTAAATTTTTTTTTTCAAAAATTCTAAAAACGATGGGCTATAACCCATGTTTTTGAAATTTTGATTTTTTTAAAAATCCTCAAAAATGATGAAAAATGATGAAAAACGGCGTGCTATAGTATGCCGTACGGTAGGGGCTATAGCCCATGTTCAAAAATGATGAAAAACAAGGTTAATTTTTTTTTTCAAAAATTCAAAAAACGATGGGCTATAACCCATGTTTTTTGAAATTTAGAATTTTTTTCAAATCCTCAAAAATGATGAAAAACGGCGTGCTATAGTATGCCGTACGGTAGGGGCTATAGCCCATGTTCAAAAATGATGAAAAACGAGGTTAATTTCTTTTTTCAAAAATTCAAAGATCGATGGGCTATAACCCATGTTTTTTGAAATTTTGATTTTTTTTCAAATCCTCAAAAATGATGAAAAATGATGAAAAACTACGTGCTATATTATGCCGTACGGTAGGGGCTATAGCCCATGTTCAAAAATGATGAAAAACGAGGTTATTTATTTTTTTTAATTCAAAAAACGATGGGCTATAACCCATGTTTTTTTTTATTTAGATTTTTTTTTAAATCCTCAAAAATGATGAAAAATTATGAAAAACGGCGTGCTATAGTATGCCGTACGGTAGGGGCTATAGCCCATGTTCAAAAACGATGAAAAACGAGGTTAATTTTTTTTTCAAAAAATCAAAAAACAATGGGCTATAACCCATGTTTTTTTTTATTTTGAATTTTTTTCAAATCCTCAAAAATGATGAAAAACGGCGTGCTATAGTATGCCGTAAGGTAGGGGCTATAGCCCATGTTCAAAAATGATGAAAAACTAGGTAGATTTTTTTTTTCAAAAATTCTAAAAACGATGGGCTATAACCCATGTTTTTTGAAATTTTGATTTTTTTAAAAATCCTCAAAAATGATGAAAAATGATGAAAAACGGCGTGCTATAGTATGCCGTACGGTAGGGGCTATAGCCCATGTTCAAAAATGATGAAAAACAAGGTTAATTTATTTTTTCAAAAATTCAAAAAACGATGGGCTATAACCCATGTTTTTTGAAATTTAGAATTTTTTTCAAATCCTCAAAAATGATGAAAAACGGCGTGCTATAGTATGCCGTACGGTAGGGGCTATAGCCCATGTTCAAAAATGATGAAAAACGAGGTTAAAAAAAAAATCAAAATTTCAAAAAACGATGGGCTATAACCCATGTTTTTTGAATTTTTGAATTTTTTTCAAATCCTCAAATGATGAAAAACGGCGTGCTATAGTATGCCGTACGGTAGGGGCTATAGCCCATGTTCAAAAATGATGAAAAACAAGGTTAATTTCTTTTTTCAAAAATTCAAAGAACGATGGGCTATAACCCATGTTTTTTGAAATTTTGATTTTTTTTCAAATCCTCAAAAATGATGAAAAATGATGAAAAACTACGTGCTATAGTATGCCGTACGGTAGGGGCTATAGCCCATGTTCAAAAATGATGAAAAACGAGGTTATTTTTTTTTTTAATTCAAAAAACGATGGGCTATAACCCATGTTTTTTTTTATTTAGATTTTTTTTTAAATCCTCAAAAATGATGAAAAATGATGAAAAACGGCGTGCTATAGTATGCCGTACGGTAGGGGCTATAGCCCATGTTCAAAAACGATGAAAAACGAGGTTAATTTTTTTTTCAAAAAATCAAAAAACAATGGGCTATAACCCATGTTTTTTTTTATTTTGATTTTTTTTCAAATCCTCAAAAATGATGAAAAACGGCGTGCTATAGTATGCCGTAAGGTAGGGGCTATAGCCCATGTTCAAAAATGATGAAAAACGAGGTAAATTTTTTTTTCAAAAAATCAAAAAACGATGGGCTATAACCCATGTTTTTTGAAATTTTGAATTTTTTTCAAATCCTCAAATGATGAAAAACGGCGTGCTATAGTATGCCGTACGGTAGGGGCTATAGCCCATGTTCAAAAATGATGAAAAACGAGGTTATTTTTTTTTTTTTAATTCAAAAAACGATGGGCTATAACCCATGTTTTTTTTTATTTAGATTTTTTTTTAAATCCTCAAAAATGATGAAAAATGATGAAAAACGGCGTGCTATAGTATGCCGTACGGTAGGGGCTATAGCCCATGTTCAAAAACGATGAAAAACGAGGCTAATTTTTTTTTCAAAAAATCTAAAAACAATGGGCTATAACCCATGTTTTTTTTAATTTTTAATTTTTTTCAAATCCTCAAAAATGATGAAAAACGGCGTGCTATAGTATGCCGTAAGGTAGGGGCTATAGCCCATGTTCAAAAATGATGAAAAACGAGGTTAATTTTTTTTTCAAAAAATCAAAAAACAATGGGCTATAACCCATGTTTTTTTAAATTTAGAATTTTTTTCAAATCCTCAAAAATGATGAAAAACGGCGTGCTATAGTATGCCGTACGGTAGGGGCTATAGCCCATGTTCAAAAATGATGAAAAACGAGGTTAAAAAAAAATCAAAATTTCAAAAAACGATGGGCTATAACCCATGTTTTTTGAATTTTTGAATTTTTTTCAAATCCTCAAATGATGAAAAACGGCGTGCTATAGTATGCCGTACGGTAGGGGCTATAGCCCATGTTCAAAAATGATGAAAAACGAGGTTAATTTCTTTTTTCAAAAATTCAAAGAACGATGGGCTATAACCCATGTTTTTTGAAATTTTGATTTTTTTTCAAATCCTCAAAAATGATGAAAAATGATGAAAAACTACGTGCTATAGTATGCCGTACGGTAGGGGCTATAGCCCATGTTCAAAAATGATGAAAAACGAGGTTATTTTTTTTTTAAATTCAAAAAACGATGGGCTATAACCCATGTTTTTTTTTATTTAGATTTTTTTTTAAATCCTCAAAAATGATGAAAAATGATGAAAAACGGCGTGCTATAGTATGCCGTACGGTAGGGGCTATAGCCCATGTTCAAAAACGATGAAAAACGAGGTTAATTTTTTTTTCAAAAAATCAAAAAACAATGGGCTATAACCCATGTTTTTTTTAATTTTGAATTTTTTTCAAATCCTCAAAAATGATGAAAAACTGCGTGCTATAGTATGCCGTACGGTAGGGGCTATAGCCCATGTTCAAAAATGATGAAAAACGAGGTTAATTTCTTTTTTCAAAAATTCAAAGAACGATGGGCTATAACCCATGTTTTTTGAAATTTTGATTTTTTTTCAAATCCTCAAAAATGATGAAAAATGATGAAATATTACGTGCTATAGTATGCCGTACGGTAGGGGCTATAGCCCATGTTCAAAAATGATGAAAAACGAGGTTATTTTTATTTTTTTAATTCAAAAAACGATGGGCTATAACCCATGTTTTTTTTTATTTAGATTTTTTTTTAAATCCTCAAAAATGATGAAGAATGATGAAAAACGGCGTGCTATAGTATGCCGTACGGTAGGGGCTATAGCCCATGTTCAAAAACGATGAAAAACGAGGTTAATTTTTTTTTCAAAAAATCAAAAAACAATGGGCTATAACCCATGTTTTTTTTAATTTTTAATTTTTTTCAAATCCTCAAAAATGATGAAAAACGGCGTGCTATAGTATGCCGTAAGGTAGGGGCTATAGCCCATGTTCAAAAATGATGAAAAACGAGGTTAATTTTTTTTTCAAAAAATCAAAAAACAATGGGCTATAACCCATGTTTTTTGAAATTTAGAATTTTTTTCAAATCCTCAAAAATGATGAAAAACGGCGTGCTATAGTATGCCGTACGGTAGGGGCTATAGCCCATGTTCAAAAATGATGAAAAACGAGGTTAAAAAAAAATCAAAATTTCAAAAAACGATGGGCTATAACCCATGTTTTTTGAATTTTTTAATTTTTTTCAAATCCTCAAATGATGAAAAACGGTGTGCTATAGTATGCCGTACGGTAGGGGCTATAGCCCATGTTCAAAAATGATGAAAAACGAGGTTAATTTCTTTTTTCAAAAATTCAAAGAACGATGGGCTATAACCCATGTTTTTTGAAATTTTGATTTTTTTTCAAATCCTCAAAAATGATGAAAAATGATGAAAAACTACGTGCTATAGTATGCCGTACGGTAGGGGCTATAGCCCATGTTCAAAAATGATGAAAAACGAGGTTATATTTTTTTTTAATTCAAAAAACGATGGGCTATAACCCATGTTTTTTTTTATTTAGATTTTTTTTTAAATCCTCAAAAATGATGAAAAATGATGAAAAACGGCGTGCTATAGTATGCCGTACGGTAGGGGCTATAGCCCATGTTCAAAAACGATGAAAAACGAGGTTAATTTTTTTTTCAAAAAATCAAAAAACAATGGGCTATAACCCATGTTTTTTTTTATTTTGAATTTTTTTCAAATCCTCAAAAATGATGAAAAACTGCGTGCTATAGTATGCCGTAAGGTAGGGGCTATAGCCCATGTTCAAAAATGATGAAAAACGAGGTTAATTTTTTTTTCAAAAAATCAAAAAACAATGGGCTATAACCCATGTTTTTTTTAATTTTGAATTTTTTTCAAATCCTCAAAAATGATGAAAAACGGCGTGCTATAGTATGCCGTAAGGTAGGGGCTATAGCCCATGTTCAAAAATGATGAAAAACTAGGTAAATTTTTTTTTTCAAAAATTCTAAAAACGATGGGCTATAACCCATGTTTTTGAAATTTTGATTTTTTTAAAAATCCTCAAAAATGATGAAAAATGATGAAAAACGGCGTGCTATAGTATGCCGTACGGTAGGGGCTATAGCCCATGTTCAAAAATGATGAAAAACAAGGTTAATTTCTTTTTTCAAAAATTCAAAAAACGATGGGCTATAACCCATGTTTTTTGAAATTTTGATTTTTTTTTAAATCCTCAAAAATGATGAAAAATGATGAAAAACGGCGTGCTATAGTATGCCGTACGGTAGGGGCTATAGCCCATGTTCAAAAATGATGAAAAACAAGGTTAATTTTTTTTTCCAAAAATTCAAAAAACGATGGGCTATAACCCATGTTTTTGAAAATTAGATTTTTTTTCAAATCCTCAAAAATGATGAAAAATGATGAAAAACGACGTGCTATAGTATGCCGTACGGTAGGGGCTATAGCCCATGTTCAAAAATGATGAAAAACTAGGTTAATTTTTTTTTCAAAAATTCAAAGAACGATGGGCTATAACCCATGTTTTTTGAAATTTAGATTTTTTTTCAAATCCTCAAAAATGATGAAAAACGGCGTGCTATAGTATGCCGTACGGTAGGGGCTATAGCCCATGTTCAAAAATGATGAAAAACGAGGTTAATTTTTTTTTCAAAATTTCAAAAAACGATGGGCTATAACCCATGTTTTTTGAAATTTTGAATTTTTTTCAAATCCTCAAATGATGAAAAACGGCGTGCTATAGTATGCCGTACGGTAGGGGCTATAGCCCATGTTCAAAAATGATGAAAAACGAGGTTATTTTTTTTTTTTTAATTCAAAAAACGATGGGCTATAACCCATGTTTTTTTTTATTTAGATTTTTTTTTTAATCCTCAAAAATGATGAAAAATGATGAAAAACGGCGTGCTATAGTATGCCGTACGGTAGGGGCTATAGCCCATGTTCAAAAACGATGAAAAACGAGGCTAATTTTTTTTTCAAAAAATCTAAAAACAATGGGCTATAACCCATGTTTTTTTTAATTTTTAATTTTTTTCAAATCCTCAAAAATGATGAAAAACGGCGTGCTATAGTATGCCGTAAGGTAGGGGCTATAGCCCATGTTCAAAAATGATGAAAAACGAGGTTAATTTTTTTTTCAAAAAATCAAAAAACAATGGGCTATAACCCATGTTTTTTGAAATTTAGAATTTTTTTCAAATCCTCAAAAATGATGAAAAACGGCGTGCTATAGTATGCCGTACGGTAGGGGCTATAGCCCATGTTCAAAAATGATGAAAAACGAGGTTAAAAAAAAATCAAAATTTCAAAAAACGATGGGCTATAACCCATGTTTTTTGAATTTTTTAATTTTTTTCAAATCCTCAAATGATGAAAAACGGCGTGCTATAGTATGCCGTACGGTAGGGGCTATAGCCCATGTTCAAAAATGATGAAAAACGAGGTTAATTTCTTTTTTCAAAAATTCAAAGAACGATGGGCTATAACCCATGTTTTTTGAAATTTTGATTTTTTTTCAAATCCTCAAAAATGATGAAAAATGATGAAAAACTACGTGCTATAGTATGCCGTACGGTAGGGGCTATAGCCCATGTTCAAAAATGATGAAAAACGAGGTTATTTTTTTTTTAAATTCAAAAAACGATGGGCTATAACCCATGTTTTTTTTTATTTAGATTTTTTTTTAAATCCTCAAAAATGATGAAAAATGATGAAAAACGGCGTGCTATAGTATGCCGTACGGTAGGGGCTATAGCCCATGTTCAAAAACGATGAAAAACGAGGTTAATTTTTTTTTCAAAAAATCAAAAAACAATGGGCTATAACCCATGTTTTTTTTAATTTTGAATTTTTTTCAAATCCTCAAAAATGATGAAAAACTGCGTGCTATAGTATGCCGTACGGTAGGGGCTATAGCCCATGTTCAAAAATGATGAAAAACGAGGTTAATTTCTTTTTTCAAAAATTCAAAGAACGATGGGCTATAACCCATGTTTTTTGAAATTTTGATTTTTTTTCAAATCCTCAAAAATGATGAAAAATGATGAAAAATTACGTGCTATAGTATGCCGTACGGTAGGGGCTATAGCCCATGTTCAAAAATGATGAAAAACGAGGTTATTTTTATTTTTTTAATTCAAAAAACGATGGGCTATAACCCATGTTTTTTTTTATTTAGATTTTTTTTTAAATCCTCAAAAATGATGAAGAATGATGAAAAACGGCGTGCTATAGTATGCCGTACGGTAGGGGCTATAGCCCATGTTCAAAAACGATGAAAAACGAGGTTAATTTTTTTTTCAAAAAATCAAAAAACAATGGGCTATAACCCATGTTTTTTTTAATTTTTAATTTTTTTCAAATCCTCAAAAATGATGAAAAACGGCGTGCTATAGTATGCCGTAAGGTAGGGGCTATAGCCCATGTTCAAAAATGATGAAAAACGAGGTTAATTTTTTTTTCAAAAAATCAAAAAACAATGGGCTATAACCCATGTTTTTTGAAATTTAGAATTTTTTTCAAATCCTCAAAAATGATGAAAAACGGCGTGCTATAGTATGCCGTACGGTAGGGGCTATAGCCCATGTTCAAAAATGATGAAAAACGAGGTTAAAAAAAAATCAAAATTTCAAAAAACGATGGGCTATAACCCATGTTTTTTGAATTTTTTTATTTTTTTCAAATCCTCAAATGATGAAAAACGGTGTGCTATAGTATGCCGTACGGTAGGGGCTATAGCCCATGTTCAAAAATGATGAAAAACGAGGTTAATTTCTTTTTTCAAAAATTCAAAGAACGATGGGCTATAACCCATGTTTTTTGAAATTTTGATTTTTTTTCAAATCCTCAAAAATGATGAAAAATGATGAAAAACTACGTGCTATAGTATGCCGTACGGTAGGGGCTATAGCCCATGTTCAAAAATGATGAAAAACGAGGTTATTTTTTTTTTTAATTCAAAAAACGATGGGCTATAACCCATGTTTTTTTTTATTTAGATATTTTTTTAAATCCTCAAAAATGATGAAAAATGATGAAAAACGGCGTGCTATAGTATGCCGTACGGTAGGGGCTATAGCCCATGTTCAAAAACGATGAAAAACGAGGTTAATTTTTTTTTCAAAAAATCAAAAAACAATGGGCTATAACCCATGTTTTTTTTTATTTTGAATTTTTTTCAAATCCTCAAAAATGATGAAAAACTGCGTGCTATAGTATGCCGTAAGGTAGGGGCTATAGCCCATGTTCAAAAATGATGAAAAACGAGGTTAATTTTTTTTTCAAAAAATCAAAAAACAATGGGCTATAACCCATGTTTTTTTTTATTTTGAATTTTTTTCAAATCCTCAAAAATGATGAAAAACGGCGTGCTATAGTATGCCGTAAGGTAGGGGCTATAGCCCATGTTCAAAAATGATGAAAAACTAGGTAAATTTTTTTTTCAAAAATTCTAAAAACGATGGGCTATAACCCATGTTTTTGAAATTTTGATTTTTTTAAAAATCCTCAAAAATGATGAAAAATGATGAAAAACGGCGTGCTATAGTATGCCGTACGGTAGGGGCTATAGCCCATGTTCAAAAATGATGAAAAACAAGGTTAATTTTTTTTTTCAAAAATTCAAAAAACGATGGGCTATAACCCATGTTTTTTGAAATTTAGAATTTTTTTCAAATCCTCAAAAATGATGAAAAACGGCGTGCTATAGTATGCCGTACGGTAGGGGCTATAGCCCATGTTCAAAAATGATGAAAAACGAGGTTAATTTCTTTTTTCAAAAATTCAAAGAACGATGGGCTATAACCCATGTTTTTTGAAATTTTGATTTTTTTTCAAATCCTCAAAAATGATGAAAAATGATGAAAAACTACGTGCTATAGTATGCCGTACGGTAGGGGCTATAGCCCATGTTCAAAAATGATGAAAAACGAGGTTATTTATTTTTTTTAATTCAAAAAACGATGGGCTATAACCCATGTTTTTTTTTATTTAGATTTTTTTTTAAATCCTCAAAAATGATGAAAAATTATGAAAAACGGCGTGCTATAGTATGCCGTACGGTAGGGGCTATAGCCCATGTTCAAAAACGATGAAAAACGAGGTTAATTTTTTTTTCAAAAAATCAAAAAACAATGGGCTATAACCCATGTTTTTTTTTATTTTGAATTTTTTTCAAATCCTCAAAAATGATGAAAAACGGCGTGCTATAGTATGCCGTAAGGTAGGGGCTATAGCCCATGTTCAAAAATGATGAAAAACTAGGTAGATTTTTTTTTTCAAAAATTCTAAAAACGATGGGCTATAACCCATGTTTTTTGAAATTTTGATTTTTTTAAAAATCCTCAAAAATGATGAAAAATGATGAAAAACGGCGTGCTATAGTATGCCGTACGGTAGGGGCTATAGCCCATGTTCAAAAATGATGAAAAACAAGGTTAATTTATTTTTTCAAAAATTCAAAAAACGATGGGCTATAACCCATGTTTTTTGAAATTTAGAATTTTTTTCAAATCCTCAAAAATGATGAAAAACGGCGTGCTATAGTATGCCGTACGGTAGGGGCTATAGCCCATGTTCAAAAATGATGAAAAACGAGGTTAAAAAAAAAATCAAAATTTCAAAAAACGATGGGCTATAACCCATGTTTTTTGAATTTTTGAATTTTTTTCAAATCCTCAAATGATGAAAAACGGCGTGCTATAGTATGCCGTACGGTAGGGGCTATAGCCCATGTTCAAAAATGATGAAAAACAAGGTTAATTTCTTTTTTCAAAAATTCAAAGAACGATGGGCTATAACCCATGTTTTTTGAAATTTTGATTTTTTTTCAAATCCTCAAAAATGATGAAAAATGATGAAAAACTACGTGCTATAGTATGCCGTACGGTAGGGGCTATAGCCCATGTTCAAAAATGATGAAAAACGAGGTTATTTTTTTTTTTAATTCAAAAAACGATGGGCTATAACCCATGTTTTTTTTTATTTAGATTTTTTTTTAAATCCTCAAAAATGATGAAAAATGATGAAAAACGGCGTGCTATAGTATGCCGTACGGTAGGGGCTATAGCCCATGTTCAAAAACGATGAAAAACGAGGTTAATTTTTTTTTCAAAAAATCAAAAAACAATGGGCTATAACCCATGTTTTTTTTTATTTTGATTTTTTTTCAAATCCTCAAAAATGATGAAAAACGGCGTGCTATAGTATGCCGTAAGGTAGGGGCTATAGCCCATGTTCAAAAATGATGAAAAACGAGGTAAATTTTTTTTTCAAAAAATCAAAAAACGATGGGCTATAACCCATGTTTTTTGAAATTTTGAATTTTTTTCAAATCCTCAAATGATGAAAAACGGCGTGCTATAGTATGCCGTACGGTAGGGGCTATAGCCCATGTTCAAAAATGATGAAAAACTAGGTTATTTTTTTTTTTTTAATTCAAAAAACGATGGGCTATAACCCATGTTTTTTTTTATTTAGATTTTTTTTTAAATCCTCAAAAATGATGAAAAATGATGAAAAACGGCGTGCTATAGTATGCCGTACGGTAGGGGCTATAGCCCATGTTCAAAAACGATGAAAAACGAGGCTAATTTTTTTTTCAAAAAATCTAAAAACAATGGGCTATAACCCATGTTTTTTTTAATTTTTAATTTTTTTCAAATCCTCAAAAATGATGAAAAACGGCGTGCTATAGTATGCCGTAAGGTAGGGGCTATAGCCCATGTTCAAAAATGATGAAAAACGAGGTTAATTTTTTTTTCAAAAAATCAAAAAACAATGGGCTATAACCCATGTTTTTTTAAATTTAGAATTTTTTTTAAATCCTCAAAAATGATGAAAAACGGCGTGCTATAGTATGCCGTACGGTAGGGGCTATAGCCCATGTTCAAAAATGATGAAAAACGAGGTTAAAAAAAAATCAAAATTTCAAAAAACGATGGGCTATAACCCATGTTTTTTGAATTTTTGAATTTTTTTCAAATCCTCAAATGATGAAAAACGGCGTGCTATAGTATGCCGTACGGTAGGGGCTATAGCCCATGTTCAAAAATGATGAAAAACGAGGTTAATTTCTTTTTTCAAAAATTCAAAGAACGATGGGCTATAACCCATGTTTTTTGAAATTTTGATTTTTTTTCAAATCCTCAAAAATGATGAAAAATGATGAAAAACTACGTGCTATAGTATGCCGTACGGTAGGGGCTATAGCCCATGTTCAAAAATGATGAAAAACGAGGTTATTTTTTTTTTAAATTCAAAAAACGATGGGCTATAACCCATGTTTTTTTTTATTTAGATTTTTTTTTAAATCCTCAAAAATGATGAAAAATGATGAAAAACGGCGTGCTATAGTATGCCGTACGGTAGGGGCTATAGCCCATGTTCAAAAACGATGAAAAACGAGGTTAATTTTTTTTTCAAAAAATCAAAAAACAATGGGCTATAACCCATGTTTTTTTTAATTTTGAATTTTTTTCAAATCCTCAAAAATGATGAAAAACTGCGTGCTATAGTATGCCGTACGGTAGGGGCTATAGCCCATGTTCAAAAATGATGAAAAACGAGGTTAATTTCTTTTTTCAAAAATTCAAAGAACGATGGGCTATAACCCATGTTTTTTGAAATTTTGATTTTTTTTCAAATCCTCAAAAATGATGAAAAATGATGAAATATTACGTGCTATAGTATGCCGTACGGTAGGGGCTATAGCCCATGTTCAAAAATGATGAAAAACGAGGTTATTTTTATTTTTTTAATTCAAAAAACGATGGGCTATAACCCATGTTTTTTTTTATTTAGATTTTTTTTTAAATCCTCAAAAATGATGAAGAATGATGAAAAACGGCGTGCTATAGTATGCCGTACGGTAGGGGCTATAGCCCATGTTCAAAAACGATGAAAAACGAGGTTAATTTTTTTTTCAAAAAATCAAAAAACAATGGGCTATAACCCATGTTTTTTGAAATTTAGAATTTTTTTCAAATCCTCAAAAATGATGAAAAACGGCGTGCTATAGTATGCCGTACGGTAGGGGCTATAGCCCATGTTCAAAAATGATGAAAAACGAGGTTAAAAAAAAAATCAAAATTTCAAAAAACGATGGGCTATAACCCATGTTTTTTGAATTTTTTAATTTTTTTCAAATCCTCAAATGATGAAAAACGGTGTGCTATAGTATGCCGTACGGTAGGGGCTATAGCCCATGTTCAAAAATGATGAAAAACGAGGTTAATTTCTTTTTTCAAAAATTCAAAGAACGATGGGCTATAACCCATGTTTTTTGAAATTTTGATTTTTTTTCAAATCCTCAAAAATGATGAAAAATGATGAAAAACTACGTGCTATAGTATGCCGTACGGTAGGGGCTATAGCCCATGTTCAAAAATGATGAAAAACGAGGTTATATTTTTTTTTAATTCAAAAAACGATGGGCTATAACCCATGTTTTTTTTTATTTAGATTTTTTTTTAAATCCTCAAAAATGATGAAAAATGATGAAAAACGGCGTGCTATAGTATGCCGTACGGTAGGGGCTATAGCCCATGTTCAAAAACGATGAAAAACGAGGTTAATTTTTTTTTCAAAAAATCAAAAAACAATGGGCTATAACCCATGTTTTTTTTAATTTTGAATTTTTTTCAAATCCTCAAAAATGATGAAAAACTGCGTGCTATAGTATGCCGTAAGGTAGGGGCTATAGCCCATGTTCAAAAATGATGAAAAACGAGGTTAATTTTTTTTTCAAAAAATCAAAAAACAATGGGCTATAACCCATGTTTTTTTTAATTTTTAATTTTTTTCAAATCCTCAAAAATGATGAAAAACGGCGTGCTATAGTATGCCGTAAGGTAGGGGCTATAGCCCATGTTCAAAAATGATGAAAAACTAGGTAAATTTTTTTTTTCAAAAATTCTAAAAACGATGGGCTATAACCCATGTTTTTGAAATTTTGATTTTTTTAAAAATCCTCAAAAATGATGAAAAATGATGAAAAACGGCGTGCTATAGTATGCCGTACGGTAGGGGCTATAGCCCATGTTCAAAAATGATGAAAAACAAGGTTAATTTTTTTTTTCAAAAATTCAAAAAACGATGGGCTATAACCCATGTTTTTTGAAATTTAGAATTTTTTTCAAATCCTCAAAAATGATGAAAAACGGCGTGCTATAGTATGCCGTACGGTAGGGGCTATAGCCCATGTTCAAAAATGATGAAAAACGAGGTTAATTTCTTTTTTCAAAAATTCAAAGAACGATGGGCTATAACCCATGTTTTTTGAAATTTTGATTTTTTTTCAAATCCTCAAAAATGATGAAAAATGATGAAAAACTACGTGCTATAGTATGCCGTACGGTAGGGGCTATAGCCCATGTTCAAAAATGATGAAAAACGAGGTTATTTTATTTTTTTTAATTCAAAAAACGATGGGCTATAACCCATGTTTTTTTTTATTTAGATTTTTTTTTAAATCCTCAAAAATGATGAAAAATGATGAAAAACGGCGTGCTATAGTATGCCGTACGGTAGGGGCTATAGCCCATGTTCAAAAACGATGAAAAACGAGGTTAATTTTTTTTTTTTAATCAAAAAACAATGGGCTATAACCCATGTTTTTTTTAATTTTTAATTTTTTTCAAATCCTCAAAAATGATGAAAAACGGCGTGCTATAGTATGCCGTAAGGTAGGGGCTATAGCCCATGTTCAAAAATGATGAAAAACGAGGTTAATTTTTTTTTCAAAAAATCAAAAAACAATGGGCTATAACCCATGTTTTTTTTAATTTAGAATTTTTTTCAAATCCTCAAAAATGATGAAAAACGGCGTGCTATAGTATGCCGTAAGGTAGGGGCTATAGCCCATGTTAAAAAATGATGAAAAACTAGGTTAATTTTTTTTTTTCAAAAATTCTAAAAACGATGGGCTATAACCCATGTTTTTTGAAATTTTGATTTTTTTTTAAATCCTCAAAAATGATGAAAAATGATGAAAAACGGCGTGCTATAGTATGCCGTACGGTAGGGGCTATAGCCCATGTTCAAAAATGATGAAAAACAAGGTTAATTCTTTTTTTCAAAAATTCAAAAAACGATGGGCTATAACCCATGTTTTTGAAAATTTGATTTTTTTTCAAATCCTCAAAAATGATGAAAAATGATGAAAAACGACGTGCTATAGTATGCCGTACGGTAGGGGCTATAGCCCATGTTCAAAAATGATGAAAAACTAGGTAAATTTTTTTTTCAAAAATTAAAAAAACAATGGGCTATAACCCATGTTTTTTTAAATTTTGAATTTTTTTCAAATCCTCAAAAATGATGAAAAACGGCGTGCTATAGTATGCCGTACGGTAGGGGCTATAGCCCATGTTCAAAAATGATGAAAAACGAGGTTAATTTTTTTTTTCAAAAAATCAAAAAACGATGGGCTATAACCCATGTTTTTTTTAATTTTGAATTTTTTTCAAATCCTCAAAAATGATGAAAAACGGCGTGCTATAGTATGCCGTACGGTAGGGGCTATAGCCCATGTTCAAAAATGATGAAAAACTAGGTTAATTTTTTTTTTCAAAAATTCTAAAAACGATGGGCTATAACCCATGTTTTTTATTTGATTTTTTTTCAAATCCTCAAAAATGATGAAAAATGATGAAAAACGACGTGCTATAGTATGCCGTACGGTAGGGGCTATAGCCCATGTTCAAAAATGATGAAAAACTAGGTTAAATTTTTTTTCAAAAATAAAAAAAACAATGGGCTATAACCCATGTTTTTTGAAATTTTGAAATTTTTTCAAATCCTCAAAAATGATGAAAAATGGCGTGCTATAGTATGCCGTACGGTAGGGGCTATAGCCCATGTTCAAAATTGATGAAAAACGAGGTTAAAAAAAAATTCAAAATTTCAAAAAACGATGGGCTATAACCCATGTTTTTTGAAATTTTGAATTTTTTTCAAATCCTCAAATGATGAAAAACGACGTGCTATAGTATGCCGTACGGTAGGGGCTATAGCCCATGTTCAAAAATGATGAAAAACGAGGTTAATTTTTTTTTTCAAAAATTCAAAAAACGATTGGCTATAACCCATGTTTTTGAAATTGTGAATTTTTTTCAAATCCTCAAAAATGATGAAAAATGATGAAAAACGGCGTGCTATAGTATGCCGTACGGTAGGGGCTATAGCCCATGTTCAAAAATGATGAAAAACAAGGTTAATTTTTTTTTTCAAAAATTAAAAAAACGATGGGCTATAACCCATGTTTTTGAAAATTTGATTTTTTTTCAAATCCTCAAAAATGATGAAAAATGATGAAAAACGACGTGCTATAGTATGCCGTACGGTAGGGGCTATAGCCCATGTTCAAAAATGATGAAAAACTAGGTTAATTTTTTTTTCAAAAATTACAAAAACAATGGGCTATAACCCATGTTTTTTGAAATTTTGAAATTTTTTCAAATCCTCAAAAATGATGAAAAACGGCGTGCTATAGTATGCCGTACGGTAGGGGCTATAGCCCATGTTCAAAAATGATGAAAAACGAGGTTAATTTTTTTTTTTTTTAATCAAAAAACGATGGGCTATAACCCATGTTTTTTTTAATTTTGAATTTTTTTCAAATCCTCAAAAATGATGAAAAACGGCGTGCTATAGTATGCTGTACGGTAGGGGCTATAGCCCATGTTCAAAAATGATGAAAAACGAGGTACATTTTTTTTTCAAAAATTCAAAAAACGATGGGCTATAACCCATGTTTTTTGAAATTTTGATTTTTTAAAAAATCCTCAAAAATGATGAAAAATGATGAAAAACGGCGTGCTATAGTATGCCGTACGGTAGGGGCTATAGCCCATGTTCAGAAATGATGAAAAACTAGGTTAATTTCTTTTTTCAAAAATTCAAAGAACGATGGGCTATAACCCATGTTTTTTGAAATTTAGAATTTTTTTCAAATCCTCAAAAATGATGAAAAACGGCGTGCTATAGTATGCCGTACGGTAGGGGCTATAGCCCATGTTCAAAAATGATGAAAAACTAGGTAATTTTTTTTTTCAAAAATTCAAAAAACGATGGGCTATAACCCATGTTTTTTGAAATTTTGAATTTTTTTCAAATCCTCAAAAATGATGAAAAATGATGAAAAACGGCGTGCTATAGTATGCCGTACGGTAGGGGCTATAGCCCATGTTCAAAAATGATGAAAAACTAGGTAAATTTTTTTTTCAAAATTTCAAAAAACGATGGGCTATAACCCATGTTTTTTTAAATTTTGAATTTTTTTCAAATCCTCAAAAATGATGAAAAATGATGAAAAACGGCGTGCTATAGTATGCCGTACGGTAGGGGCTATAGCCCATGTTCAAAAATGATGAAAAACTAGGTTAATTTTTTTTTCAAAAATAAAAAAAACAATGGGCTATAACCCATGTTTTTTGAAATTTTGAAATTTTTTCAAATCCTCAAAAATGATGAAAAACGGCGTGCTATAGTATGCCGTACGGTAGGGGCTATAGCCCATGTTCAAAAATGATGAAAAACGAGGTTAATTTTTTTTTCAAAAAATCAAAAAACAATGGGCTATAACCCATGTTTTTTTTAATTTTGAATTTTTTTCAAATCCTCAAAAATGATGAAAAACGGCGTGCTATAGTATGCCGTACGGTAGGGGCTATAGCCCATGTTCAAAAATGATGAAAAACTAGGTTAATTTTTTTTTTCAAAAATTCTAAAAACGATGGGCTATAACCCATGTTTTTTGAAATTTTGATTTTTTTTTTTAATCCTCAAAAATGATGAAAAATGATGAAAAACGGCGTGCTATAGTATGCCGTACGGTAGGGGCTATAGCCCATGTTCAAAAATGATGAAAAACAAGGTAATTTTTTTTTTTTTTAATTCAAAAAACGATGGGCTATAACCCATGTTTTTTGAAATTTTGAATTTTTTTAAATCCTCAAAAATGATGAAAAATGATGAAAAACGGCGTGCTATAGTATGCCATACGGTAGGGGCTATAGCCCATGTTCAAAAATGATGAAAAACGAGGTTAATTTCTTTTTTCAAAAATTCAAAGAACGATGGGCTATAACCCATGTTTTTTGAAATTTAGAAATTTTTTCAAATCCTCAAAAATGATGAAAAACGGCGTGCTATAGTATGCCGTACGGTAGGGGCTATAGCCCATGTTCAAAAATGATGAAAAACTAGGTAAATTTTTTTTTCAAAAATTCAAAAAACGATGGGCTATAACCCATGTTTTTTGAAATTTTGAATTTTTTTCAAATCCTCAAAAATGATGAAAAACGGCGTGCTATAGTATGCCGTAAGGTAGGGGCTATAGCCCATGTTCAAAAATGATGAAAAACTAGGTTAAAATTTTTTTTTCTAAAAATTCAAAAAACGATGGGCTATAACCCATGTTTTTTGAAATTTTGAATTTTTTTAAATCCTCAAAAATTATGAAAAATTATGAAAAACGGCGTGCTATAGTATGCCGTACGGTAGGGGCTATAGCCCATGTTCAAAAATGATGAAAAACGAGGTTAATTTCTTTTTTCAAAAATTCAAAGAACGATGGGCTATAACCCATGTTTTTTGAAATTTAGAATTTTTTTCAAATCCTCAAAAATGATGAAAAACCGCCTGCTATAGTATGCCGTACGGTAGGGGCTATAGCCCATGTTCAAAAATGATGAAAAACGAGGTTATTTTTTTTTCAAAAATTCAAAAAACGATGGGCTATAACCCATGTTTTTGAAATGTTGATTTTTTTTCAAATCCTCAAAAATGATGAAAAATGATGAAAAACGACGTGCTATAGTATGCCGTACGGTAGGGGCTATAGCCCATGTTCAAAAATGATGAAAACTAGGTTAATTTCTTTTTCAAAAATTAAAAAAACAATGGGCTATAACCCATGTTTTTTGAAATTTTGAAATTTTTTCAAATCCTCAAAAATGATGAAAAACGGCGTGCTATAGTATGCCGTACGGTAGGGGCTATAGCCCATGTTCAAAAATGATGAAAAACGAGGTTAATTTTTTTTTTCAAAAATTCAAAAAACGATGGGCTATAACCCATGTTTTTTGAAATTTCGATTTTTTTAAAAATCCTCAAAAATGATGAAAAACGGCGTGCTATAGTATGCCGTACGGTAGGGGCTATAGCCCATGTTCAAAAATGATGAAAAACGAGGTTAATTTTTTTTTCAAAAATTAAAAAAACGATGGGCTATAACCCATGTTTTTTGAAATTTTGATTTTTTTAAAAATCCTCAAAAATGATGAAAAATGATGAAAAACGGCGTGCTATAGTATGCCGTACGGTAGGGGCTATAGCCCATGTTCAAAAATGATGAAAAACGAGGTTAATTTTTTTTTTCAAAAATTCAAAAAACGATGGGCTATAACCCATGTTTTTTGAAATTTCGATTTTTTTAAAAATCCTCAAAAATGATGAAAAACGGCGTGCTATAGTATGCCGTACGGTAGGGGCTATAGCCCATGTTCAAAAATGATGAAAAACGAGGTTAATTTTTTTTTTCAAAAATTCAAAAAACGATGGGCTATAACCCATGTTTTTTGAAATTTTGATTTTTTTTAAAATCCTCAAAAATGATGAAAAACGGCGTGCTATAGTATGCCGTACGGTAGGGGCTATAGCCCATGTTCAAAAATGATGAAAAACGAGGTTAATTTTTTTTTTCAAAAATTGAAAAAACGATGGGCTATAACCCATGTTTTTTGAAATTTTGAAATTTTTTCAAATCCTCAAAAATGATGAAAAAAAAACACTTTTCGGCCAGTTATAGCGCCACCTTGAGGCTGAGTTGAAATTGTTCATGTGGCATTTCGTCCTCGGCCTAGTGGGAATGTGGGTGCACAATTTCACGGAATTCACGCGATGTGTTCATGATTTGCAGCATTTTGTTTGAAACTGAGCACAAAATCTGTAGGTGTACTGTGCAAAAACCTGTTTTGCACAAAGCGGCCTCCTGGTGGCGCTATAACAGGCCGTTCTGGAAAGTTTGGGGCAGAGGTTCATGGTTGGCATCCAGGGAGTGTGTGTGCAAAATATGGCATCGAAAAACTTGTTTTGCACAAAGCGGCCTCCTGGTGGCGCTATAACAGGCCGTTCTGGAAAGTTTGGGGCAGAGGTTCATGGTTGGCATCCAGGGAGTGTGTGTGCAAAATATGGCATCGACCGGGTTAACGGTGGCCGAGATTAGCTGTTCACGGACACACGGACACACACGCGGACGGACGGAGTGCAAAACATACTCTCCCCACATGCCTTCGGCCTGGTGGAGACAATAACTTATAGCAAAACAATATTTATTGGATGAGTGGGGACTGGGGAGTCAATGGAGGGTATTGCAACTCTAGATTCATCCCATTATTAAAAAAAAATCTAGAGTTGCAAATTGCAGCTATAGGTCCATGTGTATTCCAGCCCAAGGCTATATGCATATTCTAATACAAACTTCTTAATACTTCCTACGGATAATATGAGCATCAAAGCAATATTTAGATACTTTTTAATTTTTTTATTTAAATAGCCGATCTACTAGCTCACAACGTGTTGCGGAGGTGATATGTTGTGAGCTTGCAGATCAGATATTTATTTAACATACGACACGGTGTAAGTCGAAGCATACGTCAGGCTTCCCTTTTGTTTTTAGCCGAGGCGATGTACACAGTCAACACAGTCAGACAGTCACACATCCTCGGTGCAAAATAAATAAAGTACACTAACCCGACTTTACGATAATAAGGGACAGTATGTCGGGACACGCTGTTGATAAGCTTCATGTTGTGCAGCAGCAGTGCCAGTCCGCAATGCTTTGCACTCCTCCCACTCCACTATTGTTATGTTAGTTATTAATGTTTTCAACTACGTGCTCTTTGCTTTTCTCGTGCTTATGAAAAGCTGGGTGACTGAAATTATTTATCCCTGTATAAAAGGTGCAGTTCTTATCGATGCTCACGGCATAGTTTGCACCACATATCGCTGCGCTCAGCATTAGTTTGGAGCCAGCCGACATCATCCAACCACTTTTCCACAAACACACGTTTTCTGTGCGGTTCAGGTGGTGGTTCCGTTTGGCGTCTCTCTGGAGGTGGTGGTGCTGGAACACCAAAATAGTTACTTAATGGCGCTTGCTTCTTGGACATTTTGACGAGAGTTTGGCTGTAATACTGTAAGAATAATGTGTCAGGTAACTTTCTCCGTAGAAAAATCCAGCAGCATTCATGGTTTGGAACCTCCCTCGTTGGAGTAAGAATGCGCTGTGATTGGCCACAATTGGCCAGTGCACTCTCGCAAGACGTGCTGTGATTGGCCAGTAGCCACTTTGAGTGGCAGTCGGTGGGAAATGCTCTCGCCACAGAATTTACTAGTGTGTATTCTGGCCATAATAATCTTTCTGGGCGGCCCCAGCTGTTGGTACGCAGAAGCGCTTCCCGGCGCTTGATTGACAGCGCATTTTGAATTTTGACGATGCATGCGCCGTGGCGCACCACTTATGTGCAGCCCTGGCTATAACCCATCTTTTTTTCATTTTTTTCAAATCCTCAAAAATGATGAAAAATGCCGTATGCCGTACGATATGGGCTATAGCCCATAGTCCAAAATGATGACGTTCTCTATACCACAACATACTTAAAAGTATAGCGGTGTATGAAAATGGGTGTTGCCGAGGATGAGAAACATTAGCATGTTTTGCTAACAGAGAAGCCTACATACTTACACCTAGCAACCCCATTCTAGCCTACTTAGGTTCATTTTACGGTGGACATGTTTGCCTGAAAAGGAATCTTTGAAATGTTTCATAGTTTTAGAAATATAGTGCTTTCAAATTTGAGACATTTAATATGGGGCTCAATGGCAGCTCTATAGGCACGTCAAAAGTCACTTTCACCTAGAAACTCCATTCACACTTTTTATTATTCAGCTTACTGTGGAGACACATGCTGGAACCTTTTACTTTGAAATGTTTTGTAGTTTCTGAGTTATTTAACTTAAACGCCCAATGCATTCTCTATGGCAATAGCACAAACTTTGGCATGCTACTAGTCCTACATACTTACACCTAGAAAACCCATTTAATAATTGGTTACCAGGGCCAATTTTGGGCCTTGATCCCGCACTCTAAGAATGTATTGTGAGCTTTCCGAAGGAATGTCCTGGTGTACCCTCGTAGTCTGAGAGCATTAAATAGCGTTTTACAGGCCATTTTGAAATCACTTCCTTGCGTGCAAATCCTATGGAATCTTAGCAGTTGTGATTTGACTATCACTGTGTAACAGTGTGGTGGGTGGAAAGACGTTTTGTGTAGTAAGGCGTGAGACAGTGTGTTTCTTTAAAGAATACTTTTAAGTCTAGTTTCCCGTTTGTGTTAAAGTTTGGGCCCTTGAAGATTGTGACATCAAGAAAGTCAATAATTTAATAATTGATATGGATATGATGGCTATTTAACACATCAATAAATTCCTGGAATTCTTCTTTGCCATGTTCCCATATCCCAAATATATCATCCAGAAATCTATAGTAATGTGTTGGTTTTAGTCGGCATTTTTCTAGGGCTGTCTGTTCCCATAGGCTCATGTACCTCATAGGGCTGTCTGTTCCCATAGGCTCATGTACCTCATAGGGCTGTCTGTTCCCATAGGCTCATGTACTTCATAGGGCTGTCTGTTCCCATAGGCTCATGTACCTCATAGGGCTGTCTGTTCCCATAGGCTCATGTACCTCATAGGGATGTCTGTTCCCATAGGCTCATGTACTTCATAGGGCTGTCTGTTCCCATAGGCTCATGTACCTGATAGGGCTGTCTGTTCCCATATGCTCATGTACTTCATAGGGCTGTCTGTTCCCATAGGCTCATGTACCTGTAAATGTTTGCATAACATGTCTGTTATAGAGCTGATCAGTCATTAGGCGAGTCAATCTAAGATTTGTCCGTATGCAGTATTCATTAAAGGTTTTGTATGATCCTTAGGGTCATCCAAATAACATATAAAAAAAATGGAATAACGTGTTCCTTCCACGCGCTACGTCCGGCCAAGGAAATTTCCCCGTCAGGTGAAAAGAAGCAGCTTGGACTCCTCATGCATAGAAGGAGGCATGAGCTCAGTCCGCTGTCCCCCGCCAAGTTGGCAGAGGAAGTGTAGCGCCCAGGATTACATTAGATAATTGGCACTGGGTGAAAAAACTGGGTCACAAAATTGTGGGATAAAAATTATAAAAAAATTAAGTGAATTATATACATTTTGGATCATGGTAAATTCAGTGGTTGAAATTTGGGTACCATTAACATCTATATATTTAAAGGCAAAAATGTCAAATTTTAATTATGCTTTAAGTAGCATGTAATGTGTTGAACTAGGTTACCAGTATTCATGACTCTGAATCAGGGGGGCAGTCAGCCAGATATTTCGTGAAGCCTCATTTGAAATCGGTAGTTCATATAATGGCCTGTTGTGGCGCTGGACCGGACCCAAAAAGCCCCATAGCTCCATAGAGGCCCATGTATTTTGGCCCAACTTCACCTAGACTGTATTACCTTAATAAACATGGTCATGAATACTTTCTTCTTCCAGTCACTAGTTTAAAGTCTCATTTCTAATGTCATAATATTCTTTTTGGAAAATTATGGTCCCATTAATTAAAAAAATGACCATAAAGAAAAAAAAACATCGCGTATGTTCTGAGGGGCGTGGCTACCATTACAGTCTATGATCGGGATTCCCCTCCCACTCGAGTCAAAATAAAAACCAACGGAGAAGAAGGGGGGAAGTCCCGCCTCGTTGTGTGGGCAGCCAATGACCAGCTGGTATACAAAACGGAGCCAGCCAATGGCCAGCTGGTACCAAAGATGGCGACTTACATCAGGAATTAGCATATTATTACAGGCTTCATTTTACGTTCATGTTAGACCCGGGGAACGCTTTGTCCATATTTTTTACAGTCTATGCTCTGAATCCATTGCAAGCATTAGTTTTGCACGACAAACACTCCTTGGGCTAAAAACGGCCATAGTCATCATCACAAATGTGATGAGTACATGTACTTCCTGTACAGAAATGACTGTCAGACCAATACTAGTGTAGTCATGTCGTCATGTTTGCCGTTTTGGAAGATTTGGAAGATTTGTGAAAGTCTTTGAGGAATGTGACATTTGAATAGACAATGCATTACACTCTAAATTCTAAATCGTCTGTCAGGTAGAAACCTCATGTCCAAAACTGTTATATTTCAGGAATAAGAAAAGAGAAAAAAGCTTAAGTAGCAGATCATCAAGCTCAAAATGAAATCTTGCAGATCTGCTACTTTTGATGCTTTCACGTGCCGCTGTTGAAAAGCACAAATAGTTAGAATATGGAGACATGGAGATTTCTGCCCGACAGCAACAGATGCTGTATATTATGCCGCCCTTAGAAGACAGTGAAAGAAAGAAGAAATTAACTGTGTCAGGTTTTATAGAGAATTATATTGGTACAACGTGGGGGAGGGGTGGGGGAGGGCTGACTGGGAGGACGTGAAGCTGTCATTCAGCACTGATCAGCACCAATAAAAAAAACAACCAACAACAGTCGCTTGTAAAACTTCACTCTACCAAGGAAATACAAAAGTAAACAATGATAGCAATGGAACACACAATACAACCATTATTATTAGTTTTCTTTTTTTAGAGGGGAATAGTAGGTCAAAAAGTGATTCTAGAATTGGGACAGGGTTTATTTTTTCCTCACAATTTGTATTTGTTTCATAAAATGGTAAAAAACAACGTTAATATACACACACTGATGTAAACAAAACAAAAAGAAACAAAACAAAACCATTTTTTTAATGGGCTTTCTTTAAAAAGGTAAAATTACAAGATTGACATCACTGACGAACTGAGAACAAAAATAATTAGGTAACTGGTTAATCTCTTTCAGTTAAAAACGGGGAGACAGGAAAAAAGGTGGGTAAAGCCATATTGCGTTAAACCACTTAAACCTCATGCATCCGTATTGTGGAGAAAGATTTAGTAAAAAATAGCAGATGGAGAAGCTCAAGTGTCGCAGTGCGACGCGTTGTGACCTTGTCGATCGTCTATTTTCTGCACCGAAAGCCTTCGCCATAATAACAGAAAAACACAAAATACACTAGTATAAAGCCCTGCTCAACCATATATGGTGTTTAAGTGGTTTAATGCGGGCGGACAGAGACTATACAACGTCACCCCAGTCAGGGTCCAACGACACAAAACAACATAACAGAAGAGAGAGAGACATAGACTATTTACAAGACTGACGTTTTTCTTTCTTTTTTTTTCCCTCAGTTATCGTTTCGACTCGAACATCATCATCACAAAGCAACACAATGCAACAACTCATAGCTGATGAGGACAATGTACTAAGTCAGGTGTGTGTGGGTGTGTGTATGTTTGAGTCTGTGTGCATGTTTGCATGTGTGGTCGCGCGCGTGTAACAGTAGGAGCGTTGACGTTGTGTGAAAAGTTCAAAAAGTTCAATGTTCGTTATTTTTATGCGTTTTGTTTTTTTCTTTTCTTTCTTTCCTACATTATTTCAAGACGTTCCTCTGTTCACAGTCCTCTTCACTCCTTTGTTTTGATATTCATCTTCTCCTGGCTGGTGCCTTCTTGCGACCCTGGGGAAGAAAACCACAGGATTATCATCTACGTAGTGCAGGGGTCTTCAACCAAGTGTTAAGTTAATGTTGTTCCCTGCTTACTACTTCCAGTGAATGTATGTGTTATGTGATGCACTGTGACTTTAAGGGAAGACCGGTGTATACAAACCGGATGTTGTTATACTGTGAGTCAGTTGTTGAGTTGGGGTCTGGCAACGTGCCGACAATAAAGATGTGTTGAGAAACTACAGTTGTTTTATTCCAGTAACAAGGACCGCTTAGCCGAGACAGAGATGAAGCAGGGACACCCAACTGCATACTGTATAAAAGTGTTGCAGACTTTTTCATAGAGATCATTAATGGCTTCATAGACATGTTCCATATCATAATCATGAAAATATATTTTGGAAGCTGACATTTTTTTCATCATGATTAATTTGTCTGCATTTTCTTCTAAACATAACTTCTTGGTAGGGATGGAGCTTGAAACTTGATACCCGGAAAAAATAACGCTAACAAGCTTATCGAGTACCCGGTATCAATAAGCTCTGGGTTTATCGAGCATAGCGGCCCATGATGGCATGTTGAAACAATCAAGACAAGAGGCGATCAAGACAAATCGAATCGCCCAAACTGGCACAAACATGTTGGTCTAAAAGTGTATTGATACCTGCCAACCAGCGCTGCCTGGGTAAACAAAATTACGCAATTAAATGACGTTACACACATTGGCCAGGTAATTGTTTCTTCAATATTATTTTCAAAAAGTAAAAACGTCAATTGCCTTCCATCTGTAAAAAAGTAAAGTATTTGAAGGCCCTAGTAAAATATACTGGTTCTGTTCAGAATTCATTGTCGTCTTCCGTCTTTCCACAAAAGAATAGAAAATGCCTCGATACTGCCGATAGTGAGCTTGATAGGAACCCGATTCGATAAGCCTGATCGATAATGTAGGCTACTTGTTATCAACAAAGATTAACGAGCCCAATCCCTACTTTTTGGTATTTGATGTTGTGTACCAACCTTGGGTGTTGGCTCCTCCTCCTGCTGCTCCTCCTCTGACTCCTCCTCTTCCTCCTCCTCCTCGTCTTTAGCGGCGGCCGCCTTCGACCGCCCGGCGCGCCTGAAAAACACAAACAAACCTCCATTTTAGCACCCATTTTCTAGGAGTTTGTAAGACTAATTCTTCACACACACACATACAAGCTTGGGCAAAAATATAACAATATTAACATATTATGTTTTATCATTCCGATAAAATAAATAGTCTAAATAGGTCAGCCATAATAGAGACATACAGCACCACCCACTGGCGCAACAAAGATACTACAGTCTCTCGCGACACAAAACAAGCTCAGCTATTTGTCTTCCAAAACATGCACTCATTTATAAGCTGTCTAAATATTATGTGCTTTTTAACATTTTATTATTATTTTTTCTTTAATAAAATGTCTAAATTGAACAAAAGAAAACAAACATTTTGATCTATTTCAGACCCGTTCCAAATCCAGAGCAAAGCCTTATGACAAGACAAGAATCAGAGAGCAGATGGAGTCTTACGTGGGTTTCTTGGCGGGAGGCGTTTGTGCTGATTTGGGCGGACGTCCTCTCCTCTTCTGGGGCGTCGACTCTGCCGACTCTGAGCTGATTTACAAAAAACGGGGTAAATGACAACAAGGTCTGTTAGTTACAGGTCTGTAACAGAGTGTACAAATGGATTAAAGGTAGGCTAAGGGCCGATTCATACTCCTATTTTAGAGCCGAATAAAAGTCGGTTCGGCTCTGTTGAGCCTACAATGTGACGTCATTTGAGGTTCGACTCTTCGGTGCTACTGAAAATTTCCGATGAGCCGAAATCATTTCGGCACTACAGCGCCGAAACAGCGGTAAAATAGGAGTATGAATCGGCCCTAAGTGTTACCCCATTTAGATTCTAAAAACACCTTCTAAATCCTGACCTACGTTTTCCAAAGTTTTTTTTATTAAAAAATTACAAAATAATGATGTTGCTAATATATGTATATAGCAACAACAACCAAAAAATGGGTTCCCGTTTTGAAAAGGTAAAAACCCCAAAATGGGTTCCCGACGTCCTTTTCTGATATTCTGATAGTAATCATTGGTATAGAACAGGAGTCTCTCCGTCTCTTTATTAATCAGAAAAAGATCATGTCAGAATACAGATTAAACAAGGGAAACTCTAGTCTAGCAATGATTACTATCAGAATATAGAGCTTTAACCCTACCTTTCAATGAACAACTGAATGAGTGTGTGAGTGAGTGAGTGAGTAGATGGAAAAAGTTACCTTGGCGGTTGTCTCCGTGGAGTCCGGGCCGGACGTCCCGGCTTGGCCTTCACCTCCACCGTGTTCTCGCTGCTCTGGTCCTCCTCTTCCTCGTCCTCTGCCGCTTCCTCCTCTCCTCCCTTCTCCTCCTCCTCCTCCTCCTCCTCTTCCTCCTCCTCGGGGGGCGGAGCCGCCTTCTTGCGCCCCCGCTTCCCTTTGGGCGTGGCAGGCGTGGTGTCCTGGCTGGGCGTGGCGTTCTTCGGGGGCCGCCCCCGCCTCCCCCGCTGTTTGGGCGGGCTATTCTGCTCGTCCTCCGGGTGGTCGTCGCCGTCGTCCCATTGGTCCTCGGGCTCGGCCACAGACGTGGGCGTGCTGTTGGCCGCCGCCTTCTTGCGGCCGCGCTTGGGCTTGTTGTCCTGATCGTCGGCGGAGACGGCCGCTCGCTTGCGGCCACGAGTCGGTTTGTCAATGTCCTGCGGAGGAAAGAAACCCGATTTAACTTTGATTAAGTCATGCTGTGTGACTTTTTCCAATAAAATAAAAAATTACTTTCCGAAGTATTTATGCGTTTTTAAACTTCTGTTAACAATAGGGCCACATATTGTAGTGTGTGTGTGTGTGTGTGTGTTTTGTATACAAAGCTTGTCACTAATCAGTCCAGCGGTTTGGGAGCTTAGCTCTGGATAGTTGGACATGCATAAAAAGTAAGATAAGGTTCAAGTATTTTAAAGAAAGGAGTGCCAGCACACTCCCTTTCGCATGTTTTATTACAAAATTACAAAAAAAAATTACAAAAAAAGGAAAAGGACATTTGTTGTGGGCTGGCACTTCCTTCTTTCAAATTCGTATTTTTGAGCCTTGCACCTACAAGAATATACTCTTCTTGTCTGCTTCTGCAGTCTTTGTTCCTCAAGGTTCAAGTATTTAACACAAGGCATTTCTGTGGCTGGTGTGACCTGATCATTGTTTGTGGTTGGATGTTGTGCACTTTACCTTGTCAGGGCTCTTCAGACTGATGTCCTCGTTCTCACTGTGGTCCATCTCTGTACTGTCATGTCTGCAACAACAGTATTCATGGATTAAACCTACTGTATTATGCGATTTGTGAAAACGGTGAGAAAGGGCTGAGTCTGTGTCAACATGCTGAGTGACCTAACATTTCAGATCTGAATGCTAAAACTACATAGCCTACAAAATAAATACAAACAAGTGTAATTTGCATCAGCATAACATAAGCTAAGCAGTTGACACATTTTCTTCTTTTATGTATGCGTGTTGACAAAAGCTGGGCACATACATATCTTTTTTGAGATTTGGGGACTATGAATTGATTCAGCATGAAGACTAAAGCATTCTAAATACATATACGCATGGATTGATCACTGGTACACCACCCCATAGACATAAACGTAGACGCCCTTTCCGGCTCTGCGGCGCGTGTCACAATTTCCCCGAGATTCCTTGCTAAGCATTTGCCTTCATGAGCGGAAGCTTGTCAAGCATGCGCAACATAAGTCCCGGAAAAGACGCGCTGTGATTGGCCAGTAGTCACTTGAGTGACAGCGAGAGGTCGCATGAGTGACGTCACTTGGGCAGCGACGCAGTATGCCTTCAGCACTTCTAAATAAGAAAGCTGCTTTGTAATCACTCTTTAATGTTTTCTGTTAGTAATCCCCCCTGGCTGATGTTGTATTAATAACTTTGTTGTTTGTGTTTTTTTGTTTGTCTTGTTTCGTATTGTAATGTATTTTCATGACAGTTATATATATAAATAAAATAAAAAAGCCTTCAGCACTGCACTTCTGCTTGACTTCCTGCCTTCATTGGGAGACACGTCGCTCCAATGAACTGCAGCAGAAAATGAGGCATCTATTTCTTCATCTATGCACCACCCTCTGAGCAGACTTGGAAATGAGCGGATTTTACGACCAACGTCCGCCAACGTCACGGCCAAGTTCAAGTTCATGAATTCCACACGTAACGTGGGAATGATCGTAAATGTCCGTACGCTCATGTTATGAGCGTAATCGACGTTGTGAATCTGGCCCTGAGACAGTCTGAGGAAGAGACTCCAAACGTCACAGCTTTTGTGTGTGCAATAAATCATCCGTCTCATTGGGAGCCCTCAGGCAAGCATTGTTTTTTTTTCGTCTTCGTACTGTTCCGATGGCAACCACAAGGTTCAAACCCGGGCTCCCCCAGAGTTAGTGTCCAAGTGTCCTTGAGCAAGACACTGAAGCCTTAATAGCGCCCGATGTGCTGGTTGGTGCCTTGCATGGTTTCCTCTGCCATCGGTGTATGAATGTGTGGGTGAATGTAATGCACAATCTATGTAAAGCGCATTGGATAAAGACGTTAGAAAAATGCACCATTTAGGTTAGATTCTGTGTTCAGTGTACAGGTGTGAGTTTAGGTGTACCTGGTCTTGCTGCGTTGTGGGGAGCTGGGGTCAGACGTGGAGTCGTCGTTGCTGGTGGTCTCCATGCGAGAGGCTTTGCTCTGAAGCTGCTTCCCTGCCGAGGCCAGAGGTTTGTTCACCGCACCCAGTACGTTAGCTGCCTTAGGCTGGACAGACAACCGCAGGCAAGGGAGAGATTACCATTAGGGTCCGGGACTACAGAGAACACCCTCTGAGCTGGTGACAGGAGAGCTTTGGATAACATGTCCATAGCGTTCGCGCACACACTGTTCAAATCCATCAATAATTGAGGTGCTCACTGCTCAAACATCCTGTAATCGGTGTTAGTAGCACATATAGATTAGCTGAAACAATGTAAAAATTTACTTATAATGGTTGTTTCAACATTGGGCTAAAAATTATCGTGTGGTCAATACAATCAGAAGGATCAAATGTCTGCCGCTCCTTTCAAAAGTTTACAGCTTGAAGCGCCCAGGGCGCTGTACAAAAAAAAGAAAAAAAAGGCGATGGTCAGCGCGTCTTTACCATAGAAATACATGGAAGACTGGCACCCCTCTAACTGGAATGAAGCCTAGCATGGGCTGTTTTTGGCAAACAAATTTAGAGTGAAAAACATTTATAGCAGCTCAATAACGCTCAACAATAGTAAAATATCAGCTGGTAAACAAGGGGGAAACATGATTGTGACTAGGGTGGGTGGCTGCATGAAATAACGGTGATCACCAAAGAAAACCAGTGAGCGGACTGAATGAACTGTAAGGTTTTAATGAACGCAATAGCAAGACCAATAACAGCTTTTAGTTTACCTTTCCTGGCGTGAAGAAAGCCTTCATCTCGGGTGGGAGATAGTTCTTTGTGTTGCTGACATTCTGAAACGGGACAAAACAATTAAAGACATTAAAGCTGCATCATTTTATAAATAGTCTCCGTCGTGTGGAAACCTCACATGTTTCATGATTCAAATTAGCAAAGTAGCAGATCTACAAGCTCAAAACTCAACAGCTTGCAGATTTGCTACTTTTGATGGGTTTTTTTTTGTGATACTGTAATATGATCAGGCAGGTCGAGAATCTATGAAAAAAAGGAAAAACTAGATAAAGTGCCAATCGGCACAGGTCTCCACCAGGATTCTTCCTCAGCCTAGTGGGAATATGCGTGCACAGTTTCATCGCAATCGGACGCTGCGTTGAGGAGTTGTGGCCATTTGCTACTCCTGAAAACTGTAGGAGCCAATCGTGGCCAATCAGGATGGAATATGAGAAATCAAACAAACCTGTCTTGATCACATGACTATGGAGATCATGTGTACCGATTTGCGTGAAATTTGGATAAAATCTGAAGGAGTAATAATAGAAAATGTGTTTTACATATGTCGGCCTCCTGGTGGCGCTATAAAGAGCAGATGTGAAAAATTCCAGACAAAGGTTTTTCCTTGGCCTCTAGGGAGTTGGCATACAAAATTATCCACAGATCCGTGCAGTCAGAGGTAAAAACACTTTTCGGCCAGTTATAGCGCCACCTTGAGGCTGAGTTGAAATTGTTCATGTGGCATTTCGTCCTCGGCCTAGTGGGAATGTGGGTGCACAATTTCACGGAAATCACGCGATGTGTTCATGATTTGCAGCATTTTGTTTGAAACTGAGCACTCCTGTGAATTTTGGAAGCCAATCTTAACCAATCAGGATGGAGTCTGAGAAATCTGAAAGACCGGTTTGGTTGAATGGCTCTAGAGAGACTGTGTACCAATTTGCGTGATGTTTGGACACAATCTGTAGGTGTACTGTGCAAAAACTTGTTTTGCACAAAGCGGCCTCCTGGTGGAGCTATAACAGGCCGTTCTGGAAAGTTTGGGGCAGAGTAGCCTCGATACCCAGGCTTTCATTTCGTCTGCGCGAAAGATGAAAGCCTGGAAAAATCCGTGGGCTGAACCAGTCTAAAAGTGGGAGTCAACCCTTCCGGGTGGGCGTCGCTCTAAATGATGTGACGTAGCGCTGCACTAGGGGGGAGAGGAGGGGCCGGGGGTGACGGACAGATCGATGAGATCCAATCAGGGTGCGCGCATTTCTGAGGCGCGACCCGCCCCTCTAGACGAGAAATGTCTCTGTTTGGGTCAGGCTAGGGGCAGAGGTTCATGGTTGGCATCCAGGGAGTGTGTGTGCAAAATTTGGCATCGACCGGGTTAACGGTGGCCGAGATTAGCTGCTCACGGACGGACGGACGGACACACGGACGGACACACGGACGGACGGACACACGGACGGACGGAGTGCAAAACATACTCTCCCCCATGCCTTCGGCTGGTGGAGACAACTAAAGCTTAGAATATGGAGCATATCTCTATATTCTAACCTTTTTTTTCCATAAAGGTTTCTGCCAGACAACAACGGAGGAAAAATAAAAGGTTTTCCAAATTGAGGAGTCAGTTGGCCTGGCACTGAATTCTCATTTTGTTTAACTTCATTATTCAGACTGAAAGAAACACAGTCAACGAGCGCTACTAGCATGTAAACAAAAGCGGTAAAATATGTCGGATGATGATGTTTATAAAACCTGTCGTTTCTGTAAAGAAACTATTTATCAACATAGGTCGATTTAATAGCCAGATTGATATGGTCGCAAGTCACCGCAGTGGGGGCAGCCATGTTTGTGGTTTGATGCCGTCGAGTGACGGGGCTGATGGCCAATCAGCTGCTGCGATCAGATTTTCGATCGAGACTGACGAGGCCTCATCATCAGATCTGAAACGCCAGGACATATTCTTTTAATAGTAGCGATTCAGGGCTGGAGTCAGTCCCTGTTTCCCAATAATGTATAGAAGTAACGGGAGGGCAGGACAGGGTCTTTGGGTGGAGGGACCTACCTTTTCTGGTTTGGTGAAGTAACGGGAGGGCAGGACAGGGTCTTTGGGTGGAGGGACCTACCTTTTCTGGTTTGGTGAAGTAACGGGAGGGCAGGACAGGGTCTTTGGGAGACTCCAGGCTGTAGGTGGTGCTCTTGGACATGATTATGTTCATCGCTACGTCACACACCGTGTACAGTTTCTGCCACAACACAAACACACACATAATATTTGTATATCAAGAAACGTTTTCAATATTAAAGAAAATAAAAACACACACATTGGAATCTCAATGGAATGGTGGGATAGCAGAAGAGTCAATATACCTCGTTGATCTTGGGGTCGTTGGGCGACTGGGCATCCTTCGTATTTTTGATGTTCTCAACCATCTTCCTGATGAAAGCGTGGCTGTTGTTCTCATTCTTTGCCATGATGATCTCCAAGACAAACCACAGAGACCTAGACACACACGCACACAATTCTGGAGTTGAAATTATTTTTTCAATTTTTATTCGGTTCCATATTTTTAAAGCGTCGGTGATTGACCGTTTATGAATTTATTATTAGTTTTCATAAAAAAAAAGGTATCTAGTATATACCCTACCAGAAATACAGTGAGAACCACTGCTCGACTAAATCACACAATAATACGTACTCTTTGATTTCCTTGAGCTGCTCGATGTCCTGTACTTTGACGTAGTCGGGGTCGTGGACCAAAAGGTGGATGGCATAGGGGACCACATACTCCGGCAGGAGGGAGAAGAGCTTCTCTGTTGAACACACAGATAATATTAAGCATTTTGGGCGGGAACCCCTTTTGGTGTTTTAAACATGTTATAATTTAGCTATTGAAAAATAGCAGATCTACAAGCTCATAGCGCACCACTCTGTGGCGCGCTATGAGCTTGTAGATCTGCTATTTTTGAAAAATCGTAAAAAAGATATTTATTTCAGAAAATTGGAGGATTTATGAGGTCAGGCCTGAATGGGTTAAGCATTTTGTGTGGATGACCGCAGATGACCGCCAATCGCACGATCATGAGAACACCAGCCCAGCACTGTCTACAACCCGCATGTTTGTGGGGGTTGTGTTTTTTGCAGCCCTTCGTTGTCATAGCAACTACCAATGGAAAGATAATTGTTCTCCTTTCAGTGAGGGCAAATCATTTATATTATCCACTGCGAGGGCGATAGTGGATAGTGTTAACAGTCGTGGGAAGGGAATGCCATGAAAGAAGCAGCCAGCTAAATATAACGTTTGTGAATGCACACAGGACACTTCAGCAAACATGGGTGGGTGGATGAATTCAAATTGGAGGAAAATAACAAGTCAATGTGCCTTCTTTGTTAGAGAACAATAGCAGTTCTAGTTTAAGTCAGTGTGCCTTCTTTGGTAGAGAACGATAGCAGTTCCAAAATGAGCACAATAGTGGTCCTTATTGTTCCATTGTTCCATTATCTGATGTATTGCTTGTATGATGCTACTAGCGTCCCCCAATTAGCGGCCCGCGGAGCGCCCCCTTGTGGCCCGCGGGGGGTGGGGGGTCCAAGCTATAAATGGGGGTCAGTAGCCTCTGCATGTCAAACTGGGGGTCCTTTTCAAATGGGGTCTTGCCCTGATCATTAATTTCAGGGCAAGACCTCGACCTCGCACGTGCCGACTCGGCCCCCAGCCTGGTACCGTAGTTAAAATATGGCCCTTGAGGAAAATTAATTGGTGCCTTACCCGTTGTGAAATACTTGTGGCCGCGGGGGGTACTGCGCCCTGGGTGCGTTTTTGATTCACTAATACATTAATTATTAATTATTAATGTGTAAAATTTAAAAAAGTGCTTCGTTAAGACCTCCATATTATTATGGTCAATGCCTGTGTGAAAAGTGGGAGTGATTGGTGCAGGCGGTGAGGAGCTACGGAAGTGTTTCTGACACACATTCAGACAGACAGACAAATCATATATATATATATATATATATATATGATATGATGATGATAGAGGGTATGCACATGACATCATCGTACCTGGAAACTATGCAGGAACGCCCACTGAGTGGCAAAAAACTACTTTCTGGCCTTGACAGCCCATTCATCCTAACAGAAAAGTCCTGTCTGATTGCATTAAACAATGTTAAACTCACCAACAGCTGTACGAAAAGCTTTAATTATCCTCTATCTGCAAAGTTTTTGTTTCATAAAAATCCACCATAGAAACGTTATGAGCTACTTTCTGTCAAGAAATGCCCTGCATAAGTCACCGGGTTTGGATGGGATACCACCTGAACTATACACTCTGTTTTGGGACGATCTGGGTCCGCACATGCATGATATGTTTCAGTTTGCGATTGAAAGGGGCTCCTTCTCCAGAGACGTTAATGTAGCCATTATATCGAAGAAGAAGAAGAAGAACAAAGACCCCACGGAATGTGGGAGCTACAGGCAGGTTTTATAGGCACCAGATTGGCCACTGATAATGTTAGACGATTGTTGCATATTATTGACCGAGCTGGTGACCTCCGATCTCCTGCTGCGGTGCTGTCGCTCGATGCTATGAAGGCCTTTGACCGTTAGGAGTGGCCTTTTCTGTGGGCGGTGCTGGATAAGATGGGATTTGGTCCCACATTCATCACATTGATTAAGGTATTGTACTCAAATCCAACAGCGATGGTATTAACAGGCAAGATTTGTTCTCCACTATTCACGATAGGCAGGTCATCGAGGCAAGGTTGCCCCCTTAGTCCTCTCCTTTTTGCCCTCTCGCTCGAACCGTTAGCGCAGACAGTACGTCAGTCCACAGCGATCACACCTATCTCAGTTAACAACACACAACATCGTATTTCTTTATATGCGGACGACATCCTGCTGTTTATTGAGAATGCTCCACAGTCAATTACACACATTCTTAAGCTTTTTGATCAGTTAAGTGCCATCTCAGGCTACAAAATCAATTGGACAAAGTCATCACTTTTGCCGCTAAATGAGGAGATGAGATCTGTTGTTCTGCCTCCCATAATCCCAGTAGTGAACAAATTTAAATATCTTGGCATAGATGTGTTCCCGTCTCTTCAAGCTACTGTTAAAAACAATTATAGTGACACTTTGAACGAAGTTTGTCTTGATTTAGACAGATGGTCGTCATTGCCCAACTCTCTTCAAGCTCGAGTATCAATCATAAAGATGAATGTCCTCCCTAGGGTTAATTTTGTGAGTTCTATGCTCCCACTGCCACCGCCAGCACAGTATTGGACTAAGATTCATTCTGCTATATCTAAATTTGTGTGGAATAGGAAACGCCCACGTCTCAAACTTTCCTTGTTACAGCGGGCCAGAGCTGATGGCGGTCGTTGCCTAACTTCAAATTATATTATTGGGCTTTCACTCTTCGCCCCCTTTTAAGATATTTCGACTCAACTATAAAGGTGTACTATGTACTATGTTAGGTCAAGAGGTTTTGTTTCCGTATTGTATGATTATTTATTAGAATCTAGTTATGGGACCTTGCTTGTCGATACTGTATGGAGGAATGACATACCAAATCTAGATTGGAGCTGGGATAGTGTGGTCTAATGTTGTCCTGTCTTCTAGGAATCCTGATCATCAACAAATTAATTTAAATTTTGTTCATAGGACATACTTAACCCCCCGTAGATTGTGTGCCATGCGGATTTTAAATAATCATAACTGCACTTTCTGCACTTCAAACACCATAGGTAGGTACATTCTTTCATATGGTGTGGGAGTGTCCGAGTGTCCTCACATTTTGGAATTTGGTTGCTACTAACCTTTCGACTATTCTACAAGTTAACATCACACCCTCCCCATCTCTATTCTTATTAAATGATGTATCCCAGTTGCCATTAAATAACACCCGTATTCGTGTCTTCTTTGCTGGCGTAACGGCCGCAAAGAAGATAGTTGCTTCGCACTGGAAACAGCCTCATACATTGTCATTTCGCCAATGGGCTTTGACCTTTCTAGATATCATTTATCTAGAGATGTCTACAGCAAGATTGCATGGTGCAAAAGAGGAAAACATTGAGATTTGGTCTGGTATTGCAGATTTGGTTAAGGGCATGGTTTAATCATTATTATTATTATTATCATTATTTATTTATTTTTTGTTTCCATTGCACAGTAGTAGGAGTAATGACATTTTGTGGCATCTTTGGTCTCGGGGGGAAGGGTTGTGTGGGATTGTTTGTTTTTGTGTTCCTTGCTTTTGCTGTTATGTGTTGTTTTATATGCGTTTTGTTTTCTTTAAGTCATTCATGTTGTTAACGTGTCTTATTGTGATTTGTCTTAAAATAAAAAACATTTGATAACAAAAAAGAAATGCCCTGCATTAAATTATTTGTCAGTGTTTGGAGGTGCTTGTTTTCAATAACAACATTTTGCTGCCTCCTGCATTATGTGACATTTAGAAACAGGTGGTACGCAGGACAGTTGAGTGATTTTGCGCTTCCAAACTCCAACACTCCATGCTGCTCAATGTTTTGCCACTCAGTCTAGATAAGGGGGGCGTGTCCTGATGGGATAATCATGCATGTGCATACTCTCTTAGTAATGGGAGGTTAATGCGTTGCACAGGACGCTGGCTCCTTACCGCTGACGGCGGCGTGCTGTTTGAGGTACTCCCGCCGTATGTTGACGTTCTTCACCAGACACTGGCGTGCGTGTGCCCGTCGCTCCTTCACGGGGTCCTTGGCACACAGGGCGAACACTGCCAGGTACTCCAGAGGGAGCCGCAGGCGACACAGGCCACGGTGGAGCTTCTGCGAGTAGCACTGACGCACCTGGTAGCACTCGTCCTGAGCCACAGAGGAGAGGGGGGGGGGGGGACAGGGACAAGTTTAATGAAATCCTAATATTACCAGTCAGAAGAGGAAGAGATGAGATGAAAGGAGTGTCTAACCTTTTACATGTATATAAATAAGCTACATTTGGTCCCAGAAATGTTTATTTTTCTTCTTAATCTTGGTACAATTGTATAAATTATGAATACATGTGTTTTCTGCTAATGCTTACGGTCTTGCGCTGAATTGCCTGCTTTGTGTGTTTCTTACTGTGCTAACCACATTGCTCTACATTCTAATTGTGTATACTTAGCTTTTATTGGTTTTTAATTGCTTGCAAGCTTTTATGTTTTGTTTGTTTTAATGGCCATTTTAGCATTTAGTTCCAGAGATCATGGCTGAGAATTGGCCGTTTGACTAAAACCCTGTCACATTTACAATTATGTCATGTGCACCGTCCCTGTGAAGATGATATGTATCAGAAATAAATACAATTCATACAAGGGGGGAATGAGTGGATGGGAGGAGAGCAGGAAATCAAGCTGTGCTGCATGTGTGTGTGTGTTGCTAGGGGGTTGGGGTGAAAAGAGGAGCTGAGTGCTTAAGTGTCATCCTGCCGGTAGGCAAGGTAATGTAGTTTTATTTGTACAGCACATCAACAACAAGGCAATTTAATGTGCTTTACACAGAACATCACGCAAAGGAAATGCAATTGTATAGTCTCCCCTCTGTTATGTATTTTTATGTTTTGTTGTCACAAATTTCCCTTGTGGACAATAAAGTTTACCTTGACCTTGAATGATATTAGGATGCATAAAACAAAAGTAAAACGGATATACAAAACAGTATAACAGATACAGTTACAGTGCAGAAGAGAAATTAAAGTAAATCAATCAAAGGCAGTGGAAAACAGAAAGTTGTGTTGAGTGTCAACAGACCTGCAGTTTTCTGAGAGTTTGTTCCAGATATGTGGTGGATCAAACCAAAATGCTTAATAATATGTTATGTGTTATGTTCCAATGCCAAAAACACAATTAAGTCGTTAATCGCAATTCTTGGTGTGACAATTAATCGCCTGTTTGTAATTTGTAATCGTGACAGCCCTACCCGTCAGCCACTGACTGACCCAACTACAGGTCTGCGTTGTGGGTAAGCCTACTTAAGCAAGGCCAAGCGAGCACACCCTGACAGGAAAGCAACGCGCTGCTGGCTGTGTACCAAAAACCTAAAACAACATGCGACAGAAGAGGAAAAGAAAGAAGAGAAGCTCTGTATGCGTGTGTGTGTGTGTGTGTGTGTGTGTGTGTGTGTGCTTACGTTGATGACCATACCACAGAGCTGGTATTGTTCCAGGGTGATGATCTCATGGTAACATGGTTCCTGGGCCAGTTTTAACAGAGCACACGCTGCTGCCAGCCTCAACCTAGACATATCTGGTTTACTGAGAGAGAGAGGGGGAGAGAGAGCAAGTATGAACAGTGTGTGTGTGTGTGTGTGTGTGTGTAATCATGATTATGTTTTAAATTATTTAAATCAGTGGTTTTTATTTCGAGGACCTCCATAACTCCCAAGAGTTACAGACCAGGGTCCATTTGGTTCCATTGTGTACCCTCAAGAGTGACAGGTCCCCGGACCCCACTTTAAGAACCGCTGATTTAAACCACTCCAGCCCCACTTTATACGGCGGTGCTCAACATCTGCTTGTGTATGTATGCATGTATATGCATGTACAGTACGTATGTCTGTATGTGAGAGAGTTACCCCATCCTGCCTTGCTCCGTCAGGTCTCCATCACTGTGAAGGATGGCCGTCAGCATCCTCAAGGTGGAGTTGCCCGATTTACTCTGGTTGTTCTTCACTCCCAGCAGCCATCTGACCATCAGCTTGATGCCCTGGATCTGAACACATGGAAAAATATAACCTATCTATCTCCAATTTGTGTGTTGCGTTTGTAAATTAACGCTCAAAAAGTTCAAAACGCGGCGTGAAACAATGCATGCTCATCGATCTGCTACCTTTGAATTTAGAGCGGACATATTCTAACTGTTGGTGTTTTTTCCGTAAATTAACGCCCTACTTGATCATTTGACAGCATCACACAAAATCATCAAAAGCAGCAGATCCACAAGCTACTGCTACTTTATGATGCTTTTGAATTTGAATACTGAAAAGTAACACATTTGGACATATGAGGTTTCCACACGACATAAACGATATACATTGTCTTGTTTCCATTGGGGCAGGGTTGGAGACAGACTATGTCCAAGCAACCAAATATATATGTGTATATATATATATCTTATCGAATGTGTGCTTTTTGACAAAATACCAGTCAAAGATATTGTCAACTAGAAAAAGTGCCCTTCTGGGCACAGGTCTCCACCAGGAGGATAGAAGTGTGTGTGATGTTTGGCAGGATGGATTATGAGAAATCAAACAAACCAGTCTTTTTTTTTAAATATATATTTTTTATCCCACGATTTTGTAACCCATTTTTCACCCCTGTGTCAATCATCTAATGTGATCCTGGGCTCTACACACCCTCCACAAACCTAGTCCCCATATATGGGGGACAAGGGGAGAGCAACGGACTTGAACTCATTCTTCCGTCATGCCTGAGTGTCCAAGTTGCTCCTTTACACCTGACAGGGGGGAGTTTCCCTGATTGGACGTAGCGCGTGGAAGGAACACGTTATTCCAACCAGTTCCTTTCCCCTCCATCGGGCGCCCCGGCTGGCCAGGGGGAGGCAGTTTAGTGACCAGGATTACTGCATGTTTTTTGTGAGGGTACCTACCAGTCTTGATCACATGGCTATGGAGATCAGGTATACCAATTTGCGTGAAATTAGGATAAAATCTGATGGAGTAATATTAGACAATGTGTTTTACATATGTCGACCTCCTGGTGGCGCTATAAAGAGCAGATGTGAAAAATTCCAGGCAAAGGTTTTTCCTTGGCCTCTAGGGAGTGTGCATACTAGGTTTTACACAGATCGTTGCAGTTATACTGTAGGTAAAAACACTAATCGGCCAGTTATAGCGCCACCATGAGGTTGAACATTTTCCAGTGGCATGGGGCTAGTGGGAATGTGCATGCAACATTTCACGGGAATCATTTAATGTGTTCATGATTCGCAGCATTTTGTTTGAAACTGAGCACTCCTGCGAACTTTGGAAGCCAATCTTAGCCAATCAGGATGGAGTCTGAAAATTTTGAAAGACCCGTTTTGTTGAATGGCTCTAGAGACTGTGTACCAATTTGCATGATGTTTGGACAAAATATGACCACCAACCACCAGTACTGGTACCAGTGGGATGGGGAACCAGCAAACCTTCCGGCCTACCGTACATTTTTTACCAGTGAGTCAAGTTGATTACATAAGTAGCTAGCAGGGGGACTCAACAAACACATGGCAACAACCACCACGGCAATCTTTGTTAACAAGTTGGCAGTGGATATTAAGCCGTAGGACAAGATTGCTAAATGGAATATTATTCATTCTAGCCTCAGCTGTTTTCCCTTAGTGCAGAGAGAGAGAGAGAGAGAGAGAGAGAGAGAGAGAGCATAGAAAGACCTTGGCCAGAGTTTCTGGGGACACCTCGTCATCTGGGACCCACAGTTTAGTCGTCTTCTTTCCTGGGATCTGCAGAAAAAGCAGCACTTGTTAGAAGAGTTCTCTTCCAACAAAAGATTCTATAATACACTTAAGATCCTTTAATTTCCTAACTACATAAAGCCATTTAATTGTTTTATTTATTACAATTCAAATATAATACAAAAATATAATGCGTATTAATCTAATCATTTTTTTTAAGAAACAAACACAAATGTGAAATGTTTCCCCAGGCATGGTGCTCATGAGTTCATTAAACTGAACTGGGATGGCTGCTGCAGTGCGTACGTACCCTGTCGTTCATGAGCAGGTCCTTGACGATGAAGTTGGCCACCAGAGACTTGAGCGGAGCGGCAAACTGCTCCGGGGCCAGCAGGGCCAGGTGTCCCAGGGTGGTCAGGGGTGTGATCAGCTGCTCCACGTTCCCAGGGTCCAGGCCTTTGTGTAGCGGCTGGATGGAGAGAGGAACCACAGGACAGGCTCATTGTTAGGCCTGCCACAATTATTACATGGGTATACAATTATTAAATGTGGGTTAGGGATGGTTATTTGTCTTATCTGCCCCGTGCAATTTGTGATTATGAAGCCTAAAAACTAATTGAACACGTTACTGCCCAGCCCTCTAGGTGAGGTCCTGGCGCTAGTGCCAGAGAAATCTGCGAAATAAGCAGAGAAGAAGGGTAACTTCCACCCGAGCCGGAAGTGATGTAGTCTGGATCTGTAATGTAAGCCTATGGAACAATAATGAATTTTATTTGTATTGCACTTTTCATTCACAGGGAATCCCAGAGTGCTACATGGTTAAAAACATATAATCAATCATGGAAGGTTAAAAACAGGGTAATCAAAATAGCAAAAAGACAATTCAACACGAAAAGGCCTTCCGAAACAGGAAAGTTTTTAGGCCCGTTTTAAAAGATTCAATAGTCTGCGGCACTCTCAAGTCCATGGGGAGGCTGCATAGTTGCGGTGCTTCCGAGCCAAAAGGCCTGGTGCCCCATGGTGCGCAGATTGGTGTCAGGAACCTGGAGCAGAAATGTGTTTGCATAGGCTAATAGGCTATAAACATGGCATTTTATGCCATTCTGAGCATAAATAGAATACCACTATTAAAAGTGTATTCATATTACGTTCAATTAAATTGTTAATCACGAATCAACGTCAACTTTAATTTGTAATCGTGCACAGCCTGCTCATTGTCAACTATGACTGGGGTACATACTAATGGAACTGCAACTAACGCAGTGGTGAAACCAGTATTACAATTAAAACAAATAAATACGATTCAGCATTGGAATTTTACATTGAAAAGAAGATTGGATTCTTTAAATTCTGTAACTGCAATATTCGGTTATTTAATTAATTAAATTCTTTGGAATTTGATTAGTCCTAACTTCGGTCTTCCCTGTGTGTTCTGAATTGGCTGGATCTTGAATGAATGGCCTATTCAGCATGCTTTGCTTGTGCTGTATCGTCTAATGAGGTACAAAAACATGGGAAGCGCAGGGTACCTTTCATCAATTTTCTGCATGATTTACCACCCCAGCCTCAATCTGTTCCTGCTGTTAGCTACCATCAGGCAGGCGACACCGCGGTATCAAATGCCCAACGATCAGACCAAGGGACAGTTTCCTCAGCCAGGCTATCAGGCCGCTGAACATGGAACTGTGCCCTGGCGAGTGTTACATACTCCCATTACAATGTAGGGCGGCGTTTATGCCTTAAAAATGCTAAATCAGGGTCGCTCGGGCGATGCAGCGGTAAAGTGCATGCCCACCACCACAGGGTTTAATCCACCGCGTTGCAACCGGCTTTGTCAAGCGTCTATACAAACACATTTGGCCTGTGTTCGGGGGAGGCAAGCCGGGCAGGTATGGTGATAATTATGGCGCTTGTTGCGTGGGAGGAGTAGCACAAACAACACATCCTCCCTGTGGGGGATCCTCACTGGCAGGCGAGTCAATGATACATCAGCAGTGATATTGACAACACACTGCGGAGGAAATCATTTACATCAAGGCAAATAGTCGCATAAGTAGAGTGCAAAGAGAACACTGTAGTGCTTCAAAGAAACTATCAGCTAAACATCAAACCTAGAAATAACAAAAACATGACGTGAACAAGTAACCACACAGTGGAGCTCACCTCAAAGATCTGAGCGAAGTGTGTGTCTCTGCTGTTGGTGAACATGGCGTGGATGCAGTGGATGGCGTACTTTGCCTGGCGAGGAGGGCCGCGTTTCGCTTTGGCCTGCAGTACCGGCAGCAGAACACTAGATGGGGAAGGTGAGACAAGATCAATAGGAGAAAGAGGTACATCTATGAGGCAGGTGCACGAGCCAAAAAAACTAAAAAACTGTCTTTGTAACTTTGTAAAGATGCAAGTCAAGGCTTTATGAAGAAATCAAAAAATCTCCAGCAAGGGCTGAATTATTTATTTATTTACTCTGCAGTAAATGAGTTAACCCATTTAGGAATGATGTCGATTAAAAAATAAATGTTTCTGAAAAACCTATGTTTCTATAGCAGTGGTGCTCAACCTTTTTCATGTCAAGGACCACCCATAATTATCTGTATTTGGCCATGGACCCCCATCTCAAAATATGTTGTTTCAGGGACTCCCCAGAAGCAAAGATTTGAGAAAAATGTTCGCTCTGAAAGTACATATTTTCAAAGATTTGCGCCAAGATTGTTCAAAAATAGCAGATCTACAAGCTCATAGCTATGAGCTTGTAGATCTCCTATAGTATAAAGTTAAAACACCAAAAGAGGATTCCCGTCCTTCACAAGAAAAGGTTTGAGAGCCAGTGGCGTGGACGGACGTACGATTTGATGTGAGGGAAGCTCTCCTCCATCTTGCTGCCGGTGTTCTTGAAGATCTGCAGGGCCGCCTCGGCCACCTTTTCGTCGTCCATCTTCAGACAGCCCAGCAGGGACTCGAACGTCTCCGCGGAGTGGAACGACACCGGGTGGGTGAACGACAACACCTGACAAACATAACGGCACAAACGCCATTTAGGGGTTGCAACAGTTAAAGCTGCACTATGTATCTTTCCTCGTGTGCCCCGGATTTGAACACGGTTTCCTGTGCACGTGCTGATTTCGTTTTTTAAATAATTGAGCTAATAGAGCGAGCCTGTCTGCTTGCTCAGAGGATAAATCTAATCTTGACCATCAGGTCAAAATGTGTGTCAGACCCCCGTGAAACATGACCTTTGACACGATCTAAATGTCTCAATAGAAGAGCAGGGAGACAAAATACAACCATTGCATAGAGTTAGAGATTTTGCTTAGCATGCTGCTTTGCAGAATTAAGGAAACACTTCAACACACAACGCATCTTCATATAATTGGTCCTCACTAATAGTCATGATAAAATAAATACAAAATAAATCTTTTAACTGTATTCCATTTGTTGCCATAAATGGTTACACATTTACTTATACGTAAGTGTTCCTGAATGAACCCCATTTGTGATGTATTAAATGGGCTGTGTTTGTGTGTGTGTGTGTTGTAGGGCTATCCCCGACTAAGGATTTGTATAGTCGACTGATAGATGAATACATTTGCTGTTAGTCGACTAATAGTCGACTGAGCAAAAAAAAAAAAAAAAAAATGAATTGTATATAAAAATATAATATTTACAAAAATATACAAAAATATTGTATTATTCCACTAGGTCTGTGGGGGACATAAACACATTGAACATTCTGACTGTTCAAATCTCCAATGTGCATGTGGAGTGTGTCTGCCTGTGTGGCAATGTGCCACTGCCTGTGACTTGAATCGCACAGTGTGCTGGCCTGATACAGAAAAAAATAAAAACCCCTTTTTTTCTTTTTAAGTGGTGCAAACCACTTCTACATCCAGCTTACAATGCCCTGTACGTGTTTGTGTGTGTGTCTGTGTGAGCATGGAACGAGAGAAGTATGTGACATGGCTGCCACCTGCTGGACGCACGGGAGTTGCACCACTTGGTTCACACTGGTGTGATTCTTTTTTTTAACAACTGAGAGGCTTGTCATTAGCCAGATTGAGCACAGCAGGTGAGATTGAGATTCTGGAGTCTATCAGGCCAGCGCACTGTGCGATTCAAGTCACAGGCAGTGGCACATTGCCACACAGGCAGACACACTCCACATGCACATTGGAGATTTGAACAGTCAGAATGTTCAAATGTGTTTATGTCCCCCACAGACCTAGTGGACTAATACAATATTTTTGTATATTTTTGTAAATATTGTATTTTTATATACAATTTTTTGGGGCAAAAGAAAAAAAGATGAACATCGACTAAGAGGTGGTCAGTCGACTGAGACCCGTTCCGATCGATTAGTCGACTATTAGACTAATCGAGGTCAGCCCTAGTCTGTTGTGTGTGGTGTGTGTGTTGGTGGTGTGTAGCTGTGTTACCTTGAGTAGCTCCAGTCCTGCTCTGATGGCCTCGTCAGTTGGAACACCTTCCTCTTCATCATCAGCTGTACCTTCTATTGATTTATTCACCTGCTTTATAAGGGCACTGGTACACACACACACAGACACATACACACGATGGAGCCATCAAAAAACGCCTAGCGCTCATAATGAAACATGGCAGACATGTGGACAGGAGGAACCACCGACCCAGGGATCATTGGACGACCTGCTCTACCTCCTGAGCCACACCTTTACCTCACCCCATTTTGTTTTTAATAAATAAAAAAGAAAAAACATTGAGGTTTACCAGTATTTGCAATGCTGTCGAGATTACACGAAAATAAATCAACAATTAACACATTGAGTACGCCGACTGCCTTCAAAATATAGGCTATAGAATACCGGAGGTGTCTGATCGCTTTTACTTTGAAAGCCATGAACCGGAAACACTTTCCTAAAAAAGTTGACTTTACAAAGTGACCTCAACATCCCCGATCATCTTAATATATTGTTTTACGCTCCAAAAAGCGTTCATATTTTGCGGGAGAGACGGATGAGGAGCAGAAAATAAGCGCCAGCATATCGCTCTATTCATCACCACGGAGAGCGCCCTGGATTAGGAGCTATGAGTCATTCTTTCCGTCTCGCTAACGTGGGAGTCAATGACAAGCTAATAGTTGCACTGAGCGTTAGCATACGGCAAGTGAAAAGCGAAATGCCAAAAAAATAAATAGGAAAAATTCTGAATATTAATATCTCGCCCCGCATCGCTGGGATGTCGCTAGGACGTCCTCAGACGTCCTTAGAACTCTACTCTACTCTATCCTATGACGTTCTCAGGCGTCCTACGTGCTGTAAGTGTTAACAGTTAAACTAACGTAACCCGCATTCCCCGCTATTTAATCCAATATTCTACGCTGCAGATTGTTTTATTACCTTTAGAGCATACGCCGAAGTATTTGCAGCTTTCAACCACGAAAATCCGAAACGATCACAGCCTGCACAGCGCGTTGCAGCCCAAATAAGTCCCCTGTTCACTTCCATTGAGCTCATTCCCCCCGAAGCCCTACAGACTAGACAGGAAGTATGATTTCCGGTTTCGTCATCATAACGCTATGGCCTCGTCACCAGGTCTGCGACAAATCTTTTTTATTATTTTAAAACGTATTAAGCAGCGCTGATTGTTGGATTAAACTATTTAAAGCGCTGAAAGTGTTAAGACAGGTACAGATAAGAAACACAGAAACAACAAAGTAAGACCCAAACAACCCATACCTGATGGACTCTGTGTCGATGTGGACCGGGGCGATTCTCTCCAACAGGAACTTCACCATCTCCAGGAAGGGGTTACTGGGCTGCTTGGGACTCCCTAGTTTCTTAGTAATGTCTCGCTGAGGACAAACGCACACAGACACGAAATCATTATGTCCATTTGTTATCCATATAAGTCATACACTGTAGTGTAGAATAAAGCTGAAAATGTAATGAAGATGTTTAGGTATCATTCCAATGCCCTTATTCTGGGCGTGAACATCGGCTGTTTCGCCGAAGTGATTCAGTGTTTAGTGGAAAAAAGTTCCAATCAATAAGTTATCTTTAACCACTCTTGTTTTTATACAATGTTAAATTAAATGACGTAACCTCCAATTTATTAAAGTCAATATTTTAGACAAATTATTAAAGTCAGCATTTTAAATGAAACACTTCAAATTAACCATTTAAATGGAATAGATACGTTTCAAATCAAGTAACGATTTAAGCACTTGGAATAAAGAAAGATAAATAGCTGATCCTTGAGCTTGTAGATCAGCTCTTTTCTAAATAGGCATTTTAAACCTTTAACATTATGGTGAACCATGAATTGTCCACATTTTTTGTAGTCTTTTAAATTCTTAAATGTAAATGATTAACAGTTTTTATCTTTGTCTCATTCTTTTGTAATTTATACTTAAACACAAGTGAATTAATTCCCAAAAGTGTGAACACAGAACCCAACACACACAATGAATGTGTTCTACAATGTGTTCCTTAAAGCTGCTATAAACAATAAGTATGTCAACATTTTAATGACTTTTTTTTCTTTTTTTGTATTCAGACAGCCATCAATGGGTAGAACGCTCCCCCCAAACAATTGTCTCTGTGACACATCTAGGGGCCGCAATCTGCATTCAAAGATATTTCCAAGAAGCTTTGTCATTGGTCCAAAAAAACCCGGTCACAATGACTAACCAATCAGGAAGCAGACAGGCAAATCGACCAAAGACAAAGCTTCTAGGAAAATCTTTGAATGCAGATTGTGGCCCCTAGATGTGTCACAGAGACTAACGTTTTTGTTGGGAGCATTCTACCCATTGCTGGCTGTCTGAATACAAAAAAAGTCATTAAAATGTTGACATATTATTGCTTATAGCAGCTTTAAACCAACTTAAATGGTAGTCAAACCATGAACACATTAAAGGTATGTTCAGTGATTTCACTCAAAAAACCTTAGGTTTCGTTTTTGGCTGTGGGACCTAGCCTTTCGTCCAATCAGGATAGAGAGTCAAAAACGAAACCTAAGGTTTTTTGACCCCCAGGGGTTAACTGGGGACAGGGAGGAACTCCTTATAAGGCCAGCACACTCTATAGTAGGGAGGATTATCCAACAAAACAAAAAAATAAGTGATATTTGAATTAAGTGAAATCACTGAATATACCTTTAAAGCAGTATTCCAAACATTCAAGTAAATAAACATTTCAACAGACCATTGTTTGAACGGCCTTTTATAGTCTTCAGGTGCTCCTAATGAGCAGCGGCCATATTGTGTGGCACTCTGGGAAGTGTAGTTTTTTTAGATGCCAAGCAAGAACTCCACTACTGAGTTCTGACTCAACGCCTAGCACAGAGCTCTGGAGGACCCGGGTCAACAAAGTAACACAGGGTTCAAGAGGTTAATGGTTTAAGCGAACCCTTCAGACTGCACTCACCACACACACTTCGGCCTGTTTACAGGAACAGGACGGGCTGACCAGGGTCTCCAGCTGGTCTCGGATCCTCTCATCGTCATCCAGCACCTGGGCCAGCTTCTTCACAAAGTCCTGGGCCTTGCCTGGGTCTGGAAGGTTCCCTGCGCACACAGATACACACACAATGACAATTTTTTGGTGAGACAGCAGTCATGTAATTCGGGTAGATACAATAAATATTTACAATGTTAGGGAATTAAGTAGGGCATTAACACTAACCATTAATGCTTCATCAATACTTCAGCCTACTAGTGTCACACAAACGTGGCTATGGTAGCTAGGTATTCATCAATTCATGTCTTTCTGTGGGTTTTATAAATACTGAACCAAGTATTAACAAGAGCTTGTGGCTAAATAATAACTATATTGACTGGATATAAAGTACAAGGTTGCCAACCTACCTTTACAGCAACGGTATACTATTTTAGATTTGATGGCAAAGTGTGTGAGTGTGTGTCACTTACTTGTGATCACCATCACCTTGGCGAACACAGCTTTGCTGGATGTTTCCGACTAGACATGATGTTGAACACAGACAAAAGTGCAAGAAAGAATTTAAGAACATGAGTCACTTTCGATCGATACAGCAGCTTCAGATAGTATTCAGTCACCTTCGCCTTTTCACATTCTGTTGTTTTCTAGACTTAATCGAAACATACAAAAAATCTTGTCTACAAATTCATGAGAAAAAATAAACTATTAATAGTATATTTCAAGTCTATTTCTTTAGTCCAAATCTATAAGCATAGAATAAAACCCAAGCCAGGACTTTCAGACCCTACACACACAAACCCTGTGTGTGTGTGTGTGTGTGTGTGTGCAGCCCAAGTTAATTGAAGGGAAACTTGACATGGGTAATGAGTAACCCACTGATCCCTGTGATCATATCTGCATGCAGAGCAGTGCTGTTACCTTGGGCTGTTTGACAAGGTCCAGCAGGTCTTTGACATGATGTCTCAACATGTTCTGACATTTCCACATCTCATTCAGAGCCCTGAGAGAGAGAGAGAGAGAGAGAGAGAGAGAGAGAGAGAGAGAGAGAGAGAGAGAGAGAGAAAGAGAGAGAGAATACATTGTGTGTATCCCTGCACTGTTTACACCAAATGATCTCTTTACATAGAAATACTTTGGCAATTATGAACTACCTTTCCTATATGGATGTATTCAGTATTTAAGTCCGACGTCATTTTGTAGTGCTACGTTACGTCCGGGTCCAAGTGGCACCAGCTCCCGTCCGCATCTCATTGTAAATTGAATATCTAAACTCGTGAATCTTTTTACAGCAACGTTATTTTTCAGAAAGGAAGCCATTGAGGGTTAAAATGGGTCTTAATGCTTCCAACTCGAGTGGAATTATTAATGTTTTGTACAAGTGTCCATGACAACAAAAATATATGATGTGGAGACAATAAAGACTATTATTATCATTATTATTGAAGGTGGCAACAGTCCATTTGATCGGTAAAATATTTCTAGAATGTGTGCAGACTTGAGTATGTTGAATCTAGTTTGCATTATGAGGATTTATTTGACACAATAAAATAAAATGGCGATAGTATTCCATGTGGGGCAGACGGCCTGAATTACTATTTCTGATAGAAAAAGCATTTTTTTTTATATAGTTTCATAAGATAGTCCTGCCTCTACATTGCAATACAACGTGGTTCTGTTTGCACATGTCTTTATTCCCATGTAATTGTACATACATCGTTTTGTTTTGATTGTTATGCATTTACATTGCCAAAGCAAATGTGGAACATGTTTTCTCAAGCCAATAATGAAGCTCGTAAAGAGTGGAAAAAGAATGGAGAGATAAGAGAGTGTAGATAAAAATAGCCAGGGAGCCACAGGCCCAAAAGCTCAAGGAATAGAGATTAACCTGTGATGTCATGGCATACTTTTTATTTGTGTTTTTTTCTATTCACTTGGTCATTAAGGTCCACAGAATGAGAGGTCTGCTCTGCCGGAAACATGGCGAAAAGTTATGGCCATTTTTGTATACCACACCATAGACATAATATGTCATCATGCTTTAAGTAGCATGTGACATATCAAACTAGGGGGTTTTCATGATTCTGAATCCATTCCCAGAATTAGTTTTGCACGAAAAACACTCCTTGGCCTAAATTCAGCCATATCCACAGTTTTTAGGCCAAGGAGTGTTTTTCATGCAAAACTAATGCTTGGAATGGATTCATAAGCATGAAATGTTTGCCTTATATCTTGGTTGTCTACTCTATGGTGTGGTATACAAAAATGGCCATAACTTTTTTTCGCGATGTTTCCGGCAGAGCAGACCTCTCATTCTGTGGACCTTAATGACCAAATTAATAGAAAAAAAACACAAATAAAAAGTATGTCATGACATTACAGGTCCTCTCAAATTTTGGGTGACTGGCTGCCCGGCTAAAAGGGAGAAGTGAGAAAGCATGTAGGTGTGTGTCAGAGGGAGCAGGGAGAAAGCATGTAGGTGTGTGTCAGAGGGAGAAGTGAGAAAGCATGTAGGTGTGTGTCAGAGGGAGCAGGGTGAAAGCATGTAGGTGTGTGTCAGAGGGAGCAGGGTGAAAGCATGTAGGTGTGTGTCAGAGGGAGAAGTGAGAAAGCATGTAGGTGTGTGTCAGAGGGAGCAGGGAGAAAGCATGTAGGTGTGTGTCAGAGGGAGCAGGGAGAAAGCATGTAGGTGTGTGTCAGAGGGAGCAGGGAGAAAGCATGTAGGTGTGTGTCAGAGGGAGCAGGGTGAAAGCATGTAGGTGTGTGTCAGAGGGAGAAGTGAGAAAGCATGTAGGTGTGTGTCAGAGGGAGCAGGGTGAAAGCATGTAGGTGTGTGTCAGAGGGAGAAGTGAGAAAGCATGTAGGTGTGTGTCAGAGGGAGCAGGGAGAAAGCATGTAGGTGTGTGTCAGAGGGAGCAGGGTGAAAGCATGTAGGTGTGTGTCAGAGGGAGCAGGGTGAAAGCATGTAGGTGTGTGTCAGAGGGAGCAGGGAGAAAGCATGTAGGTGTGTGTCAGAGGGAGAAGTGAGAAAGCATGTAGGTGTGTGTCAGAGGGAGCAGGGTGAAAGCATGTAGGTGTGTGTCAGAGGGAGAAGTGAGAAAGCATGTAGGTGTGTGTCAGAGGGAGCAGGGTGAAAGCATGTAGGTGTGTGTCAGAGGGAGCAGGGAGAAAGCATGTAGGTGTGTGTCAGAGGGAGCAGGGTGAAAGCATGTAGGTGTGTGTCAGAGGGAGAAGTGAGAAAGCATGTAGGTGTGTGTCAGAGGGAGCAGGGAGAAAGCATGTAGGTGTGTGTCAGAGGGAGCAGGGTGAAAGCATGTAGGTGTGTGTCAGAGGGAGCAGGGTGAAAGCATGTAGGTGTGTGTCAGAGGGAGCAGGGTGAAAGCATGTAGGTGTGTGTCAGAGGGAGCAGGGTGAAAGCATGTAGGTGTGTGTCAGAGGGAGCAGGGTGAAAGCATGTAGGTGTGTGTCAGAGGGAGCAGGGTGAAAGCATGTAGGTGTGTGTCAGAGGGAGCAGGGTGAGTGTGGGAGTAGAAACAACACTGTGTATGCATACGCATTTGATTGGTCAGCGGCATGAAATCATGGTTAAAGCTTCCAGCTGGTTCAGTTAGTAACCACTTAAACCCCAGCATCTGTAGTGTGGGTAAAGCTTTCACAGAAAATGGCAGATCGACTGTCGATCAGCTATGTTCAGCGAAGGCTTTCCCCACAACAACAGAAAATATAGAATATGGTATTGGTAAGTAGTAAGTACACACTTTTGTGTATGTCCATGTTCACATGACCCGATGAAGATCAAATAGATCGAAAGGTCAGAATTCTCAATAAAGAACGTCTTTCTTATACCTGTGGTGTGCGGACTCCATCCAATATCTACCTGAAGTTACTTTAGCCCAGCACCCAGCCTGTCGATGTGCGTATTCTACATCCGCTCATGGTAATATGGTAAATGGTGCATTTATATAGCACCTTTATCCGAGGCGCTTTACATAGATTGTGCATTACATTCACACACCGATGGCAGCGGAAACCATGCAAGGCACCAACTAGCACATCGGGAGCAATTAGGGGTTCAGTGTATTCTCAAGGACACTTCGACAGTAACTCTGGGGGGAGCGTGGGTTCGAACTGGCAACCTTGCGGTTCCCATCCAGGCACTCTACCCCTGAGCCACCGCCGCGAGAAAGCCTTGTATCTTAACCGTGTGGTTACAAGGGTTTTCAACACCACGTTTATTGAGCAATGTTTTGATTTCTTCTAATGTGATTATGCAAAAGTGCGTGTGTGTGTGTCTTACTTGACAGCATTGGGGTCCAGCGTAGCGTACAGGTAATATAGACACTTCATCCTCTCTGTGGTCTCCAGGTTGTGAGGAACCATGAACTGAGCAAAGATACGCTCAACCAGCAGTCTGCATGGAATAAAGATACGCTCAACCAGCAGTCTGCATGGAATAAAGCTAAATGAAATATCACCACTGAAAAATGTTTCTGTGACCAAGTCCAGTTATGTGATTTGTGAAACAGTGTGAAAGGTGTCTCTCACACTAGTGCTGTTTCTTAGTGAAACAGTGTGAAAGGTGTCCCCCACACTAGTGCTGTTTCTTAGTGAAACAGTGTGAAAGGTGTCCCCCACACTAGTGCTGTTTCTTAGTGAAACAGTGTGAAAGGTGTCCCCCACACTAGTGCTGTTTCTTAGTGAAACAGTGTGAAAGGTGTCCCCCACACTAGTGCTGTTTCTTAGTGAAACAGCTTGAAAGGTGTCCCCCACACTAGTGCTGTTTCTTAGTGAAACAGTGTGAAAGGTGTCCCCCACACTAGTGCTGTTTCTTAGTGAAACAGTGTGAAAGGTGTCTCTCACACTAGTGCTGTTTCTTAGTGAAACAGTGTGAAAGGTGTCCCCCACACTAGTGCTGTTTCTTAGTGAAACAGTGTGAAAGGTGTCCCCCACACTAGTGCTGTTTCTTAAACAGTTCCTGCTGTTCTACATACGGACACAGACTGAGGCTTTAACCTTTTCTTTATGAAAAGTATGAAATATCCAAGACTGATTTGATGTAAAATGCTTCTGAACAAATTGCCTGTTTGACCACTTCAAATGCTTAAAATGATAACCGAAAACAGCCCATCTGCAAGCTCTCAATGCCGCTGCATCTATGCCACATTGAGAGCTTGTAGAACGGCTATTTTCATTGCGTAACATACTTTGGCTTCTATGGAATCCAAAATACCATGAATCCATGAGTTTGTGTGCACACCATAGACTGTAAAAAATATGGACAAAGCGTTCGCCGGGTCTAACATGGACGTAAAATGAAGCCTGTTATTCCTGCACTGTAAATCGCCATCTTTCTAGATCTGTTTGGTACCAGCTGGCCATTGGCTGGCTCCGTTTTGGACCAGCTGGCCATTGGCTGCCCAGACAACGAGGCGGGACTTCCCCCCCTTCTTCTCCGTTGGTTTTTATTTTGACTCGAGTGGGAGGGGAATCCCGATCATAGACTGTAACGGTAGCCACGCCCCTCAGAACATACGCGATGGTTTTTTTTCTTTATGGTCATTTTTTTAATTAATGGGACCATAATTTTCCAAAAAGAATATTATGACATTAGAAATGAGACTTTAAACTAGTGACTGGAAGAAGAAAGTATTCATGACCATGTTTATTAAGGTAATACAGTCTAGGTGAAGTTGGGCCAAAATACATGGGCCTCAATGGAGCTATGGGGCTTTTTGGGTCCAGTCCAGCGCCACAACAGGCCATTATATGAACTACCGATTTCAAATGAGGCTTCACGAAATATCTGGCTGACTGCCCCCCTGGTGCACACACAGGTTTGCATTACTATACTGGTGAGGACATCAACATTTTAAGACAATGATTTTATGAAGATGTTGCTGTGTAAGCATAGCTGGTCAATGTTCTCTCTGCGGTGCTTTCACGCCCACTTGCTGTAGTTGAGACCTATGTTTCTCATTGGCTGTACAGACAACCTATCGTCCTGATTGGCTGCCTCGTCTCTAGGCAACCACACACCTTTTGCCAATAGCCGACCTCTCAGCCATGGGATATAAGGCAGTAGCTGGTAATTAATTGATGTCATCAATTCTTGTTTCAACCATAAAACATCCATGTCTCTTTTGAGGACCAAGAAAATGGTTTACTTCTCAAAATCTACTATACCTGTACTTGTGTCTCACGCGCACACACAATCCATTTTACTTCTTAAATACACTCTCTCTTCGCATGACTCCATAAATGACAGGCCTCTCTCTCTCCCCTGCTCTCTCTATCAATGACGGGCCTCTCTCGCTCTCCCCTGCTCTCTCTATCAGTCCGTCTGTCATCTGTAAGTAACCTCATCAACCTGCCTCGTCTCACATTGCAGTTCAATCATTTGATCTTGTTACAATACACAGATACAGTAATCAGGCTATGACGCTCTTCAGCTGGACTCGAACTAGGAGTGAGAACAGCCAATGTCATGCTGTTGTAACATGCAATAAAGTATACTTTGGTATAACTCCAATAATAAGTACAGTGTTCCTCAAGCAACGTGCAGATATAATTAAATATTGAACCCACGCACACACTCTCCATCTCTTCCCCTGCATGTATAGTTTCTTGTCACTCGCTATCAATTTGCTGTCACGGTCCTCACAAGTATAGTAATACAAACACACACATTGTGTGTACATGGAACAAAGCTAAATCAAATTTCATGACTGAAAGGTTCATGGTGACGTTTAGGTATCATCATTCTAAACCTTATATTATGTTGCTGATCCACATCAGTGGAAGGAATCACAGATTTGAGGCATTCGACTTTAACCTCAACCCATTTTGGTGTTAGCATCATGTCGTGCTTTAGCCATTGAAAAATAGCAGATCTACAAGCTCATAGTGCGCTACGAGCTTGTAGGTCTGCTATTTTTTAAAAATCAAAGAGTGACTGACGTAGTATAATTTTTTTTTATCTGATCTCAGGTCAGAATGAAAACTGTCAGGATGTAGAAGACATTTTTAGAATCTGATCTCAGGTCAGAATGGGTTAATAATGAAACTGTCAGGATGTAATAGACATTTTTAGAATCTGATCTCAGGTCAGAATGGGATAACCTTAACGTTACCTGTCGTCGATGGAGTTCTGGTAGTAGATGTGGAGCAGCTTGTCTTTGATCCAGGAGATCTGTTTGGACGCCTCGCGGCCTCCTTCCCCCTGCAGAGAGTACTTCCTGTAGATGGACGCCAGGCCCATCATGGCCTCCTTACGCACACGCCACTAGACCCATGGAACAAACGGTGGACATCTTTTCAGAATATTTTTTATTTAGTCTTAGTCTTTTGAATAACACACCAGTTAGTCTTAGTCCTATTTAGTCTTCTGAAAAACCCTAGTCAACAAAATGAGCACTGGGAACAAAGCAAAGTGAACCTCTTCACACACAGTCGCACACGCCACTAGACCCATGGAACAAAGCAAAAAGAAACCTTTTGTCAGGCTAACAAGTCCTAATTTGTGATTTGTGAAACAGCATGGAAGGTTTCCCCCGACCTAGTGTCTATTTCCTAAACAATTGGCACAATATGTAAAGTGATATTATCGTTCTAGACGCTATGTTCTTGCTGTTCTACAGTCAACCAGTTGAAGAAAACACAGCCGCACACGCACACACTTGTCCAGGGACTTCTTTTTGACACACACACACACACACACACACACACACACACACACACACACACACACACACTCAACTCACCCTCTTGTCCAGGGTCCTCTCTTTGACAAAGTTGAGCAGGGCGTCGTTCACCAGCGCCAGGTCCTTCTTGGCAGCCGTTACTATGGAGACGATGACGTCATGGCGGATGGCCTCCTCCGGGTCATGTGACCTGACCTTCAGGAATTCTGTGGGAGACACGTGAGCTATACTTTTCGGCTTCAGGCTTACATAAAAATGCAGAAAAAAATGAAACAACCAAAAAAAAAATCACACTCATGTGTGTGTGTGTGTGTGTGTGTGTGTGTGTGTGTGTGTGTGTAAATCAATGCTATACCCGTTAGGTCTTTAGCCAGGTCTGGGTGGTTCATTAGACAGTGGCTGGCAAACTTGACACACTCGAGTCTGATGGGGACGTGGATGTCATTGAACCTGTTGGAACATCACACACACAGTTGGAACATCACAGCAGCACACACACCACCCTGTGCACCAACACACACACACACACACACACACACTACCCTGAGCACCAACGCTCAACTGCGCTAAAATAGTTTTATAAATCTCCAGTGACCGCCAGAGGCGGTGCTTTTAAGCACTGAATATTCAAAGGGGAACCACCTCTGGCAGTCAGCACGGATGAAAAAGAACCAAACTACATACCATGCATTCTCTCTCACACTCAAACACACACACACACACACACACACACACACACACACAGTGTGATGCCCACCTGCCCAGGTAGCACTGCCACAGAGGTTTGTTCTGCGACGCCAACTCAGAGTCTTTGGCCCCAAACATCTTAGCCAACAACTTGACAACCTGCAGCCGCTCGTCATTATCGTTACTCTGAGAGAGAGAGACAGAGAGACAATAAACAAAGATGTGAAGCTGACAGCTATAACAAGTCATCCACATTCAGCCGCCGTATCATTTTCATAGCTCATGAAGGGAAGCAGTTTTGTCTATCAATCAGTGTGTGTGTGTGTGTGTGTGAGTGAGTGAGTGAGTGAGTGAGTGAGTGAGTGAGTGAGTGAGTGAGTGAGTGAGTGAGTGAGTGTGTGTGAGTGAGAGTGAGAGTGAGAGAGAGAGATAGAGAGGAATGCAGATGAAGATGCAAGGACAGAAATAGTCCAATAATGCAGAGGACATAAGAGGAAAAATATGGCAATATGTAAATGAAGTACTGTGTTAATCAGACAGACAGAAGGTAAAGAAGGTCGTTAGACAGACCTACAGGTACATAAAGGAGATGGATGCATGCTGCCACCTCCAGGGATTAGATCTAAAACAAACCTCACGAGTACTGGAAGATGTTTTACCTAAAATGTGTGATTCTGGGGGTCCCTGACCCAAAACATTTTCAGATGGGGGTCCTCTGCTAATTACATATTATTTGACATGAAAAACTTTTGAGAACCAGTGGATTAGGTAGCATGTAGTAGAAAACACAGTATAAAGCTAGTAGCCTACGGTTGAGCTGAGCAGGTATAGCACCATGCAGTAGAAAACAGTATAAAGCTAGTAGACTGGAGTTGAGCTGAGCAGGTATAGCACCATGCAGTAGAAAACACAGTATAAAGCTAGTAGCCTACAGTTGAGCTGAGCAGGTATAGCACCATGGAGTAGAAAACACAGTATAAAGCTAGTAGCCTACAGTTGAGCTGAGCAGGTATAGCACCATGCAGTAGAAAACACAGTATAAAGCTAGTAGCCTACAGTTGAGCTGAGCAGGTATAGCACCATGCAGTAGAAAACACAGTATAAAGCTAGTAGCCTACAGTTGAGCTGAGCAGGTATAGCACCATGGAGTAGAAAACACAGTATAAAGCTAGTAGCCTACAGTTGAGCTGAGCAGGTATAGCACCATGTAGTAGAAAACACAGTATAAAGCTAGTAGCCTACAGTTGAGCTGAGCAGGTATAGCACCATGCAGTAGAAAACACAGTATAAAGCTAGTAGACTACAGTTGAGCTGAGCAGGTATAGCACCATGTAGTAGAAAACACAGTATAACGCTAGTAGCCTACGGTTGAGCTGAGCAGGTATAGCACCATGCAGTAGAAAACAGTATAAAGCTAGTAGACTACAGTTGAGCTGAGCAGGTATAGCACCATGCAGTAGAAAACACAGTATAAAGCTAGTAGACTACAGTTGAGCTGAGCAGGTATAGCACCATGTAGTAGAAAACACAGTATAACGCTAGTAGCCTACGGTTGAGCTGAGCAGGTATAGCACCATGCAGTAGAAAACACAGTATAAAGCTAGTAGACTACAGTTGAGCTGAGCAGGTATAGCACCATGCAGTGAAAACACAGTATAAAGCTAGTAGCCTACAGTTGAGCTGAGCAGGTATAGCACCATGTAGTAGAAAACACAGTATAAAGCTAGTAGCCTACAGTTGAGCTGAGCAGGTATAGCACCATGCAGTAGAAAACACAGTATAAAGCTAGTAGCCTACGGTTGAGCTGAGCAGGTATAGCACCATGCAGTGAAAACACAGTATAAAGCTAGTAGCCTACAGTTGAGCTGAGCAGGTATAGCACCATGCAGTGAAAACACAGTATAAAGCTAGTAGCCTACGGTTGAGCTGAGCAGGTATAGCACCATGCAGTAGAAAACACAGTATAAAGCTAGTAGCCTACAGTTGAGCTGAGCAGGTATAGCACCATGCAGTGGAAAAGCAACTTGCGACAGAGACTGTGTTGGTGATGCAGGCTCTCTGCTAACAGCTAATGAGACTGATCCATCACAGCAGAGTGCTGCTGAGGCGTCATTATGCCTATAAAACACAATCTCACACACATGTGAGGAATAATAAAATAATATTGCTGTTGCTGAGAGTACTCTCTTTTTTTTTTAAACCAATACGTTAGTGTCATTACTATAACTGCTACGCCTAATATCGCATTGGCTGCTGTTGCTCACTGGAGCAATGCGTTGACAGGGGTCGCCCTATAGAGCGTCGCAGTCCCGCCCCCTACCAGGGCCCAGGAAATGATTCTCCGTTCATTTTCCTCATAGACATTTCAAAAAGTATTTATTTAAAGACGTTTACGCCGCGGACAAAGCCAACTCTTGTCGTGACAAATCATGACAACAAACACAATTTTTTGGGCCGTACAAATAATTAGAAAGAAGGAAAAAAACGGCAGGTTACAACATTTTTTGTTGTTTTTCTTCTTTGTAATTATTTGTTTGGTCCAAAATATTGTGTTTGTTGTCATCAGTTGTCACGACTCGAGTTGGCTTTGTCTGCGGCGTAACAGTCTTTAAATAAATACCTTTTGAAATGTTTATGGGAAAAATGTATTGGGAATCATTTCCTACTGCTAATAATAAGGACTAGTAATAAGGAATAGTAAGACCAGTAACACCAATCAGAGTGTAAACAGCAAGTGAAATTAATGACCCTGAGGGAGATCGAAAGATCACAACATCAGTCATTTCTTGTACTAGCACCCGAATAAAAAGGTTGAAACTGTCCGAGCTGCTCCACTGTCTATCCCTCCCGCAACTGTTGTCCCTGCTCCTGTGACGCACCGGACATGTAGGGCCAGGCTGAGGCGCACTGGTAGACTCCCTTGGTTCGCAAGTGAAATTCCCTTAGTTTGCACTAAACCTCGCACAGCAGCTAGAGTCTCACTACACTACAAGGAGTCGACAGTGCATTATTACAAGCTCACAACATGTTGCATGCATCATGTGAGCTTACAGATCTGCTTTTTTCCACACACACACACACACACACACACACACACACACACACAACAACATTGACGTACGATCAAGAGTAAAACAGGACTTCAAGTGAGTGTGGTACCTTGAGTTTGAACTCCAGCTGAGGCAGCACAGACAGCAGGAGGTGACTGTCAATGTTGTACAGCTCTAGGATAAGATCAAACACGTGTTCTGACAGGTCACTGACGGACGTCTTCCCCAACATCAGCACCTGGTTGAAGAACTGATGGACAGACGGATGGAGAGAGAAGAGACAGATAAGAGTAAGTAAATAGTAAGTACATTTTATTTATAGAACACCTTTCGAAACAATGTTACAAAGTGCTGTACAACAAGGTAAAACAATCATGTTAAAACAAGGGCATGAAACAAACAATAGAAGGTAAAACATTGAGATGCAAATATTTCAAGTAAAAATACATCATAAAATAAAGTGCTGACGAAATAAATACCTTTTTAAAACCGTCGACAGACTCTGCTCTGCTCAAGGGGCAGAGCATTCCACAAAGTGGGGGCAACAACTTCAAATGCACGGTCACCCTTTGTTTTGAGTCTAGTTGTTGGTATAGACAGAAGGCCTTTTTCAGAGGACCTGAGAGAACGTATGTTTGGCTTTGCATGCAGTAGTTCAGAGATGTGGAGCCAGTCCGTGTAATGCCTTATATGTTATTAAGATAATTTAGAAATTTATCCTGGATTTGACGGGCAACCAATGGAGTGCAGCAAGCACGGGAGTGATGTGAGATCTGCGGTGTGTGTTTGTGAGAATGGCAGCTGTATTCTGTACTAGAGGTGACAGGATAGACGAGACTCATACACAAGCTGCCTTTCTCATAGCGGGACGCTATAAGCAAATAGCAGACAAGTGACAGAAGCATGTCGAAAAGACATGACGTGAACACTTCTGCCTTCTACAACAGTACTGCGAGAGACATTACAGACGGGGCCATGAATAGAGGGATTGAAAAGCATGGATATAATATGTACAGTGCAGGTTCAGTATATCCTTGCTGTCAGGCAGAAACCTCTTTTCTCCATAGTTTAACCTTTTACGTTTTTCCATTAACGCCCTACCTGATCATACTACAGCATCACAAAAATGTCTAACACGTAGCAGATCTACAAGCTTGAAACACAGCACTTAGTGACACGGTTTGAGCTTGTAGATCTGCTACTTTTGCACAAAAAAAAGAAAAAAGGACATATGGGGTTTCTACCTGACAGAGTTGACATATAGTGCTTTCGCTTTATCTCTTCTATCTTAGACACTCCCTTCATTTTCTTACGTGTACACAAACTGGAGCCTGACAGCCAGTCGATATAACGGGACAGTATTTGCATTCGTTTCATGAACAAGTAGTTAACAACCCAAGGCAGAAATCTCAGTGGAGTCACTCAGACCTGAATTTAAACAGCCACATTAAGACCATTACAAGTCAGCCTGGCATCATCTTAAGAATATATCAAAGTTAAAGGACCAATCATACTCAGCACTCAGCAGTATGTGGATAATTTATTTTTTAAATCAGATGACTGCAGTTGCTGCTACTGCTCGAGTCCATACTAATTACCAATGAAGTGGATCATATCACTCTAGTTCTCAGATCTTTGCACTGGCTCCTCAAATAATTTATTTAAAAATACAGTTGCTAGTCTAATTTCTTTTTTTTACACTGAAGCATTAAATGTGGTGAATATACTAATTCAGATGGAATATGAAAATAAATATAATTAAATTAATGTCATAAGAATACACAACTGTATTACATATAACTTTGCAAGTGCTTTTATTTTTATGAATTCATTTATTATTAACATAAATAAGGCTCTTATGTGTGGGACATGTTTTTTCCACTTTTGTCCCTCATCTCAAGAATGAGTACTATATATAGACGTCTGTATACATTTAGACGTCTACATTTAGACCTTGATTAGCCTGGCTAATCAAGGTCTAAATGTAGACGTCAATATACAGACGTTGAAACAACGTTGTTTCAACGTCTACATTTAGACGTCTGTATACATTTAGACGTCTACATTTAGACCTTGATTAGCCTGGCTAATCAAGGTCTAAATGTAGACGTCTATAGACGTTGAAACAACGTTGTTTCAACGTCTACATTTAGACGTCTACATTTAGACCTTGATTAGCCTGGCTAATCAAGGTCTAAATATAGACGTCTATATATAGACGTTGAAACAACGTTGTTTCAACGTCTATATATACTGTAGAAATTCATATTCCATCTGAATTAGTTAAAAGCAGGCTCTGTACCCAAAAAAGCCTGTATTAAGCCTGTCCCCAGCAAGTGGTCACAATTTCAAACTGCCAAAAAAGTGTCTAATACTGTCACAATCACATAAATATACATACTAAATTTAAGTAGATTGTCAACAACATAGCAAACAATATACACAGTTAATTTTATATATATTATATATATATTTATATTATAATTTAATATTTTCCAATAAATATCTCAAATGTGTGTCCCACATCTCCTTCAGGTTTTTTTAAAGTCTTAAATTAATCAGAATATATTGTCGACAGATTTAGCCTCAAGACTCCTTTTCCAAGTCATGTTTATATTTGTTGCAACAGTGGAGCACCTGGTCTGACAAGCATTCAATTGTTTGATATTTTAAACAGACGTCAACTCAGTCATGTTTTGTGTCTGACGGAGTTGACATGTATCTGACGGAGTTGACGAAATGGCATTTGTTTTAATCTTAACCCTCTGTAGTACAATGTAGCCATTTAGTTTTTTCTTCAGTTGTTAGCTAAACCTAACCCTAAACTAAAATACTAAACATTATTTTGGAATTCTTAACAAAGATCATAATTGCGAACGCAGTGAGCCACTTACTATGACAGCAGGGGCTGAGTGTCTGTGTGTGTGTGTGTCACGCTGTGTGGTGTCACGCTGTTACACCACCGGCCCGCCACCAGAGGGCGCAGCTGTGGCACGCACGCACGCACGCACACACACACACACACACACACACACACACACAGGGCGCAGCTGTAGCACACACACACACAACCACACACACACGAGCTGCGTTCGCTTCACGCGTTTGCGCGTCTTACTTGTAATGTCCTGACGGAGTTGACATGTAAAAGCTGTGACCACATTGATATCAACATTGTTTGTTTAAAATATCAAACAATTGAATGCTTGTCAGACCAGGTGCTCCACTGTTGCAACAAATTTAAACAGGACTTGGAAAAGGAGTCTTCAGGCTAAATCTGTATATATTATTGATCTGTCAATCAATATTTTCTGATAAATGTAAGACTTTTAAAAAACCTGACTGAGTTGACGGAGACGTGGGACACACATTTGATATGAGATATTTATTGGAAAATATAAATTAAAATTAACTGTGTATATTGTTTGCTATGTTGTTGACAATCTACTTTCATTTAGTATGTATATTTATGTGATTGTGACAGTATTAGACACTTTTTTGGCTGTACAGAGCCTGCTTTTAAGTAAGCATTAAATTTTTATGCAGCACATATCTGGAACAAATGCCCAGAAGAGTGCAGGTTTGCTACAACTTCCCTATCAGAATGTACCTGTAACTTTCATATTGTTCAACTGGATGTTGGACTGAAATATTATTTGCTTCTTTACTTCTGAGCCAGCCGTGTGATGTCACCAATCCTACATTCCTATTGTGGTCCAATATGCAAATAAGCCACTTGCTGAAACCTGCCATGTGTTTGCTTTGAGCAGCGGGAGCGGTGCTGGGCGAGCTGAGCGGTTGTGGTAACTCACAGACTGCCGAGTGCGCCTTTTGACGCCTATTTTCGTATGTACCTCGTTGCCGATGACGCCTTATCAGTGTATCACGCCTTTTTTAATATCAATTGATTACGGTGCTCAGTTGCGTCCAATTTCCCCATATAACACATTTCGATCCGTTGAAAAAAAAACTGCTATATATCTCTGAATCACTTTTTAGACCAAAAACAAGCTTGGTTTGTGTCTGATTCATCTAAACGATAGTATTTCACTTACCAAAAGTATGTTTTGGGTGGATTAAATGACAATCACGAGACAGCCAGGATTCTACTTCCTGACCCAGCGGTTTCCTGCCAACACGGCTTTCAAGTTAAGAGTATGGCTCATAAAATGCATTAGTGGCAGCGAGAGCCCTCCACCAGATGGTGCTGTGGCACTGGGTGAGTTTTAATATTATTCATAGATCCTGAATTTCTCAATGAGGGAGAAATAGTAGATGTGCTTCCTTTTGTTTGTTCGTTTTACTTTGTATGTGGTTAAATTAAATATTAATCATAGCAATGTAATTTCTTTACATACTTTAAAACGTGTCTGGAGGAGTAGCTAAATGAGGCCATTTCCATAGTCTATGAATCACAAAATAGTAAAGAGTATTTTCAGTATATTCACTGAAATTCAATACATTACGTTTATAATCCGTGCCTTTTTCCAGTCTAAAACCGGTATGGGTCAGGTGACGCAGACTTCTACAAACTCCTTGTGGACATGCATGATGAACAAAATGCCTTGCATTCAACCGCCACTCATTGTGAAAACCCAAGGTTTGTCGTCTCACATTAGTGATGTAGGGTTCGATGGCCTGAGCGGTCCTCTTCAAGAGAGCCTTGGCCAGGTCGTACGCCTGCTTGTTCAGATTCTACACACACACACACACACACACACACACACACACACACACACACACACACACACACACACACACACACACACACACACACACACACACAGAACATGGAAACGAGGTCAACAATAATAACATGGTAGCCATAATTACGCATGTGTGAATGGGGGGTGGTTCGTATGGAACTCTAGATCCATATGGGAACGGCATGGATCCCATGTGCATCTCAGACTTCATGTATACCGTCTGTGGTGTCAGTCATTACATACTGTATCGTCGCTGTTGGGCAGAAACCTCTTATATCCAATTTATTTTTATTTTTGTGTGTTAATTAATGCCCCACTTGATCATACTGCAGCGTCACACAAAAGCATCAAAGCAGGTGTTGAAGCTCGAAATGTGGCGCAAAGCGACCCGTTTGTAGATCTGCTACTTTTGCCATTTTTTATTTATTTGAATCCTGAAAAGCAACAGAAAAGCAAACATAAAAAGCACAAGGTTTCTGCCCGACAACAACAATATTTGCATGTGCAACTGACAAACAGTAAAGGGTTGAACGAAAACACTTGAAGCGTGTGCTGCTGCTCTGATCTGCAGTTACCCCTTCTCAGCTGCAGGGGTCTCACTGAATTACAACACATGGAAGACATGATATGAGCATGAACTGCTGGCTACTGAACCCTGTGACTCTTCGGGGGGAGTGTGAGACTGGACATGCAGCGCACACACATCCTAGCTGTGCTGGGACTGTGCATGTGTGGGTGTGCCGTGCGTGTGCATGCATGTGTGTACTATACACTTGAAGGCCAAATGTCCCCACAATAGTAAAGTAGAATGTGAGAAAGACTCTGAGGTCAATTTTCCTGGTCCTCCTCATGAGAGGAATTGTTTTGAATTGTTTACATTTAGGGGAAAAAATATATTCAGGTTTGTCTCTTTTCTCCTTTTTTGGGGCGACCCCTCTGTGTACCACCAGAGGGGGGCTCAAGTACCACCAGTGGTGCTAGTACCAGTGGTTGGGAACCTCTGATTTAGACAGTTGTGTGCCAGTGTCGCACACCGAAAGTAGCCGATCTACAAGTGTGTGTGTGTGTGTGTGTGTGTGTGTGTGTGTGTGTGTGTACTGTGCGAGTGCGTTACTTCCTACCTTGTGTGCCGGTACCAGGTTGACCAGTACAGTGTCCAGCAGCTCCTGGGAGACGGTGTCTCCCTCACAGATGATGGAGCTCATCAGATCCACCATGTGCATGTGCACCTTCTGGTTGTGACCGTTGCTGTGGAAACAAACAAGGTTCATCAAGTATCCTAACCACTAACAGCCAAGTTAATCAATAAATCAATCAAAACATCCAACGTACGGTTCCCAGCATTAGCAACGTTCAGCTCTAACCACTTAAAACCTCTAGACTTAAGTGAACTGGACCCGATATTTGGACCTGTACTTGGACCGCTTTTGTTCCCGTCAACACCAAATCTCTTTGCCAAAAATAGCTGATCTACAAGCTCAAAACATTGCGACACGTTTTGAGCTTGTAGATCAGCTATTTTGGGATAATGTTCCACCGAGAATATGGATACTGGGTTTCAAGTAGTTAATGACAGTACAAGTAAGTGCGTGTGTGTGTGTGTGTGTGTGTGTGTGTGTGTGTGTGCGTGTGTGTGTGCGTGTGTGTGTGCGCGCGTGCGTGCGTGCGACGTGCGTGCGTGTGGTTGGGGGCTTCCGATTTGTAGCAATAAGGTCACAGGTTTGAAAACAAAGTCACCGACACATAAGAGAAATGAAGAGGCAGATGTTTCGATATATCTTTCAAGAGGACACAGTGAAACAGAGAACAAGACAGGGAGTTTTTCTTGGTGCATTGAATTCGCTACTACAGAATTATCAATCATGCTGTAAACTCCATTACCCTCCCTGTGTTACGGACCTACGGTGTAGTGATTGTAGATTACATTACAATGGAGAAGCATGGCTTATTATCAGACCTGGTGTGTCAATGACTGACAATCACCAATGCTCGTCTCATTAACTCCCATTCACTGGGAAAAACGCGCACGCACACACACAGCTTCTGTCAGCACATTAACCTAAAATACACACACACACACACACACACACACACACACACACACACACACACAAATGGCAACGTGCCAAATTCTGTGCTGCAGAATTCAGCCCTCAAGGTTGTGTTGAGTGGAGTCAGAGCGAGAGAGAGCAAGCGATAACATGAGGGAGAGAGGGAAGAGCAAGAAAGTGTGACAATACAGGGGGTAGGGTGCATGTGTGTGAGGCGGGGGGGGGGGGGGGGGTAGGGTGCATGTGTGTGAGGCGGGGGGGGGGAGTAGGGTGCATGTGTGTGAGGCGGGGGGGGGGAAGTAGGGTGCATGTGTGTGAGGCACAGGGGGGAAGTAGGTTGCATGTGTGTGAGGCAGTGGGGGGGGCATGTGTGTGTGTGTGTGTGTGTGGGGGGGGGGGGGGGTGCATGTGTGTGAGGCAGGCAGGTGGGCGGGGGTCAGAGAGAGATGGCTCCACTGTTTGTTTCTTTATAATGAGCGAGAGAGACACAGGGAATGACCTGCGCTGAAGGTTTGCAAGAGACAGATCCATCTTGAGTGATCTTGGTACATAGAAATTGATTTACTGGAGATTCTGATCCACGTTTTGCTTTGGCAATGTAAACGTATGTTTTCTCATGCCAATAAAGACATTTGAATTGAATTGACAGATTCACTGCTGCTGTACGCTTATGACAATGAATGCAACACACACAGGCTATGGTACTCACTTTATGACAGTGAACAGCGTTCTGTACAGCTGGGTAAAGATCTCGTTGCTGTCTTCTAGTTCAAAGCAGATGTTGTAGGACTTCACCCAGGCAATGTTCTGAGTGAGTGAGAGTGTGAGAGTGTGTGAGAGAGAGAGAGAGAGAGAGAGAAACCAGGTTATTCACACCACAGAGACAACCATACAGAGATCTGTATAGTATATGGGCATACAAAGGGACAGACAGACAGGCTTTATTAGATCATTCTGGACAACCACTGTTCCGACGACTTCAAACTCGGCACACCACTTCTTCAGGCCCTCACCGATACACACACCAAGTCTGAAGTCGACCGGTCGGACGGTGCTCGAGATACGCGGGTGGGAATCACGCATATCATATCTCACGCAAATGATTAACACCTTAATTGCCCGGGGTTATTTAATCCATTAAATAAATGTGCCCAGCGATTTATAGCAGCGGAGCACTTTTACCGACGGACCGGATGTTATCCCGGATGTGGGTGTAGCAGCTACTGTAAATGAAGCCAAAACTCTAACTGCAATCGACAACAACAATCTACCGCTACTAGCGACTGGACAGCGTCTAACACATTATCTTTTCTTAGAATTAGACGGGATGATTTAGATCGCGAGTTATTAACGTTATAAGATGTTCAGTCTCGTCGGCTAAACAGGGAAGGGAACATTTTCGATGATCAGTCTGGGGCCCTTAAACTGTTCTTTTTAATTTATCACAAACATGCAATCAATCACAGGGGTTGTACCTCCAGCAGGTAGAAGTATCTGTTGAACTGAGCACTCTTGGTGTCTTCCAGACCCTTCAGTTGTCTGGTGATGAACATGAAGATGTCCTGTAAGACAGACACACACAATTACTAATGCACCGTCATAGTGCCCCATGTCTTATATACATACTGTAACTGTACTGTTATAGTCACATATTTCACGGTGGAAACCTTTTGGCCAAAAACCATGTTCGGGGGAGGCTTATTGCCAGTATCAGCCCGATAATGTGGGAGTCTGTCCCCGTCACAATGCGCTAGACGACTGGGAGATGGATTGCTAACAAATACCAAAATAGACCAATGTGCTTTTTAGTTAGTCTTGGTCATAAATGCATTTAATACCGATATCTTTGACATTGTGACATGTATGCATGGAGATATGAGGGTTCACCCCATATAATAATCAAGTGAACCTTCAGTTTATCCGGCGAGGTGTACGGAGCCTCCGGGGCGTATATCCTGAAGATGTCGGCCAGGCAGCAGGCCACCAGCAGCCTGACGTCCTTGTCCGGGTGCTTGAGGAAGAAGTCCGAGGCCAGGTGGAGCGCCAGGTTCAGATACAACTCCTTCTCCTCCTCGGAGTCCTGGTCCATGTCCATGAAGGTCTTCACCACCATCTGGACACACAGACATTGTCATTGGTCAATAATAATAATAATAATACACTTTATTTGAATAGCACCTTTCACACTGTGAAATGGAGCTCAATGTGCTTTACACATACATTTAAAACGGAGTAAGAACAAAGCACAAGTGCTTTACAGAAAAAGCAAACATTAAAATAATAGCAAATTAATATAAAAACTGACCATGTGAATAACACAGATTACAAAAATCAACTAAAACGTCTTGGGTGTATTTTAACCCATTTAGGCCTGACCTCGAAATTTAAAATAAATCTTCTAAATCCTCCAGTTTTCTGAAATAAATATTTTCACGATTTTTCAAAAATAGCAGACCTACAATCTATGAGCTTGTAGATCTGCTATTTTTCAATAGCTAAATTATAACAATGTTTAAAACACCAAAAGGGGTTCCCGCCCAAAATGGGTTAAAGCAATTTACAGAGGCTGCCTGTCTTAATAGGTATAATAGGAAACATTGGTCAGTCTTCCGTTTGGGGTCTGACATATAGAATAGAATAAAAATTATCAAATTCATTAAGGACTACTTTATGTTCAACTGTAATCATATTAACATAACATATTAATGTTATGTTATGGGTGTGTATCTCTACTGGCAGTGGCATGCATGCTTTGTTGTGTCTAGTAAACCTGTGACCTAGAACTCTGGCCTAGGTTGCTAAGTTTGTTGCTGACAACATGTGTTCTTTTCGATAGAGATAGCTGTCAAAAAGAGTTATGGAGTTTAGAAAGCTTTTGCTGACCCTGTGGCAAAAAACATTGATGTAAAGGATGTTGTTCGGAGCTGTATGTATAACCCGGCGGGAACCCATTTTGGTGTTAGCATCATGTTATGCTTTAGCTATTGAAAAATAGCAGATCTACAAGCTCATGGCGCGCCACCGAGTGGCACGCTACGAGCTTGTAGGTCAGCTATTTTTGAAAAATGACTGACGAATGACGTAGAAACATAGCTTTTTCAGAAAACTGTCAGGATGTATAGAAGTCATTTTTAGAAATTGATCTCAGGTCAGAATGGGATAAGCTGTAAGTCTGACTGGACATGCTTGGACTTGGGAGTCAGATAGGGTATTCCATTACTGCACTGACCTTGAGCCTGCGGACCATCTCCTCTTTGGAGATTTTGTCGGAGATCTCTTTGACCCCCGGGGGGTAGGTGACCTTCCCATCTGCGGCTCGAGCTTTAGAGTGAGCCATCCTCTCAGCTCTGCACTGCCTGAGAGAGAGAGAGACAGACAGACAAGACAGACACGTCAGTAATCAGGTCCTACTAGATTGACGTATTATTCACTGCTGGAGGCAACGAGAGAGATACAGACAGACAGAAGTGATGAGGAAGATGGGAGGAAAAACAGAGTGAGAACAAAACCACTCTGACTGAATTATAGTCAGGAAAGGAGGAGGAAAAAACAGAGGATGTTCTGAGGCCTACGGTTAAGCTTTTAAAGACTTTTAAAATTAGTCTGGAGACGGAAAAAGTGTGTGTGTGTGTGTGTGTGTGTGTGGGGGGGGGGGGTCAAGGTTAACTTTATTGTCCCTTACAGGTAATAGTCAACACACATCAAACGACATTCAACATACTCATTACAAAATACTAAATCCTAGAGACAGAATTCATTACATTCAAAAGTAGCAGCGTCAGCAAAAGTGCATTAGTGGGCAATCTGTGCAAAAATGAATAGCTATCTGCTGTTCAGCAGCTGAATAGCAGCCGGGACAAAGGATAATTTGAACCGATTAGTCTTTGCAGTGGGAACCCTCAGCCGATGACCTCAGGGCAACAGTTCAAACTCAGACCGAAGTGGGTGATCCGAGACCTCCAGGAGGGTGTGTGTGTGTGTGTGTGTGTGTGTGTGTGTGTGTGTGTGTGTGTGTGTGTGTGTGTGTGTGTGTGTGTGTGTGTGTGTGTGTAGAGTCAATGTATTTACACACACGCTGCCAACCCTGTAGTGTAGGACATCTACACCCAGAGGCAATTAAGTCACAGGCTTGATGCAGAGTGCCAAGCAGGGAGGCATTTGGTCCCAGACAGTCTTTGGTACGACCTGGCCAGGGATTGAATCCCGACCTCCCAATCACTGTAACCACAAGGCCACTGAGCTGGTTTATGTACCCAGAGTAGCAGGGTGAAATGGCCAAGGGCCAAGAGTTCAAGTCATTTCATGCCTATTCCAATCCCTACTCGGTAGTTCAGAGCCACAATAGATCTTTTTTAAAGGATTGGGATCATAGAATTATTTCAGCAAACATTGTCAGTAAGATATCAATGTCAGACAGAACCCTTGTATCTCCATATTTCACATGTTTGTTATTGTTTTATGAATTCCCGGCTATTTTAATATTGTCACAATAAATTTGAAAAAATAGCCATCTACAAGCTTGAGCTTGTAGATCATCACTTTTGAAATATTATTAAAGCGGTAAGTCTGTGGGTTTTATGAATAATAACCATTTAAAAATATTAAGTATCAAGAGCTTTTAAGCTTTACATTTTTTGGACAAACAAGGTTTACACCCGCCAATGTTTTAACAAATAAAAATTTAAATCTGTTCCACTCAGAGAGGGATTACAGGTTTTGAACTCTTGGGCCCAGACTGGATCATGAACTAGTAGGAGCAGGGTCAATGTCCAGAGGATCATCAAAGACCTTATTCACCCTAGGCCGGTCAATTACTAAGTCTACATAATCGTCTAATCGCAATCATTTGAGATGATCACAATTATTTTGTCATAATCATCTCCATGTTGAAAATTCTGAAAGAATATATATTCAAAGATTTGTGCCGCATGTTTACGATTAAAAAAATATAGACCTACAAGCTCGTAGCGTGCCACCGAGAGGCGCGCTACGAGCTTGTAGGTATGCTATTTTTCAATAGCTAAAGTATAACATAATGCTTTAAAACACCAAAAGGGGTTCCCGCCCAAAATGCGTTAAGTATAAAAATAACAAATACAGTCATTTCTTTGTATGTGTCAGTTATTTGTCATATGAGCCCTGTGCATTTTTTCATTACTAGGCAAACAGAAATGTACTCTTTATTCATCAGTTCCAATTAATTAATCACAATTGTGTGACACTTAATCGTCCACTTTAATATATTTGTAATCGTGTCACCCCAGCCATCCACTGTACTACACTACTACTGTCTTGCCCATGGCCATGGTAGTCCTAAACCAGCACAGGCTCAGAGACAAGTTCTATCCTCAGGCCCCAAGAACTCTGAACTCAATGCTGTGACTGAACTCAATGCTGTGACTCTCCTCGTGCCCCTCTCCCTGCAACCCACTGTCTCTCCTATACATACTGGCATAACCACATAGTATTGAGTATTGTGTTCACTTCAATTATCCGTCTGTCTACCTGCTCTTTATAAATATATGCTTGATGTCGTGTTATCCTTTTCATGCATTTTATCCAAAATCCAGTTTTTATTATCACATCACAGTTTTACAAGTAAAACGGTCTGTGAAATATTTTTTTGTGCAGTTCCCAATTGCCATCGTGTTGTTTTTCCAAGAAACAGAGAAAGGGCAAGGCAAGAAAATAAATTGTTCTCGTTTCACACACACACACACACACACACACACACGCACACACGCACACACACACACACACACACACACACACACACACACACACACACACACACACAGGGTCTCAGCTAAATTGCAAACGGCACAGCCGTATGGCCTCTCTTATCTAATTTACAATAAAAATACAAATAAGGGGTTTCCAGATATATACAAGCTTGTTTCACAAACAGCACAACAATAGGGTCTCTCTTATATTATTTACAGGCTGTAAACAGTACAGCCTATATGTGACACACACACACGTCATTACTGTGTATTGCCCACAGCTGGTCTGCTGTTACAGCTTTATGAAAATGTAACCCTGCACTGCACCTTAGCCGTGGCCAGCTGTGACATTGATCCTCTGATCTTGTCATTGTGTCTATATGAAACAATGTTTGAACATCCTTTGAACAAGAATATGATCACTGGTTTATCCAGTCAGGAAAAGCTCAGAGTGCAGAGCAGACTAGGCGGGCCTGGCCCCAAACGTCTGAAGGTCCAAAGGTTTGCTCATTACACCAATATTCGATTATTAATAAAACGTCCAGGCGGTCGTTCACCGATTTATTTAATTTATTGTCTGGCTCATGACTCTTTTGGCTACTTATTCTGTAATTTTCTACACATCCAAAAGATACAGAAATGGACATGAAGGGGAGAAATAATCAACCAAAGTTAGTTTTTGAGTTTGTTCTGTGACATCGCCTGTGAGAATATGTTGGTTTTAACCAGATACATAGGTCCATCGATATCATGCAGGTGATTTGCAAACTCTCCCGTTCTCTCTCGCACAAACACAGACTTTGCAACTTGAAACATTATTTGAGCTGCCTGCCTTGAGTGCAGAACGGAGAGCAGCAGAGCGCATTGTTGGAAGTAAAGAAATAAATGAAAGCAGCGTACTGAAGTGAGTACCAAACTGAACGCCTCGTACCAAACGTTGTTTAGTGTACGATACTGTTACACACCCATAGACTTTATATATTAAAACTAATAGTCAAATAGTTGCATTAAAATTCAGAAATGTACTACACTTTTTACCATTTAATCCACAAGACAGGTGTTCATCAGCAGTATAGCTGGGTCCCAATTCGTCCGAAATCAACAAGATCGTGCACTTGGTGACAAGTTTTAGATTTTTGGCATGGCGTTAGGTATGGTTATAAGGTTTTAAAAAACCATCGCAAACAAGGTCTGCTTGCAATGGATCTAAAATTAAAGTATATGGTTAAAATCCAATATAATTGATAAGAGATTTCCCAATGGATTCTATTAGTATTGGGTATGCTAAATAAATAACATACTAAAAGATGGGGGAAAATAACTCTGGGAAAGGCATCATTTTCAAGATGGCGTCCATGTATGTATGAAATCCCAGTTTATAGGCATTTTAAGCTCACTGCAGCCACTGTGGACGCCATCTTGAAAACGATGCCTTCATTTCCAGAAGTTATTTTCCCCCAATTTGTCACCAAGTGCACGATTTTAACGAATTGGGACCCAGCTAGTAGGGGTTATTGCAAAGTTATTACACGGCATTGTGTGTGGTAGAAATGAAAAAATAAATATGGGCCTGTTGGAGTCAGATAATGAAAAAAAGCAGCATGCTAGTTCATAACAGAACATCCCAGGCTGTTTGTCGGGGACAATCAGCCTCACCTTTCTGACTGAACGGACGGAACGGACATGTGAATATGGCAACACTGTTGCACTTTTGTCATCAATCAGCTACTGTTAGCCATGTGGTCTAGACAGCGGGATCATGTGTCAAATCTGGTGCTTCTCAATATAATGACAGACTGGAGTGTACTGTACATATAATATAAGCAGAGAAGCATTGATGACATATTATGTCATCAATGTTGACATTCTGGCTTTAGTTGTGCTCAAACTGCTCATAGGGGTGAGAATGTGCCCAAAGGAACAAAAACTTGTGTGTGTGATTTTATCCCACGATTTTTGTAACCCTATTCTTCACCCGGTGCCAAATTGCCTAAAATGTAATCCTGGGTGCCACTCAGTACTCTCCCTCTGCCAACCTAGGTCAGAGCCCCGAACTGAGCTCATGCTTCGTTCAATGCATGAGGAGTGAGCAGTGAGGCCACTTCGTATCACCTGACCGTGGCGCAGTTTCCCCGCAAGGACGTAGCGCGTGAAGGAACACGTTATTTCAACCAGTTCCTTTCCCCTCCATTTGACCAAGGGGAGGTAGTAGAGACCACGATTACATTACTGCATGTTTTTGTGATGGTGTCTACCCTAAGGGACACAGGGTGAACATGCAAACTCCACACAGAAAGGCCCCTGGGGCCAACCCCACCCAGGATATGGGCGCTGATTATACTTATAATGAAACAATAAAGTGCCTTAAAGTACAGTTCCGTTTCTGGTTTAAAAGTGTCTTTCCCCGACCGTGTATCAAAGAGATGGAGACGAGTTGGAGTCTTGCAAGCTTCCTTTTTTCCTTCTGTGCCACCGTGCCCACTGCCCAGGGCTTGAATTTGTGACCGTTTTGGTCGCAAATGCGCCTGAATTGTAATCTTTGCAACCTAAAAATATAATTGGGAGCACCAGTGCCACTGAAAAGAATTGCTGTGGTGCGCCTAAAAACGGTCAATTGTAGAAAAGTGGACGCTCTCTGCCATCCAACTGCACTGCCCCTCTCTGCTAGCTGCAATAGCTCTTGATGCTAAACAATGTGTGATGCGTGTAGTTATAACTACTCTTTGACTCCAGGACAACGTTGAGCACTGCGTCGCTAACATCCCAGTGCGCCTCGGCTCGCGACTTCACCATGTGTCAGAAAGTACATTATTTCAAGCCTTCAGATTCAGAAAAGACCCGAGCCTCTAACAGCCAGCTACAGACTCTGTTGTGATTGTGAAAGAGACCGGCAGACCAGCACCTCGTGTGTGTGCGAGAGAAAGAATACCAGACTTGTAACAGTGTTTCTACATAGCAGCAGTATTGATACTTTTACTCAAGTAAAACAGAGCAATTGTTCCACCACTGAGTAGAAGTGACTCAAGTCACTCAAGTAGGCATAGCTATAGCCTATGCAATATGTAATGACAGATACCATGTTATATTTACATTGAAATTATTAGAAAGTCTAGTAAAAACAGGTGATGCGATTGGCCGGAATCAGTGTAGGGTAGACCAGAGCCATCTAATAGAAGAGTTGAGATATTGAGGGGGCAGAAAACACCCCGGTCACGTGGTTCATGTAAACGTCCGGTTGTCCCCATTCGTTGTCCCCATTCAATAGAAGTCTATGTAGAAGAGCCGCCATTGGACTGGCCCCATGAAGTGAACGGAGTTTGCGTAACTCTGTCTCATTCTATAGCTCTGGGGTAGACTAGAGGGTCCTCATCTAGAGACGTTTGATGCCTCAGTCTCTTTGAAGAGAGACATTTTGGCATGCATTTTTAACTACTTATCATATTATTATTATTATTATTACCCTTATTTGTAAACCGCACCGTTATATTATTGTTTTTATGAATGTAAAAAGAATTGTGATGCACCGAATATTCGGCCGCAGAAAATATTCGGCAGAAAATGGCTAAAAATTCATTTTCGGCCTATTCGGTTTCGGCCTGAATAGGCAGAAAATATATCACCGAATAGTGTATGCAATTAATGCATTCAAAAGAGCTGAATAAATGTTTCATGGACCCATAATAGTGATTATTATTTAAGTTAAGTTTGGCCATAACCATTTATTTTGCCATAAATCAGGTAGCTTTAAGGTACGGCCATGACAGCAATGGTAGGAAAAAAGATGTATAATATTAATCATATTCGGATATTCGGTTTTCGGCCAACTGTTTCCTATATTCGGTTTCGGCCAAGAATTTCCCTTTCGGTGCATCCCTAAAAAAAATCGATTACATATTGGTGCTCCTTAGATTTTGGTGGGTGCTAATACATTTTGTCTGGTGCTCTTTCATTTAGAAATTTGTAAAAAATTATAATAAGAAAAAAGTTTCGAGCCCTGCGTGTGCCCTGACTTCACTTATTTTTAACCTATCTTCATATAAATGAAAAGAATATCTACTTGATCTGTGTCTCATAGGAGTGCTGTGGACACTTCAGAAACCCGCCTATCAGTAACGTCATTGTTACGCAGTTTTTCCAAACAAAATTTCAACATCGTCATTTAGATTTGTGTTACCACGAGAACAATAGCTTCCATTACAGAATGATAACTTTCTAGGAATAGAAATCCTGCAGTTTCTATTAGCTTGGATTGCTCCATCGATGATGTCATGTCACTGCCTCACTGGTAGGTGCTTTGCAGTGGTGGAAAGTAACTAAGTACATTTACTTAAGTACTTTTTACTAATTTTGTACTAATTCTGAGCCATTTGTACTTTACTTGAGTATTTCAAATGGCCAATACTTCCATCTACTTCAATACATTTAGGAAGAAAATATTGTACTTTTACTCCAATAAGATTATTTGAAAACTTTAGTTACTGGTTATTTTTTAGATTTGGATTGTTATTACAAAAACGTACATAAACCACTTCAACTCTATATATATATTTCGGCTATTTGAAAATAGCAGATCTACAAGCTCACAATGTGTCACATCAAAAGATTTGATGCTTGATAACTGGTCATTTTAGGTTAAATAAGTTAATGTCCGCGGAATATTAACTAAGCCGCGGAATCAAGGATTGTTGTCCGCTGAATTAGGAATGTTCACCGCAGAATCGAGACTTTTTTTCTGCGGATTCCTGTGGGGACTAACTGGTGCTTCTGAACTGTCACTCCAAAAGCCCTCCATTGAGACACTGACCAATTAAACAAAAATGGTGCCATATTATGAGCATTAGTGAGGACCAATTATATGAAGACAATCAAGACAAGACTGAAAATGGGTGAAGTCATCCTTTAGTTTGATAGGCTACCCATCAGTGAGGATATTCCAGGTCATGTGAGGATGTCATTATCTCCCACACCATCCTCCTCGACCGCCTCACTGACTGCTTGGCCTCACAGACATAGCTCTCTCATATCTCTCCAACAGACAACAGTTTGTAGCCATCAACTCTTCCAGATCTCACCCAGCCCCGGTCAACCACGGTGTACCACAAGGTTTCTTCTTGGTCCACTACTGTTCACCATTAACATGCTCCCCGTGGGTCAGATTATTCGCCACCATGATGGTCTGAGCTTTCATTGCTATGCTGATGATACTCAACTGTATCTCAGCACCTCACCATCCACTCAGCTCCCCCCTCAGTCCCTTGTCAACTGTCTCACTGAAATAAAAGCTTGGATGAAACTAAACGGTTCAAAGACAGAGCTCATGGTCGTGGCTTCAAAAGGCACTGCTCCAGAAAGTTGGGCATTTCCTACTTCATGTCGATGGCAGCTCCATAACTCCATCTCTGGAAGTCCGCAACCTGGGCATCATTCTGGATTCAACCCTCTCCAACCAGTCACATATTAAACCACCTTAAGAACATCTCCAGACTCCTCCCTTCACTCTCCGACTCCGTGGCCATGACCCTCATTCATGCATTTGACTACTGCAATGGCGTCCTGTTTGGGATACCAAACAAGTACGACAGGCTGCAGTATGTCCAAAACTCAGCTGCCAGAGTTCTCACCCACACCAGGCCTTGGCAGCACATCACCCCCACCCTTAAACAACTGCACTGGCTTCCTGTCAAGTTCCGTATCAATTATAAACTCCTCCTTCTCACCTACAAATGTCAAAACGCCCACAGTACCTCTCAGGCCTCCTCCATAAACCTCCTGTGACACGGAACCTGCGGTCCACAAACTTGGACCTCCTCTCTGTCCCCAAGGCAGTCAAGCGAACCTTCGGGGACAGAGCGTTCAGTGTGGCAGCCCCCCCACCCTGTGGAACTCTCTCCCAATAGAGATTTGCCATGTTCCAACACTGGAATCTTTTAAGGCTGCCTTGAAAAGACACTTATTCTCTCAGGCTTACGGCATATAGTTGATTGTTGTTGGTACATTTTGTAAAGCGTCCTTGGGTTCATGAAAGGCGCTATATAAATTCAAGCTATTATTATGATTATAATGTAAATTTGCTGTGATACATTTATCTCATTAACAGTTTACAAACAATGTACACGACCCGCCAGCCTTATTAAAATCTCTTACAAGAGTAAACAACTAACCATCGTTTCTCGGTTGCATTTTCTTCCTCTGCTTTACATTTTGCATCTTCCCTCATGCTTCCTTCCAAAATCCCTTTGGGACATTGTTCTGTGCATTTAACAAATGATGTTTTATTATTATCCTCATTACCATTCACTCCTATATCACTATAACGGGAACTGTGTGGCACACTGCTGGCCAAAAACAACCTTTAATGAATGACATCGGTGACTAATGGTCTGTTTGATTTCGCTCCAGAGCGAAGGTCTAACCAGCAGCGCTGTAGGAGAATTTATTGTTAGCAGCATCCAGTCTGGGTCACTGGGTCTGCAATCTGCCAGGAGGTGCCTGGCTGCTGGCTGCTTGTTTGCAGGGGCTTTTTTGGTTGTTTAACAGCCAGACCGCAATATGTTTAATCACTAACGAAACAGCTTTCTACTAGTGCACAGAGGTTTCTCTCATGATGGACACGGACACACACACAGTCACACTCTCTCTAAATGGCCACAGAGTGGACTATGGCAAGCTGCCAAATTTGTCTGTTCTGACCTTTCCCTCCACCCAGCAGCTGGTGCCAAAGACAAGTCTCATCAGGTCACATGATGCACAGATAACTCCCATCGACTGAACACAATGATTGGAGGTGAAATCCGTCTGCATGACTTCGGGGCATATTTTACTTCCAATGAGAGATGGTGGGGAAATAATGACGGTATGACGCCAATCGAGCATTAGCCAGCAATGAGAATCAAGATGTCTGCGTGTGGATTTATCTTGAACTGAGTCTAATTGTGTTCATTTTATTTTCCAGTCAAAAACATCCCTAAGCATTTCCCCATGACTCCTCTGGACTCGGTAAAGGAAACATGCTAACTTAACTTGTAACTGTCCAAAAAACTAGAGGTATTTAATCAAATTTGGTGAGCACTTCAGAATTGGTGTTACGACTTCACATTCGCTCGACACTAAATTTAATTATAAAATGAAATTATCATCGTTTTCCCCCAGGAGCTGTCCCTGAAGTGTACTTTTAATGACAATATATTAACCTGAAATAGTAAATTAATAATTTGTTATTTTTTTCTCCCCCGGCTGGTTAATATTAGAGGATATATTTATGGACGATTTTTGCAGCTTTGCCCTTCAGTTGGCACTAGCAGAACTTGGTGAGACATGAGCAGCAGTGTTGCCAGTGTGTGTGTGTGTGTGTGTGTGTGATAAGCAACAAACTCAAAAGAAGCGACTATCATCTGAGCACTTTAAACCTACATACACCGGCACCGGCTAGTTGAAAATAGACAATCTACAAGCCCACAACGGGTTGCATTTTGAGCTTGTAGATCTGATATTTTCAAAACAAATGTTTAGAAAGTCAAAGTTACAAATCGTTAGCCTCATAGGATAAATGCCTAAGTCATTTTTTGGCGAAATTGAGATTTCTGCATACAGGTGATCTCCTGGGGCTGCTGCATCGTTCTGGATCATCGCCTATGTCCTCAGCCAATCACAAAGCTCACAATCTTCAAAAATGATGATCTGCCTAAGTCACTTGTGTGATTTGAGCATTTTTACGTTGCCGCCTAACTCACTTTGTGTGACTTGGGCATTTTTACATTGCATACACAGCAAACAACAGTTACTCTAATAGACCCCCAGGTGTTTAGTATGGAGTTAACATTACTCTAACAGACCCCCAGGTGTTTAGTATGGAGTTAACATTACTCTAATAGACCCCCAGGTGTTTAGTATGGAGTTAACATTACTCTAATAGACCCCCAGGTGTTCTGTATGGAGTTAACATTACTCTAATAGACCCCAGGTGTTTAGTATGGAGTTAACATCACTCTAATAGACCCCCAGGTGTTTAGTATGTAGTTAACATTACTCTAACAGACCCCCAGGTGTTTAGTATGGAGTTAACATTACTCTAACAGACCCCCAGGTGTTTAGTATGGAGTTAACATCACTCTAATAGACCCCCAGGTGTTTAGTATGGAGTTAACATTACTCTAACAGACCCCCAGGTGTTTAGTATGGAGTTAACATTACTCTAACAGACCCCCAGGTGTTTAGTATGGAGTTAACATTACTCTAATAGACCCCCAGGTGTTTAGTATGGAGTTAACATTACTCTAATAGACCCCCAGGTGTTTAGTATGGAGTTAACATCACTCTAATAGACCCCCAGGTGTTTAGTATGGAGTTAACATCACTCTAATAGACCCCCAGGTGTTTAGTATGGAGTTAACATCACTCTAATAGACCCCCAGGTGTTCTGTATGGAGTTAACATTACTCTAACAGACCCCCAGGTGTTTAGTATGGAGTTAACATTACTCTAACAGACCCCCAGGTGTTTAGTATGGAGTTAACATTACTCTAATAGACCCCCAGGTGTTCTGTATGGAGTTAACATTACTCTAACAGACCCCCAGGTGTTTAGTATGGAGTTAACATCACTCTAATAGACCCCCAGGTGTTTAGTATGGAGTTAACATCACTCTAATAGACCCCCAGGTGTTCTACATCACTCTAATAGACCCCCAGGTGTTTAGTATGGAGTTAACATCACTCTAATAGACCCCCAGGTGTTCTGTATGGAGTTAACATTACTCTAACAGACCCCCAGGTGTTTAGTATGGAGTTAACATTACTCTAACAGACCCCCAGGTGTTCTGTATGGAGTTAACATTACTCTAACAGACCCCAAGGTGTTTAGTATGGAGTTAACATTACTCTAATAGACCCCCAGGTGTTTAGTATGGAGTTAACATCACTCTAACAGACCCCCAGGTGTTCTGTATGGAGTTAACATTACTCTAACAGACCCCCAGGTGTTTAGTATGGAGTTAACATTACTCTAATAGACCCCCAGGTGTTTAGTATGGAGTTAACATCACTCTAATAGACCCCCAGGTGTTCTGTATGGAGTTAACATTACTCTAATAGACCCCCAGGTGTTCTGTATGGAGTTAACATTACTCTAACAGACCCCCAGGTGTTTAGTATGGAGTTAACATCACTCTAATATACCCCCAGGTGTTCTGTATGGAGTTAACATTACTCTAACAGACCCCCAGGTGTTTAGTATGGAGTTAACATCACTCTAATAGACCCCCAGGTGTTCTGTATGGAGTTAACATTACTCTAACAGACCCCCAGGTGTTTAGTATGGAGTTAACATTACTCTAATAGACCCCCAGGTGTTTAGTATGGAGTTAACATTACTCTAATAGACCCCCAGGTGTTTAGTATGGAGTTAACATCACTCTAATAGACCCCCAGGTGTTCTGTATGGAGTTAACATTACTCTAACAGACCCCCAGGTGTTTAGTATGGAGTTAACATTACTCTAATAGACCCCCAGGTGTTTAGTATGGAGTTAACATCACTCTAATAGACCCCCAGGTGTTCTGTATGGAGTTAACATTACTCTAACAGACCCCCAGGTGTTTAGTATGGAGTTAACATTACTCTAATAGACCCCCAGGTGTTTAGTATGGAGTTAACATCACTCTAATAGACCCCCAGGTGTTTAGTATGGAGTTAACATCACTCTAATAGACCCCCAGGTGTTTAGTATGGAGTTAACATCACTCTAATAGACCCCCAGGTGTTTAGTATGGAGTTAACATCACTCTAATAGACCCCCAGGTGTTTAGTATGGAGTTAACATTACTCTAATAGACCCCCAGGTGTTTAGTATGGAGTTAACATTACTCTAATAGACCCCCAGGTGTTTAGTATGGTAACATCACTCTAATAGACCCCCAGGTGTTTAGTATGGAGTTAACATCACTCTAATAGACCCCCAGGTGTTTAGTATGGAGTTAACATCACTCTAATAGACCCCCAGGTGTTTAGTATGGAGTTAACATTACTCTAATAGACCCCCAGGTGTTTAGTATGGAGTTAACATCACTCTAATAGACCCCCAGGTGTTTAGTAGACATGTATTAAAAAATGCCTAAGTCACAGATTATTTTCTTGAAAATGGCCTAAGTCACTTTTTTTTGTTATGGAATGACTCTCATGTTTATCTTTTTGTAAAAAACATTTTGTTAACCCCTCAGGAAACCATTGTAAAAATCTGCATTAAAAACTCTTACATACTTGCGAGAAAATGTGTTTTTCCTTATTATCCGAAAATCATAAAAAATGACTTATGCATTTATCCTATGAGGCTAACGAAATGTGGAATATTTTTGAAACACACAAATCTTGTATGGGTGTCCCACTCCCTGGCAGAAAATATGTTCTGTTTGGGGTCAAGCTGACAAATATACATATTAATTTGAACTTCTTTGACATGATTGATGAGCAATTGAGGAGAGCCATTGGTTCAAACAAGCATCTACACTGCCAAATGTATTTCTCCCTGCGTTTAGCCCTTGACACTGTTTTCAGAGCGAGCTCTTATTTTGAAGACCAAGAACTCTCAGGCCATGAACTGGAAGAAAAACGGCTATGTAAAGTCAGCCGCGATCTTATTTGAATTCACCCAAAACATACATGTTGTAACCGCAACCAGCAATGCTTTGGTTACGAGCCGTGAAAACCTGCAGGAGCTAGACTTCCTTCCGGTTATTTCCCGCTTACTCGACTGCCATAATCGAGAGCTATTCAGATGGTAGTGAAGAGTGCAAACTAACTTAGGTAAATAAAAACCTAAATACTTCGTCTAACTGATCCTTGGCAGTCAAAGCCATTGGGGGGGGGGGGGGGGGGGAACGTGTTTAACTTGTCCTTGGCAGTCAATGAGTTTTAAACAACCTCCCCCACCCAAAAGAAACAACAGACAAACAAACACACACAACTACCAATATTTACAAGTCATTTTACAGAAAGACAAGCACAAAGTCTCTTATAATAATCAGACATGGCAACACTGCTGAGCAGAGCCTCATCTCTAACCTATGACCAGTGTAACCCATGGTTACCACCACCACGACAACGGGATAATTGGGAGGGGGATCTGGCCGTCAAACACAGAAGACTGGATACCAGCTGGATGTCAGGATGAAATGACACGTGCTTACCAGTACACACACACTCACGGAAAGCACACACAAAGACAAACACAAAGTGCTGTTGGGGGAATATGCCTGTCACAATTATTAGAGCAATCAACTAATCACAATGATTTGAGATAATCAAATTATTTTTAATAATGGTCATAATAGGGCTGGGGCGGTATGGGATTTTTATTACCGCGGTTATTGCCGGCCCCCATACCGCCGGTATGGCGTTAATAATAAAGGTCATTACACACTGGCGAATTAGCGACGCGATGTGAATAAGCGATCTGAAAATGCGAAATATTTGCCCGGCGAATTTATTCGCGTTTGCCTATGCAGTGTACACATCTATGCAATGCGTATTGTGCGATTATAGCTCCTCTCCTCTCCCTCCTCCTCTCCTCTCCTGTCCTCCTCCCGCTTTGGTATCCTTTCTTTAATACCGGCCGTATCCAGTACTTCACAGATGGAGGGGTCCAATTGGTACCGGCCCACATATGGTACAATTGGTACCGGCCGCGCCCGTGCATGTGGGCATATATTCCGGTTATAAAGTCTTTATTTTTGGGTCAAAAACGGGTCTGCACAGCAGAAATAGCCTAGTGCAAATCTTACCTTTTTGATGAGCATGTTCACTGGTTATTTTAACTTTTTTCAATATTGGCATATTGCCTATGGTAAATACCATAATAACATCAACACATCAATTTAACTTGAACAACTCCTCCTCCTCTCCTCTCCTCCTCCACTCCACTACTCTTCTCCTGCGTTATGTCATTATTGGTATCCTTTCTTTCATACCCTAAAGAGAAGGCACTCATGTGCCGAAACGTTGGTCTTTAATAGAAGTGTTCTGTATCGTGATTCGTGACTACGAGCTGTGCAACCTGAACCGATCCTTTACAAGTTTGTCTCCCGTCCCGTGGTCAGCATGCACCTCGATCCTCACTAAATTGGTGTGCAGCGTGCGCTAATACCTCTTTTGTTTGTATCCTACTATCCTTTCCACCACTTCTTGTCTTCTTCACTACCGTGAAGTGGAGTCCAGAGTCATTTGGGATCGACGGCCGCTCGGCTGCTCACCCGTGCCGTCGATAAAATAACATTATAAATAGGGGGATGTCAGCTAATTTGGGCCACTTTTTGGTAATTTGGTAATTAAACTGAGAAAAAGCAATGCATGACACTAAATTGGGTTTATTTGATTATTATTGACTGTTTAATATCATGTTTAAGTTAAATGTATTTAATAAATAATAGTTTAGTCCCTACAGCTTCTGAAACAAGCTGTCACATATTTTTAAGATGTAGCATTTTCATGTAAAATAAGCCACCTGATCAGCTAAGATGGGCCACCGTTTGTTTTAGCCTTGCTTTTTAAAGTTGAACAGCCAATGGATGCACATGATTCTCGATACAAGTGTACTTGACATAAAACAGTCTATGGTTGTTATGGCGGGAGATGCAATGCATCACACGCAACAGATGAAATAATATCAGTCATATATGGCTACTCAGGGTAAATGCCAGGTGAAAGCAATCTCAGTTGTCAATGATAAGGTGATCACATATACTGCTTAGCCGACTTTTTTTTTCTTTTTTCAGCTAAAAATGGGCCACTCAAGCTGCAAAGAAAAACAGTCATTTCTGATTTAAAAGAAATCACACCCATGTGAAGTGAGGGGTGCTCTTTTCATCGTACATTATCCATTCATTGTCAATGGGAATTTAGTCTGTGTAGGACAAAAATCGCCGATTTGCTCAGACACATGACGTAAATTCTGCCGGGTGTGGCTGCACTAATAACTTACCCAGGGGGCAAAGGGGGTTGACCTGCATTTGTCATAACATACAAAGTTGTCCACCAGAAATAATATCTATGACCCAGTAGGATCACAACCTATATGGACAACCTGGTCAATTGTTGGGCGAAAGTCCAATATGGCCGCCCCAATATTAGCAATTTCTTTAACAGAGATATTTCCACGAAACTTCACAGGTTGATCAATAATATGAATACGAACATTTTTTGCATTTAAAGTTTCCATGAAATCCAATATGGCCGCCACAATATTAGCACGCAGAAAATAGGTTTGGCTTGAACTTCTGAACCAGATGAGCTAGAAACGCAAACTTGGTATCTATTTCATGGTTTCTGACATGAGATACTCAATGGAATAACTATTTTTATTATTGGGTGTGTCAATGAAAGTCATGAACATAGTCAGCACCATAAGCAATTTCCGATACTTATAGCAGCCCATTAAATTGCAGCAGGGCTATGGCAGGAGAAAGCACACAAACTACCAGTGTTCCATGCATTGACGGGTTGTGACACTGTGTCAAGCATGTTGGCCACGGGAAAAAGACTGTATGAAGTATGGGCTTCTGAGCTTATACACATGCCCTGTTGATATTCATTTGTGAGGTAGAAGGAAGCTTCTGGCCAATTCCAAAGATTGAATTCTCGATCATAAAAAAATACTGATTTGACACCGAGATCACCCATATCAGACAATCATACAAGTGATGGCGGCCATCTTGAATATTCAATGACAATTTTCAATTATGCAAAAGACACTTACCAAGTACTATATATGGTAAATGAATCTGAAATATCATATTATATCCATCATTCATAAGAAAACAGTTGTTGCTGGTGGCCATTTTGAAAAATGGCTGCCATGGTCCCACCATAAAAAATAGACCAATCAAATCAATTGTTTTGTCAAGTACAGCTGTGTCAAGACATATGTGCTGTGTGCACATGATGTGCAGCATTGGCTGTTAAAACTCAAAGGTCTAGGAGGCAGAAACCTTGGCTCATTTTACCTTAGTGATGGCCCACTTTACCTGAGACCACCCTACATACAGACCAAAGTTTGGCGGAGCCCGTTGCTCGCTGTTGCCGTTGCGTGCTGTTAGCACACGCACACCCATGTGGCATGTCCACGCACCACGCACGCGCGCACGCACACGCGAGCGCACACACACCCAACAGAGTTGTAGGAGGGGAGGTGTGCAACAGTGTGTGCTGCTGTGCTATCCCGACCTGCGTAGCCGGACCGACGGCTGCTCTGTTGACATCTACTGTACGGTACGCCGCTGTTTATACACAGCAACAAGTTTGGGCTGCATTCTGATTGGTCAGAGGTGCTGCAGTTCGCCTGCGAATGTCTGCAAAATTCGACACCAGAGCGAACAAATAAAGAGCGAAAACTGTCGCATTTTCGCACATTGGCCACTGATGTGGAAGCTTGCATTGACTTCAATTGTTTTTGTTTTTTTATCGAATTATTCGCACGAATAAATCGCGTCGCCAATTCGCCAGTGTGTAATGACCTTAAGAGGGCTAATAAAAGTTACAGGTATGGTGTGTGCGATATCAATTGTGAGATTACCATAATGACGGTAATCATTAAAGGACCACTTTTCAACCTATCTTCATATAATAGGTCCTCACTAATAATCATGATAAAACGTTTTTTTCTACTCGGTCTGTGTCACATAGGAGGGCTGTGGGCAGTTCAGAAACCCACCCAACAGTGACATCAATGGAGAATCCAAGCTAATAGAAACTGCAGGCTTTCTAGTCCTGAAAAGTTGCAATGCGAAAATGGAAGCCATCATTCTCACGATAATAAACCCTGTTAGGGTCCATTTGGTTCCATTTGTACACTCTCAGAGTTACAGACCCATAAGGGTCCATTTGGTTCCAAACCATCATTTCCCTGGGGACCCCCTGGAACTGCCTCAAGGACCCTGGGAGTCCCCAGACCCGAACCCCACTTTGGGAATCACTGCTCTATGTAATCTGATCTTTATAGTCTGATAAACTATTCTCACGTAAATAAATCTTGTTTAAAAAACAATCTGCCTAACGATGATGTCATTGGTGGTCGTGGACGGGTTTCTGAACTGCCCACAGCAGAGTGAGTGTGTGTGTGTCCGTCCAGCTGATGGTCGTTAATGTCAAAGCAATGCTGTTCATGCACTGTCAAATAGGTCTAGGCCTACATCTATTCTAAGGTAGCATATACCTGTTTAGACATATTATCCTGCTCATTACTGTGCGGAAATATACATAAATCTTCGTGTTTGAGCACAAAAAGCATTTTGAGAACCCACAAATTTCCGCGCTTCGCTCGCACACTGTGCGGCCCCCCACACACAATCATTCTACAGTTGTGGCCCCAGGCCTAATCTAATTGGCGGGGTGGGGGTGGGTGGAGTCAAGGGATTTACATGTCTTAATGACAGTTGGTAGGGCGTTCCACATTTTTGTGGCATAGGAGTGAAATGAATTTAGGTGGACCCTCTTGTAAACAAGTGTCCACTCGCAGTTAACAGTCTTTGTATTGAGTTGTGAACTGTTGAACTGTTAATAAATATTTAAATCAATCAATCCTTGTTTGTGCCGAATCTGGGTTGCACATGGTTTTTTGGACTCCCTCTGGTGTTGTTGTGTTGCTGGCATGATTAGACTGACTGAGCATCACTGTTTATTATGATACACTTTTCATTTCATTAAAAAAAAAAATCTTAAAAAAACGCAGTAATGAACCCGATACCGCGGTATGCGTTACATACCGGCGGTATGGCGGTATTGCGGTTATTGCACCCAGCCCTAGGTCATAATAGTTTCCACATTGAAAAATGTTCTTATTTTCAAAAATCACTAGTCGCGATGCATTGCAAAATGGCTATTTCAGCTGTTAATTTTAGGGGGACAGTATAAAGATCTCAATGTCATTCATTTCTTTGAATATTTAGGTTATTTGTGGTCATATCTGCCCCGTGCAACTTCAAAAAGCAAAACTAAAAAAACTAAAAACTAAAATGTCATAATCGTGAAAGCCCCATTTGGGGACACATTTCAAAACACACACAACAACAGAGTGAAACACACTCTCTCAATCACAACAAAGCCAGACCAGGAAATTGCTGTTGAAACACATTGCCTCAGCTGTACCAAAACAAATACACAAAAGAGACATATAACGAAGTAAGCACACACACACACACACACAATGAATGAATACACATTACACCACACACACACACACACACACACACACACACACACAACAAAAACAGACCACTTCATGATTGTTAAAGAGTAGGCCAGGCCATATCCTCCCATTTCCAAACCTCTGACACACACAGACACAGACACCCGGAGGGCTGGCCAGAAACAATGAGGAAGTGTAGGGACGCCAGGATTAAATTAAACCGGCAGGAAAAGTGTGAAAGTGAGAGAGGGAGAAGCAGAATGCCGTTTGCCAGCCAGGGGAAGCCATATGGAATTCAAGCCACAGATGAGAGAGACCAACTGCTGATTAACTGAATTAGGTCATTCAAGCACTGGCACGGTGCACGCAGAGACGGAAAGAATACACAGTGTGTGACGTGTGTGTCACACCAGAGAATGTGAAATTGACCCAATTTTGTTCCAATTACTTTCAAAACTGATAAATTGCACTGCCTAGGGCCAGGTTGGAAATGTCATAACAATGATTATCAAATGAGCTCATCTCCTGCAGTGTTTCCCTCCACAGTAAAACTAACCGTGTCAGGGTTGATTTTCAACCTGGCTCCCTTACTTTGGCTATGCCATTATATGTGAAGTATTGTGTCTTTATATGTCTTGATGAATTGAATAGATTTCAGAATTGTATTGAAGGGACAGCCCCTTGAGATGATAGGGGTGCTCCGATCAGGTTATTTGGGGCCGATCCCGATCACTGATTGTTTTTCTCATGATCGGCCGAGACCGATCTTGTGCGTAAGAGGCAAATTTGAATATTTCCAAAATTATTATAATTATGTCAAAACCCACGTCAAAACTGTTCCTGTGTGTCACAGGTGAGAATGTATAGGCCCGTCACAAAAATGCAAAATGATATTACACTATATATATATATCTGATTGACATTTGTATATTTAGACATCGGTTTCTCTAGATAGGGTAAATTGACGATCACAAATTGCCAATCACTGATCGGAGATCGGCCGATATTCACTCCGATCGGTGGCCGATTATCAGAGCATCTCTATGCAGCATCTCATTGTCAAGGGGGACATGAATACAGCACACAGATAATATACAGATACACATACAAAGACAGCATGCTCACACTCTCCCACATCATCAGCTGTTAAGCAACAGAGGAAAGAAGGTAGAGGTAGGGAAGTCCTAAAGCGACTGACGGATGAAATCGAGGGGGCTTTGTAGCGGAAAGACCTCCGTCCAACCTCAGGAGTTAAGCCACCAGGGCTTTTTTTGTTATCCTTTAGCATTATTGTATAACTGCAGAGCTACCAACCTGCACACATTTTGTGTACCAACCACGCAATTCTAGGTGTCTATATGCCTAGAATTGCGTGGTTGGTACACAAAATGTGTGCAGGTTGGCAGCTCTGTTAAACTGTACTTCTGTAGTTTTTGTGAACCGTCAAAGTATTCAATTAATAAAGTGTTGCTTTTAACAAGCAAACATACCTGCCAATTATCACTGTAAATGTTCAATATATATTATCTTGATATTGAATATGTCATATTCCTTCAAATACATTTCATCTCTGATAACTCCCTCCCTATACATGTCTGAGCACTAGCAGCCACCATCACTCCAAAACATTGATCGGTAAGACTTGAAGCATGGCTCATTCGAACCTACGTTTTCCCAAAAGGAAACAAGTGTGTTTGCTTAAGCCTATAACAAGACAGAAAGCAATGTTTAGCAGTAGTAGGAAATCAATAGGGCTGAAGGTTTGGTTGATAAACTACAACAACAGTTGTGCAGCAGTTTTGCTTGTAAACAAATTAATCTACTGTAAATTCCATTATTATAAGTTTCTCGCCACCCTCAACAGAAAGGGTTTTCAGTCCTTATGGATTTCAATAGCCTAACCAATCGATGTGCGATATCCCTGAAAGCGTTATTAGAAGGACTTGCTTCAGCATAAACAAGAGCTTTTTAAACCCCATCCGAACAAGGAAGGGAGGGCAATCTGCCCATTTCAATTGCATTAACTACAGTGGTGGTGCTGTAAGCTGTCAAATGTCTGAACATTGATGGGAGAACAGGGCTGTGGTAACAATGTGCTTTCACTAGGGGAATCCTTTTCACTTAATCAAAGTTAATTCATGGGGCAATGCAGCAATCACAATTAGCCACAGTAAGCCACTAGCCAACAAGTAGTGAAATAACAGTGAATCTCCAAGCAATGGCTCTAGGAAGAAGAAAAACTAATCACCGTATAAATTCACTGTATCAAATTATTCTAACATATCCTTAGAATAAATTAAATTCTGGTGTATGAAAAGAAAACACTACAACTTAACCCTGACATAAGGAGTATGTGCATATACAGTAGCCTACTAATGGAAGTCTCATCATAACGGTAAAAAAAAAAAACAATAACAAAATGTGCATCTAACCTGGTATAATAAACAGTTACGATCAGAAATGGGTAAACAAACGAATGATAAATGTGACAGTCCTGAAAATCCACAAAGAAAAAAGGGGGAGTTTGACCGAAAATACATACATAATTCAGTGTTAACATTGCATAAAGCCACGATCAGAACAATGTACAGAGCCAGGTTCATGAATGGATTCACAGTTCACACTGTTATTATCGCAAGAAGCATGTCAAGTCAAGGCCACAGACACAGACTAGTGGGGGTGTCGCTTGTTTGCAAAAATAAAATAAAAATAAAAAAAGATTTACAAGCCATCAACGCGTCGCACCATAGCTTGTAGATCGGTCTCTTTTTATTGCAGCGATACCGTCCTACTACGGATAATAAATGAGGCTTTTTAGCTACGTAGTTAGCATGCCCCGTTAGCACACTGTAACAGTCAGTTTGACGTTGTTCCATCACACAAGCAGCCATAACAATAACAAAACAATCAATACACAAATCAATAATCAAAGCGACCGCAACCACTGCAGGAGGGAGGCTCATTGTGCTTCTAGACAGAACGAGGACGCTAACCTGCCTGGGCTCAGGCTGGGCTATGCTAGCTTACAGAAGAACATGCTATGTTAGATAGCTTGGCTTTGGCTAACACACAGTACACTAGTACAATTTTGCGCCCGTATATCTCACTAGAGGTGGGTTGCTGCCTGGTTGCTGCTATGTGTGAATATAGTGTGTGACGTGTTAGCATGCTAGCCTAGCCTGTGAATGTGACAAGCAGGCTAACAAGCCACAACAGAGGAGAGGAGGGTCGGCGGGCTGCGCTTCCCTCCTCTCCGTCTGTCTCCCCCTCTTCTCTTCTCTGGTCTCTCTCTCTCTCTGGTGGAAAGCAACTCACAACAACCCCCTCGTCTCTCTGAGGGCCCGTGGAAGCAAGAGCAAAAGCATCACCTTTTTTGTCTAGCTTTACGATTAAAAACGTAACGGAATGTATTGAAAATGTTGGATCGTACCTGTTCGGGAATGAAATGTGTATTCACACTAGTCTCGTCCTTCTCTCTTCTCGTGTGTGTGCGGCTCTCGTCCCCCTCCTAGCTCCAAAATGGCGCCAACATGCACAGATTCAGCAGGTTTTTGCTGCCGGAGCGTTATGTGTGCGCGCAGCGCCACCTACCGGCCGGCCCCACTGCCCGCTCTCTGCCTCGTCAATGCAGTGAACATGCACGCACACACGCGCGCGCGCACACACACACGAAGGCAAAGGCAAATTAGGCTGTTTTCCATTGCGCTCCGTCCGTTAAACATTCAACACTGTATAGTCAAGACTCAACCATAGGAAGTCGAGAGTCGAGACAAAACAAAAGCGCAGCAAAACTAGTAGCCTAGGCATAGGCTGTTCATGACAAAAGAAGTGTCAGAAGTGGGATTCGAACCCACGCCTCCATTGGAGACCAGAAATCCCTTAACCAGGAAGGTTCGTCACCTTGAGTCTGGCGCCTTAGACCGCTCGGCCATCCTGACAGCTGTGAAATAACGAGTTTATTTTATGTTATATACTTGAAACATTATTCAAATATTCGGAAGCATATAAAACATAACAGATAATGACTATTCATTATTTTGATTATATAGGCCTACATTTTCCCTTCCCCCTCCCCTATAAATGATATGTTGGCTATACATGATGATGATTCATGAATGTAAAGATTGTATTATTTTTGTCGCCTATTTCTGTATGGCTGAAAGGAGCGTCAAAATGTCTGTTAACACCAGGAAATACAGCTACCAATAATAATCTTAGTTATTTAGCCTATGGAGCTTCCACTAGCTCTTCCACTAGCTTTTTGAGCTGGGCACTGTGGGCAGGCGCCACACACCTGTTGTCAATTTGTCAATTAAAGCTCCAGAATGGTGAAGAGGATCTACCTCTACAAATATACCGGGCAACATGCCTGCGGCTTCGCAACACGATGGAGGGGTTCAAGTTTCCCCCACACAACAACACCACTGGGACCCAGCAGGAGGCCACCATCCATGGCGGCTGGGGGGGCGGCAAGAGAGGAGGAGACGGCCAGTTCATGACCGTCCAGGGTCTGAACTACATGGAGTTCTACAAGGCTCTGCTGTCACAAATCAACCCCAATTTACCCCTGCTGCCGCCTAGTCGTTCCGTTAAGCAGAAAGCCAACACGAAAGAGTGCGGCGTCCAGGTCAGTGATGAAATGTAACTACATCTCAATTTTGAGACCTGTATTTTTGAGGGGTGCTATTCAGCTATAGTGTATATTTTCGTCTTACACAAACATTAAATTCCAATTGACAATGAAAGGAATATTTACATCATATGTGGACGAGCAAATCGGCTATTATCCTACACAAAAATATTAAATTCCCATTGACAATAAATGGAGAATTTACGTCATATTATGTAGCCGAGCAAATTGGTTATTTTTATTCTACACACAAAGAGCACCCCTCACTTCACGTCACAGGTGTGATATATATATATATATATATATATATATATATATATATATGTTTTTTTTTTACGGGTTGGATTATTTTCAGTAGGCCTACTTTTTACTTCTACTCCACTACATCAGTAAAATATGTTGTTTTACTCTACAATTTGAAAACTTTAGTTGGCCTACTAGTTTATTTGTAGATTTTAATGATTTACAAAACATACATTTACTTCAGCCCTACATTTTGGCCATTGAAAATAGCCGATCTACAAGCTGTTTGCTTGTAGATCTGCTATTTTCCAAAGATTTTTATACAATTCATACATTTGAAAACGTGTGAAATAGGACATTCTGCATAATGAGAGTCCTTTCTACTTTTAAGTACATTTTGACACCAATACTTTTGTACTCTTACTCAAGTCAATTTAGAATTCTGGACTTTTACTTGCAACAGCGTAGTTCTACATTGCAGTACCAAAATGTGAACGTCTTTTTCCACCACTGGTCCAGGTGAACGCCAAAGTGGACGCGGGGGTCCAGTGCTCACTCGGACCAAAGACGCTACACGAGAAGAACCATGATGTCCGCCACCTGAAGACGACCTCAGGAGGAGAAGATGACCCGGTGGCTCCTACTCCTCCCCTGTACAAAGGCAAGCCGCTGACCTTATTGAGGACTCCGGTCAATGGCCTGCGCTTCTCCCGGCCGCTGTCAGTCTACTCCCCACTGTTTGACCGCAGGATCCTGCTCAAGTCGGTGAAACCGGCTCCTGATGATGAGTATGATGATGATTATGATGATTATGATTGTGAGACGACCGACGATGAAAGCCAAGATGAAGAACACGACCAAAGTGCAGATCCCGGACCTGATACGGGAGTAGAGAATGAGGCCTCACTGACTGATGGGAACAACAAACCCCTCCATCGGGCATTTAAAAAGTTCAATTTTCAGGTGCGTGATCAAAACTCTACTGTGGTTCATCATGCACAGTTGCACACATTGCACAGTAACACTAAAAATCCTGAGTGATAATTTAACTGATGGATGGATAATTAAATAAATGGATAAATGTAACGGGCAATTTGGTTCCAGTCTATTTTTATAGACGTACTCAGAATTGGTAGGTAGGTAAATGCCTCATGATGCTGAACAATAAACCAAATTCTAAAATAATTATCACATGTTTGTGTTCCATCAGTTTCTGGAGCAGAAATATGGGTTCTTCCACTGCAAAGAGTGCAACATCCGGTGGGAGAGTGCTTATGTCTGGTGCATCTCTGGAACCAGCAAGGTAATGTCTTCACCTGTGGGAAATTCTGTCTCTAATGTGCTAATGATCCCATATCTGTAAGGATTATTTATCATAACACTTAAAGCAGCACTGTAACTTTCCTCTTCCACCCCGGATTTGAACCCGGGTTCCTGTGCAAGTGCTGACATTTTTACCATTGAGCTAATAAAGCCTGTCTGCTTGCTCAGGGGATAAATTGAATCTTGACCATCAGGTCAAACTTGGTGTCGGATCCTGTTCAGATGACTCATGACCTTTCACATGATCTAAATGTCAATAGAAGAACAAGGAGACAAATTGAATTATCATACTACTCATACATACTTGGACACAATTCAATGTTCTTCATTAAAAATGAAGTTGCATAGTGCTGCTTTAAAGCAAAATATCATTAGAAATGTCCACATGACAGTCTCTGAACCCCCCCTTTAAAAAAGAGAAATAAACCCCCACAAATGTCTTTCTTTATGATCTCAAACTGTAGGTTTACTACAAACAGTTCTGCCGGAAATGTCAGGTGGGCTTCAACCCCTACAAGGTGGAGTCCCTCATTTGCAAGGTGTGTAAATCCCTATCCTTACCTACTTTTCTACTATTCGGGGGGAACTCTGATGAATTGAAAATGGTGGACCCTGTCGTAAAGAAGTGTAATGCTTTATCAGTGTGTCGTCCACAAGTCTTTGTATTGAGTTGTGCTTTCATGTGAAATGTACCCATTCTGCAAGCTGTTAATAAATACTTCAATCAATTAAACATTCAGCTAAAATAGCCAATCTACAAACTCACAATGTGGTGTGACACATGAGGCCATATATTTGGTGAAGAGCTAAAACAGGAGGCCTAATGTATAGCTCTGCAGCACACCAGTCAAGTAATTGGGGTGTAAGTGGTTAAAAAAAAAAAGCCTAAGCAAAACCTTTTTTCAGATGTATAGTATGTATGAACTGCACTAGGCCTGTCACAATTATTACAACATCGCCCGACGCCTAATCACAATTATTGCATTTGTCATAATCATCATAATTCATAATCCTGGCGAATATGTTTAGGGTCAGGCAAAGTTTTACTGGGGTTAAGTTTAGTATTGGGCTTAGGCATTGTTTTACTGAGGTTAAGGTTAGGAATAGGGTTCGGTTTAACCGTTTAAGCATAATTTTACTCTTTTACTCTAGGAATACCAGGCCGAGCAGTTCCGCCCGCTGTACGCCCGGAGCTAGTTGTTAAATGGGCGACTTGTTTGGTATTCTTTTAATTCCTTCTCCTCGCTCATTTGACAGGAGTGCTCCCAGACCAGCTGCTGCTGTGACAAGAAGCAGAGACACACAAACGCCAGGAGGCCTCACCGCCAGGACCTCTGCGGCCGCTGCAAAGGGACCAGACTGTCCTGCGACGCCACCTATAGCTTCAAATACATAGTTTAGAAAATGCAGGCTGATCTGGGGTCAGCTGCTGCTATCCTCATGTAAAGTAGTAGATCGCAGGCATTTAGCTTTGCCACATAGCTTTGTCTGTGACTATAATACATTACCTACTATATTTCTCTCACATCCAGAGGAAGTTCACTCCAATGACAGACCTGGGAGGGAAGGCTGCGATTGGTCAGCAGTTTGGCGATTCTAAACTAATTTCATGGAGACTGCTGCTGGTTTTTCATTTTAGCTGTCTAATTTGAGACTAATTTAGATGGCGAAGCCAGGTGATTTTTCTTTTCTCCCCCCCAAGTACTTACCTGGTAGAAAGCCAGCCTGTAGTCGTTGGGGCAGGAGTTTCTACATTGGGGAGGGGGGGTGTTTGTTTTTTTCTGTGTCTGATTTCATCGTTCAACTGAAAGTTAACTATTCATTAATTTTGTTAATAAAAATATTAAATCTCATTGCACGAAGAGCTTGTTTTTTGTGTATAGGCTACCATGCTTGGCGACAATGTTTCTCCTTCCAATGGACAAGGGACTTGGTCTGGGTCAGTTTAGAACAGTGGTTCCCAAATATTGTATAATATAATATCAGTGACCTTATTTTAAGAGTCGCAACAAAATTAGATTTTATTCAAATTTAGCCAAAAGTGACACATTCAAAATTCTTAAATCTAAGGAAATCCAAAAATCAAATGGTGAAATTAGTACTCTAAATCCTGATATCACTAAACCTGTTCACTAGCCTGTGCTGTATGTTTGTATGTTCAAAGAGTAATGCATTCACACGGGCAGATGTAAAAGATGCAGTCTTCCATTGTCAATGGAAGCCAGCGACATGACTATGCAAAGACACAATGATGCATGTAGCTGCTCCAAAATTGACAATGAATGGTAGACTGCATCTTTGCTTCTGCCCGTGTAGCTTGTAGATATTATCCAAGACAGAAGCTCGGTGCTACTGGACAGTTCCTCACACAGGCGATTTTACACATAAGCCCTATAGTATATACTACTAGTACTGTTGTCATACAATGAATGGTGAAAACCAATTAGATTTACCCAATCTAGAGATTGATAGGGTGTACAAATGCTAACCAAATGGACCCGTAAAGGTCCCTTTACTGGAAAAAAAAGTCTGGAATCAGTCAGCCACTGTATCTAGTAGACCTGCTGGTTTGCCTTCATGTGAATATTTCAGTTGCACAATATTTGTGGTAAAGATTAAACTTAGTACTTAGAGTAACAATCATGGAATTTGTTTGGAGTTCACCTACTGTAAGTACAAAATAATGTGTAAACTGCAAATGATGTCATTTGGATATGTTTTACTTTGACACAGAATTGTACATTGCATCGACTCAAAACAACTTCACAAAGGCTGTAAAAGTATTTACAAGGTGAAAAAACGACTACACAGAATCTTCATCTAAAAAGCTTTTTTTTAAATGTGCAACTTCTTGTTTGGCATGCACACACATTCTCCCACACAGGAAAAAAAACTAAAAGAAAAACAGAACATACCCGCGTGAGCTTAAAGCTCCCTTTTGAACCTTATCTCATACAAACATATCTTTCAGATAAAATATGATTCTGTTAATAAATAGGCCTATTTCAAACTCACCTCATACAGAACACAAGGAGATGCATGCATGGCAGTTACAATTGGCTTGAACCAAGAGAACATTAACATCAATATAAAAATTAAGTCGAATGAGTGTTGACTTGATATAAATAGGCAAAGGATATTTTATACAGCAACAGGGTAAATAATATCGCTAGACAGAGGAATTGTGGGGCCGACTGACTGAGGGGGAATTGTCGGACTTAAGAACAGTAGTAGCACAACGTTACTCTTTGAACATGGATGGCAGGCGCTGAATGTCAGCATGTTTCCCTTAAAAGTGTATCTGTAACTAAGTACCACACGCACACACACACACACACACACACACACACACACACACACACATGTGCTACAGAGTACGTGACCACTGAGACTCGATCATCGACACGATATGACAAGAGTAAAAGACAAAATCTAAATAAATGTCCGGCCGTGAACATGCAGCATCCTCGCATGATGTGAACACGGTATACAAGTAAGGTCAATAACACGTCACAGAAGTGTAGGACAGCTACGGACGTTACAGCGTGTGCCGTACACTCACTACTCGATGCTACCACAAAGTTATCACAACGCGGCGGCGGTCGGTTGGCGTGTACACTTGTGCACAGGGAAGAACAGCATGATTAAAACACTGAACCGAAGAATCATGTTGGTACCGTTAAGTCTACAGAGCTGGTTTCACCGATTAAACACAAGCTAAGTATAAACAGAGCAAAGGACAGCGTCAAGAACTACGGTTGAATATTCTGCATCCGACTCTTTCATCAGTCTTCTATCAGTCAGTCAGGGGTGTGTTAGGGGACAGGAAACAGATGCGGTACAGTAGAAAGCATTCATCTCATCTGAGCCGTCATGCATTGCACTTTCCCCTCCCATCATCATTAAAAAGGACTTTCTCAAACAGTAGATTCAAAACAATCCGAGAGAAGGAGGGATTCCAGCGTTTGGCCTCGGGCCCTGTGTCCTTCTCTCAACAGTAGCAAAAACATAACAGCAAAATATCCCCATCCCTTCTGTAAATCCCCCCCTCATAGTGAAAACTAAACGTAGTGCAAGAACGACATGTGAATTCAACCAGCGAGGGGTTTTGTGGTTGCTCTGTGTCCCTCGCTGTATATCCAGTGGTAATACCAGCTACTAGACACCTTCCTGAGCTCCTTTCCTTGCTTCCTTCAAAAAGCACTGGTTCTCAACATTGTGTCTTGGGACCAACAGGACGAGTCTGTAATTCAGAAAATGTAGAAATGGAACCAAATGGACCCTTACGGGTGTGTAATTCTGAGAGTGTATGAATGGAACCAAACAAAACCATATTTGTACACTCAGAGTTCAATTCATAGTTGAGGATTTTACGAAGTAGACTGGGATTGCAGAGAGGGCAAAATTGTATCAAATCCGTGGGCCTAATGGATATCAAACTGCAGGGTCCTCGAAATAAATTAAAAAAAAGTTCACTCTTCTGAAGCACAGTCAGTCCTTTTCACATTCACCTTCAGTGCTTGTGGGAAGGCAGGCTTAGGACGGGTCAGGTGTGTTCGTAAGGACCTCGTCAGTGGAGAGGGGGTCTGACATTTTGGGCGATGACCCTCCTCAAGCAGTGTTCAGCATGTTAATGTCAAAGTAAGTAGCAGCGCTAAGCCTTCAGGCAGACAGAGATCTATATAAGGTCTGGTATATATAGTCTTTATATCAGCAGGTTTCCAAGCTTCCTTGTTACTGAGCAGGTCCAAACTGTACCGTAGCAGACAGTACATCCCGTTGGTTCTCAAAGTGAGGTCCAAGGACCCTCAGGGTTCATTTCAGGAGGACCCTGACTACAGGGTCTGGAACTCTGAGAGCGTTCAAATGGAACCAAATGGACCTGTCACAGGTTGGTCTGGTTCCATTTATACACTCTGAGAGGTCAAATGTTGGAGAACCGCAGGTATGAGCCCATTCCACTCTGAGAAAGAAAGAGCCATTTCTGGGATAATGTCACTTCTCCATGCAGCGTTTTGAGGGTTTGGTCATTGTCATTTCAGACGTTTGGCTCTAAAAGGTGATCCTCAGGTCGTAGGTCATAGGTCCGGTACTGAAAAAAAACAACCTTTTGTACTATTTTCAAGGTATGTTTCAAAATACACAACAAATGGCCAATATTTAAATATATTTTGAACTCTGGAAATAGATTTTCACAATACATCTTTGACACACTGTAGTATAATGTAAGCATATTCCTTAAGCACTTAAACCCTCTATACTCGAGTCAAACAGACCCGAGTTGGCTCTGTACTTGGTCTGCTCTTGTTTCTATCTTCGACAGAAATAGCCGAGCATGTACACTGGCTATTTCTGGCAAATGTTCCCTCAGAAAAGGCTGAAGGTGGAGGGCTTTAAGTAGTCAAATATTCCTTTTTCCTTGTTTTGGGTATCTCATGTCTGAACGTCAGACGGTGTGTCGTTGTGGAGCCCCCCTGCGTTGAGCAGGGGCAGAGCGGCGTTCCCCACCTTCCTCAGGTAGCCCTCCCCGAGGGAACAGCAACACCCCCATGCTGCCGCCTCGCCCTGAGTTGGGGGGCGGGGCCGCAGAGGTGGGTGTGTCAGGGGACCAGAGCGGGGAGAGGGATCAGGATCCTTGGTCAGGACGACGCCCGGGTCTCGGACCACAGGGGGCGGGCCAGAGTGTTGGCACGGAGTGTCGGGGAGGTGGCGGGACCCCCGGGACTGGATGACGATGGGGGGCGGTGCGTCGGAGCGCCTGGGCTCCGACGCCACGGTCTGCAGAAACGACGGCGGGTGTGCGTTGCCGTGTGCGTGCAGCAGGGGGCGCATTGTGTGGGAAAGAGAACAACTTGTCCACCAAGAACCCACATTATCATCAGCGCTCTCGTCCAGGTGTCGTCGCTGCTCGTTAAACCGTGCGCCTCCGGGCCCCGGGGGCGTCGGGCTCAAGAACAGGTTCGGGGGTTTGTCGGGGAAGTCTACGCCGGTTGACGTTGAAGAGGAGGGAGGATGGACGGTGGTCGGCGTTAGGTCAGGCTTTCGGTGCGGGCCTGACGCCGGGGAGGTTGGAAGGTCCTTCTGGACTCGGAGCCTCCTGGGGGAGCGATGGCTGCAGGAGGATGTAAGCAGGAGGTGCAGGTACGAGGGAGCCATGGGGTTTCCTATGGCTGCCGTGGCCTGGAGGCAGCGGGGCGGCGTGGCTGTGGTGAGACTGCACTCAGGAGGCCTGGAGGTGGAGGAGGCTTCGGAGGGATGGTGGAGGCTAGCGGTGGAGTTGGAGGAGGAGGTGGGGGTGTCCGCGTTGGGGCGCTCCTCCTGTAGTTGGGGTTGCCACAGTTATTACATAATCAGCTAATCACATTTATTTGATATAATCACAGTTATTTTTTCATAATAGTCATAATCATTTCCATGTTGAAAGATGTTCATACAAGAAAAACGCATCGCAAGCTTGTAGATCAGCTATTTCCGCTATTTCTTTTGTTGCTTTTTTAACCCTAGAACACTAAACCCGGGTGATTTTCGTAATGTTGCTGATGTCTGAGGTGGGAGGGTCCTTGGGTAGCTTCATGGTTCTCAGTGACATCATAGAAGGTAGGTTTGTTTCCCTGCCCACATCCCTGTTTTTGTCTACAGGCAGGTGTTAGTGAGGGACAAGTGGAAAACATCTGATATCTTTATTTATTCTTTGTGAAATATTAAAGAGAGTACCTCAAATTGCTGTACTTTAATATACTACGGCGGTGACCGTTGGGCACTGGCCTACTTGGAACGATGCAAGTTGGAAATAGATGCCCCATCCAGATATTATGTCTGTGTCCCTTTTATGCCCATATATGAAGTTCTTTGTCAGGCCTGCCCAAATATGGAGTCTATGCAGATGTCAGAATGATGTAGAACAGTTCTTTGTCAGGCATGCCCAAATATGGAGTCTGGCCCGGGCAGAGGCCTTTTGCGGCCCGGCAGAGGCCTTTTGTGGCGGTTCTGGACAACCATGGGTCCGACCAACTCGACACCGAGTACTGCACTCCCTGTGGTGGTGCGGAACACGTCGAGTTACGTGGATTACAGACATACAGAGATTTGGTGAATTTATAGTTATATTGTGACAGTAATGTAATTACTATTCATATTAAATGTTCCAATTTCCAGGGCCATCTAAAAGAAGAGTTGCGATATTGAGGGGGCAGAAAACAGCCCGTTCACGTGGTTCATGTACCGCGCGCGAGCCCATAGACTCCAATGCATTCCGTAAACTTCCGGTTATCCCCATGCTCAATAGAAGTCTATGTAGAAGTGCCGCCATTGGACTGGCCCCATGAGTTCAGCGTAATTCTGTCTTACTCTATGGCGAAAACACAATTCAATCGTCAACTGCATTTATTTGTGCGACGATGAATGGTCAACTCAAATGTGTGAAACGGCGACAGCCCTCACCCGTGGTCCTGTCAGAGGCTGGTGGCGGAGGCGCTGGAGTCGGGGAGGTAGGTGGTGACCACGCGGTAGCCCTGTGCACGGCGGATCATGTCGCGGATCTCCCCGTTGAGCTCCAGCAGCTTGCAGCAGATGAGGCTGAGGTCCTGGCGGGAGCCCACCAGGGCGATGGTGCCCGTCTGGCCCAGCGTCTGGTGGCGGAAGTACACGTTGAGCAGCGTCTGCACCTCGCTCTCCGAGCCGCCGCCGAAGACGCCGTCGGGCCACTGCCTCCTGGTGGTGGTGGTGGGGGAGGGGGTGGGGGGACGGGGACAGGTTAACGATTTAATAATACACTGGGTCGGGACCCAAGGTTGGCCCCCCTTGTATTTTGTTTCCAACATTGTTGTTTTTAGGTCCACCATCCCTCCCTCACCTGCACTCCTGGATGTAGCGGACGGCCTTGGTGAACTCCTGGTTCTTCAGGCACTCCAGGATGGCCTGCACGGCCTCCTCCGAGCTGCTGAAGCTGGGCACGGCCATGGCCGCCACCTGGGCGGCGTGGGCGCTGGCGTGGGCGTGGTGCGCGTGCTCCAGGTCAGAGGCCACGGCCGCCTCGGCCGCCTGCAGGCTGCTCTTCAGGTCCGTCAGCTCCCGGGACATGTTCAGCAGCTGGACGGGACAGGAGGCGAGGGTCAAGATTCAAGGAGTTTTATTGTCTGTCTGTCTGTCTGTCTGTCTGTCTGTCTGTCTGTCTGTCTGTCTGTCTGTCTGTCTGTCTGTCTGTCTGTCTGTCTGTCTGTCTGTCTGTCTGTGTGTGTGTGTGGTGTTACGTACCTCGGGCACGGCGCTGATGGCATGCACCTGGCCAATGAGCTTACAGTAGGACTGGAAGAGCAGCAGCAGCTGGAAGTGCAGCTTGTATAGACGCTGACACAGCTCCAGTTGCTAAACACACGGGAACGGAGAGGAATGCCGTCAGATCCATGGATTAGCGTACGCTTGCACGGCGCACACACACACACACACACACACACACACACACACACACACACACACACACACACACACACACACACACACACACACACACACACACACACACACACACACACACACACACACACACACACACACACACACACACACACGCATACACACACACATTGTTGCGTTTGGACAGAAAACGTGTATCACTATGTTTACATTTTGTATGTGTTTTCCATTTCCAGGAAAGTAACGGTTTTGGACATACAAGGTTTCCACCCGACAGCAACGATCAACTCTACACGTGTGAATATGAAATGTATACAAATATTGAGGGACCGTGTCCACTGAGGCTGTCCCCCCCCCCCCCCCACCCCCCGGCTGAAAACACCAAAGGGCTCGCCTAATTTTTTTTATTTCAGCTCAATCTTCAAGCAGCTTCAAACTAAAAAAATGCCACATGTGAACGCAAAATAAATGCACAGCGCTCCACCACGCTACTGGTGTTTCCAAAAACACGGCGCTCCCGCTTTAAATTCAATTCAGAACATACTCAGGAAAAAAAATAACATACTAGGTGGACACGGCCCCTAACGGTAGAAGCTATAGCAAAGTAAACAAGCAGTTTGATGGACAGAAGCAGCTACAGTATAGCTTTAAGGCAGTGACTTGAAGAAAAGGTGGAAGAGACACTTACTGCCAGAGACTCCATTTGCTACACGGCAACGCACGCACAGCGAGAGAGGAGGAGGTTAGCGGGTGTGAGAGAGAGAGCGAGTCAGAAAGGAAGACAAACTGGTCAATCAAACTCATGCTTGGTATGAAATACACGGCAGAACAAACACAGTTACTGTAGGCCCGCAAACCCTGTCTGAATCAATTAGTACTCTGCAACCATAGCAGTCAAGTCAGCACATGCAGAAGAGAGCAAACACTCCAATATGATGATTCACAGACAGACAGACAGACAGACAGACAGACAGACAGACAGACAGACAGACAGACAGACAGACAGACAGACAGACAGACAGACAGACAGACAGACAGACAGACAGACAGATAGATGCAGGGTGAAAGATAGATACTGTAGATGGATAGATAGATAGATAGATAGATAGATAGATAGATAGATAGATAGATAGATAGATAGATAGATAGATAGATAGATAGATAGATAGATAGATAGATAGATCAACCAATAAGACAACAGTTAAAATCCCCAGGGTTAAGTGTTTGTTTAAAAGTATTGAAGAGTGTGATAGATTCAAGGCTGAACTCAGTACAGTACATACATAGTAATGGATAATGTTGACTGACCTTCTCCTCAGAGTCTCCTGGCTGACAGGTGACCACTCCCTCGCCAGCACATCTGGGAAATGTGTCCTTACAGTTCCTCAGCCACTGGAGGGCAGCAGAAAGTATTATTATCTTTATTTATTTATTTATTTTTATTTTATCACCAATTAGATAATAGACACTCGATAAGCCCTTTGGGGTTGTTTGGTCTTCCCTGTACAGCCAATTATAATAATAACAGCACGTGATTACAGCATTCATTATATTCTGTAATTGTAGTTTCTACAGAAAAAAACAATAACAATTGAAAGCGCTGGAGTGTGAGTTTCCTACCGACACAGCAGACTCCTCTCTGGTGTTGTACGTGTCCAAGTACTCCTGAAGCTCTAACGCGCTGAACTTCATCTTCTCCAGGAGACCATAGGACATGATCTGAGGAGAGGAGAGGAGAGGAGAGGAGAGGAGAGGAGAGGAGAGGAGAGGAGAGGAGAGGAGAGGAGAGGAGAGGAGAGGAGAGGAGAGGAGAGGAGAGGAGAGGAGAGGAGAGGAGAGGAGAGGAGAGGAGAGGAGAGGAGGCACAGGGAAGATTATTTTTTTGTTAGTGTGAGTACACCAGTGGTTCTCAAACATTTTTGGCTCACCAAAAGGTCACCCCTGTATAAAATAGAAATGCACTCTGTCCGAGGTGCCAACTTGCGCCTTGCACACAAGTAGGCCAAAGAATAGAGAGTTTGCACATGCATGATTTTCCCATCAGGACACGCCCCCCTCATCTAGACTGAGCGACAAAACATTGAGCAGCATGTGTTGGAGTGTTGGAGTTTGGAAGCGCTCGTTGGAAATCACTCAACCGTATCACCTGTTTCTAAATGTCACATAATGCAGGAGGCAGCAAAATGTTGTGTTATTGAAAACAAGCACTTCCAAACTCTGACACTTAGAAAAATAATCAAATGCAGGGCATTTCTTGACAGAAAGTAGCTCATAACATTTCTATGGTGGATTTTCATGAAACAAAAACTTTGCAGATAGAAAGAGGATAATTCAAGCTTTTCGTTCAGCTGCAATGTTGGTGAGTTTAACATTGTTTAATGCAATCAGACAGGACTTTTCTGTTTGGAATGGGCTGTCAAGGCCAGAAAGTAGTTTTTTGCCACTCAGTGGTACGATGATGTCACGCGCATACCCTCTATAATGGAATGAAAATGATCCAATATAATACCCTATTATATCTATTTATCTATTACTGCTGTTCTAAATCATTTAGACTTGTTATTGACCTTATACCAACCTTGAAACGTACCTTAGTTACGTCACCATCAACTTAGAGCCAATAAGGGACCATTCGTACCCCGACATACATACATACATACATACATACCCAGCCGATCACAAAACTATTTTTGGTGAAGAGACTTTGTACTGTACTGTAGGCTGAAAAAGAACGCACCAGGTACAGTTTAACTCGGGTCCGTTTTACTGAGCACAGAGGGTCTAAGACTGAAGTGGTGACATTAATGAACCCCAAATATTATCAGAGCATTCTGGGGCATCCCTGGACTTGCGTCAAGGCACCGTAGGCACCCACTTTGAGAAACCCCGGTGTACACTACGCACCGCCGCCACACACTGTACTTACAGTGTCTGCGTCGATGTAGATGGTGGGGCAGTCGGAGCACGTGGTCAACATCTGCGAGGAGCGCACAAACTTTGTCCCTATTCCCCTCAGTCCCTCTCCCATGTAGGTGGCCGCGTCTGTGGTCAGCGAGCAGAACTTCCCCTGGATGTTCTGAAACAGAGAGGGGGAGGGGTGGTCATGATGGAGAGAAAGAGAGCCGCAGAGTAAGATAGAGGTCAATCTGGGAACCCATCGGCAACAAAAAGGTTTGTATCCATTTGAATTTGCATCTGGGGGCAGGGAGGAGAACACATGGAAGGTGTACTGTAAACAGTATACTATATCTAGTGTACTATACTGTAGTGTGTACCTGGAACAGCCAGGAGAACACATGGAAGGTGTACTGTAAACAGTACTATATCTAGTGTACTATATTGTAGTGTGTACCTGGAACAGCCAGGAGAACACATGGAAGGTGTACTGTAAACAGTACTATATCTAGTGTACTATATTGTAGTGTGTACCTGGAACAGCCAGGAGAACACATGGAAGGTGTACTGTAAACAGTACTATATCTAGTGTACTATACTGTAGTGTGTACCTGGAACAGCCAGGAGAACACATGGAAGGTGTACTGTAAACAGTACTATATCTAGTGTACTATACTGTAGTGTGTACCTGGAACAGCGAGGAGAACACATGGAAGGTGTACTGTAAACAGTATACTATATCTAGTGTACTATACTGTAGTGTGTACCTGGAACAGCCAGGAGAACACATGGAAGGTGTACTGTAAACAGTACTATATCTAGTGTACTATATTGTAGTGTGTACCTGGAACAGCGAGGAGAACACATGGAAGGTGTAAACGGCACACGAGCCGTCCGAGTCGGTGACCAGCGTGTTGATGTGACAACGCCATGCCTCCTCGGCGTCGTCACACACCGCCGGCTGGAACGCCGCCAAGATGGCGGAGAAGAACGGCGAGGGGGGAGGGGGGAAGCCCAGGTCCTCCAGGTCATCCACGTCGTCACGGAGGCTGTCGCCGCGGAGACAGGGGAGAGACAAACAAAAAGATCACACCGTGTGAAGTGAGGGGCGCTCTTATGTTCATTCTGTGCTTGCAGGCATTTTAGGCAGCTCAGCGTAGAACCATTATGTTTTCATTAAGTGCAAGAACAGAAGAATCGCAGGGGGCAAGTGGTCAGCGGGGAAACATAAATACAATTTACAATTTAGGCATTTAGCAGACGCTCCTAATCCATAGCGATTTACATTAAGCAAGAACAAAAAAGCATGGGAATACATCACATAAAAAGCATTTATCATGAAACATGCGTAAGCTAAGAAAGTAACAGTGGAATATCTATATAATGAAACTATACAAATAAACTATACACATATATACTATACTATGCTATACATATGTACTATGACGTGCTATGACTACCGGTACATACAATGGAATTATAGTGCTGTCTACTATAAGTCTGTATCAAATGCTATCTAAGTCTACAGAAATGCTATCTAAGGGGGTAGGGTAATAAATGGGGATGAGCGTGTTTTGGGGGCGAGTGTTCCGGACGGTCACCTACCTGGGCAGACAGTTGGGGTCCAGGAAGCCCAGGGGAGGCTGACAGATGTGGGGGTTGAGCAGGGGGTCCCCCGGGGGCGTGGCGGGGGGCAGCTCTAAGGTGAGACTCTCCCCACAGTCTGAGCCCTGAGGCAGCTCCGCAGCGCTGAGAGACAACTCATCATCCTGGAGCCCCGAGCCTGTGTCCTCATCCTCCACACACACACTCATCTAGAGAGAGAGAGAGAGAGAGAGAGAGAGAGAGAGAGAGAGAGAGAGAGAGAGGTGTTTACTGTGTGTACTGCACATTAATCTATGCACAGATCCTTCATTTAGGAACCCATCCCCAGCTTCGCCACTAGGTGTGAAACAGTACGCAAATGATTCACGTTGCTAGACAGAATGTTCAGACAATTGTGTGCCATGTAACAAAATGGGTGATATATTTAGTTCAATGACCACAGGGCTAAAGAATGGGCCAGGAGATATGTTCACGTTCACTTCTCCAACTGCAATTAATAGACTCACGACCTACTTCTGGTCTCCTAAACAGGCCAAGCACCTACCTCACACAGATACGGGAAGTGAAGGCCGCTTAGGCTGTCTTGTCTTTGCTATTGTTTGTAGTGTGTGTGTGTGTGTGTGTGTGTGTGTGTGTGTGTGTGTGTGTGTGTCCACTCCTCCTCACCCTCAGTCCTAGCTGGTCGTCCTGCAGCGCCCCCTGTGGTGGGGTGGTGGCGTTGAAGGACGGCGTGTCAGCAGAGTTGTCGTACGACGAGAGAGAGCCCGTGTGATTGGTCTCCTCTGATGGGGAGGGGTTGGTCTGCACCACAACGAAACAATACACCCAGTTTCATTATAATTGGTACTGATCAATTTATTATTGCTGAATTCATACTACTATTTATATTTCATTTAGACAAGAACTGATCCACAATCGAACAATATTTTGTTGGACATTTTATGAATGTATTTAGCCTATTATTGATTTTCTTTTTCTGTAAGTCTCTGTGATACAACTCCAAACTCCAAACAAGCTCTCAAGGTTTTTTGTTTTTGTTTTATCCTTTTGACAAATATGAACACATACATGTAGTATTACATACGTATGTGTTTCATGTAAATGCATATCATCTCTGTCGGGTGTAAACCTCATTATGTCCAAAACGGTTACTTTTCAGGATTCAACTTCAAAAATCTTGGCCTTTTTTACAGTCTATGATCTTGGCGCGAAGCGAAGTGTTTTGAGCATTTACTTTGGATCTGCTACTATTGATACTTTTGTGTGACACTGTTGTGTGATCAAGTAGGGCGTTATTAATTTACGCAGAGTCAAAACATGAAGATAAGAGTTTTCCTTCTGCCCCCGACAGCAACGAAATACAAACATCAATTAGGAGATCCGATTTTGCACACACACTTGATGATGCTGGTCCAGAATGCAGGATTTAGTTTTAGTTTTAATCGTGTGACTCAGAGAGTAAACATACAAGCTGTGAGTGAGACAGGCTCTGGCTGGTGGACGACTCCTCCTCCTCGGAGGACTCGTCAGAGTCGTGCAGGGGGTCCTCGTGGCCCCCCAGGCTGGGGGTGGAGCCAGAGTGCTGGCTCTCCTCCAGCAGGTCCCCCAGCTCCGTGCTGTCCAGGGACCGCCGGCGCACGCCCCAGTTGAAGTTGTCCACGCTCTCTCCCTGTGCGAGGAGCACGCACACACACACACACACACACACACACACACACACACACACACACACACACACACACACACACACACACACACACACACACACACACACACACACACACACACACACACACACACACACACACACACACACTGAAACACACACACACCACTGAATCCCACTGCCTAGGACATGGACATGTTCTCGTATTAACGCCTGGCTTAGAGGAGTACTTCACCCAAAAAATGACTTTCAATTACACACACCCCATGAAGCCTTGAATTCATGTAGATTTGCTTGTTTCCGTTGCATTCCTGAGCCAATAATCAGTCAGTAGGAGACTGCCGGTCATCAAATTATTAGCCTGCCCCATCAAGTGTGATTTCTGGTCTAGCGGGGCGGATTCAAATTTGCCGGCGAAAACAGCCGGTGGATCCTAATGGTGCACCCGCCCCCTCCTCCTCCCCTCCCCTAGAACAGAGAACACTGCATGGCATCACCAAATGTGGAGCGACGCCCCTCTGCACTGTTATTGGTTTAGCGAAACAAGGTTCACTGCCACTCCTAGACCAGATTTCCTGGCTCGTTCGTCCAGGCTTTTTTTTCCTTTCTTTTGAAAACAAAACGTCTGCGGTCCCCGAGGCTATCAAATGATTGGTGTAGGAATCTGACAAAAACAACACAATCTCCACGAATTCAAGGCTTCTGTAATTGATAGAAAATAAGTCATTTGTACTCCTTTAAGAACTATTTCATAAAAGTTGTAGAAAACATTTCCTCCCAATGCTGCAGACAGACAGCAGTGCAGTGCAGGTATCCCAATTCCATCTTTGTGCTTTGCAAACAAACAACACAGCAACATAAGCCTCTCCGTTATCCCACAGCCAGCAATGTGCAGACATTTCATATTTCACTGGGTCACTTCATTTGAATCAAACGACCGATCGAGTAACAGAACAGAAGGGTTTCTGGAATTGACTCAATGTATAATGTTACAGGCAGAAGCCCGCCTGCCTGGCATGGGGCATTTTGAGGGCGTTAGGAACCGGAACAGAAGTACAGTAGACGGCTAATATGGTACGGCTGTCGCCTGATGTTAAAAGCTTAAAGGACAACTTTAGTTTTTTTCAACCAAGGTTCATGTTTTAGGTTGTTATTAGAGAAACTAAAAGATGAGTGTTATTTTTTTTCCATTTGCTGCTTTCTTTCGTTAGGGATTTTAGCTGTTTTTGACAGGGGGGCGGGGGCATTCGAGCATGGGGCTAAATATGTATTTTTTTACCAAATTTGATGGTGATTTATTTATTTATTATTTACTATAGTCCTAATAAACCCCAAGAAATTACATCTGACCACAGAAGATCACATGATCTACTGAATGTGAAGGTAGCCTACTGGGGGAAGGCTTATACTGTGTGTATAGGCTCAATATGTCAGTTTGACACATTCAGTAGACCCTGTGATCTTTTGTGGCCAGATGTAATTTCCTGGGGTTTATTAGGACTATAGTAAATAATAAAATAATAAATCCCCAAAACGAAAGAAAGCAGCAAATGAAAGAAAATTAACACTCACCTTTTAGTTTCTCTAATAACAACCTAAAACATGAACCTTGGTTGAAAAAAACTAAAGTTGTCCTTTAAAAATCAACCTGAATGCTGAGAATCCACGTTCACATCAACCACGTAAGTCCTATATACTTTGTTGTACGAACTTCGACAAATAGTGAAACTTGTCGAGCTACAAGCTCACGTGTAGATCTTCTATTGTCACTATTTGAGTACATTTTGAAATTTGTCAAAAATGTTATTGAAAAAGATAATTTAACTTGGGAAAATAAATGGCAACTTTTCACTTACCTGCTGCCCAAAATAGGGACAGCAGGTTGAAAGTGTTTAAAAATAAACCTGAACGCTGAGAATACATAAATTTTTGATTCACGACACGTTAATGTCCCACTGTCAATCACAACTAGATGATTCCCATCAATACACACTATTACACACATACTACTACACACACACACGGATGTGTGTGTGTGTGTGTAGCACCACTTCCACCGCCTCCACCACCATCACCACCACCTGTGTGTGAGGGGGTTTATCAAAAAGCCTTTGGGTGAATGAATGAATTGTAAAAAAAGAATAATAATAATAATACTGTACAGTCAAATTTTAATTGACTATTGTCAATACATGCTGGGTTAATAATAGTTTGTCCAGGATAGTAGGGATTTCACCCTTCTAGCACTTTGGGCTAGTTGTGCCTAAAATCCTTAAATTCTACCCATTCAGCTGATTGCGCAGTGAACCTTCAACACACTGTGCAAACACAATAACCCAACACATACAATGCACTTTAAAGCTACAAGACCTGGACATATCTGTTATTAGAGAGGTAATTGCAATGATGTAGTTTGGATATCGTTGCAATTACCACTGCCAGAAATGCACAATTACATCTCAGGTCAGCGTTTAAGAGACTAAGGTCTAATTCAGACCACTGTGATGTTCCTTTGCAACTTGTGCTCAATGCTTCATTTATGCTCAATTGTACCACAGTGTATAATAGTCTGTCTACAGGATATTGAGGCGTTGAGGTCTGAACTAGCCTTAACCCGTGCATGAGAAAAGCATGCAGTGATTATCAACAGAAATAAATACAGACAGCAACAATAGAGCTCTGATACAAGATAATATAGTGCATAAAACAACTTACCTGAAGCTCCTATAGGCAGCACAGAAGACAGACAGAGACAGAGACAGAGACAGAGACAGAGACAGAGACAGAGACAGACAGACAGACAGACAGACAGACAGACAGACAGACAGACAGACAGACAGACAGACAGACAGACAGACAGACAGAGTTAGACAGAGAGACACAGTGTTAGAGAGAGAGTTAGTCAGAGAAAGAAATACAGGGACAAAGTGAGAGAGAGAGATCAAATCAACATATTAATGGTAAAGAAAGACAGAGGGATAAAGTGACACATGCATTGAGTGTAAAAGGGTCAATAAAAGACACAGAGAGAGTCACAAAAGTGGAAGTGCTGTTGTCACCAATAAAATGTGTCTTTCACACTGGAGTTGTATTACAATGTCACTCCGCAGGAATAATGCTAACGTCATTTTACATTCTGACGTGTCTGACGTGTCGTGTGCCGTGCGTGCGTGTGTGCCCTGTGCGTGTGTGTGTGTGTGTGTGTGTGTGTGTGTGTGTGTGTGTGTGTGCGCGTGTGCATGTGCATGTGTGTGTGTGTGTGTGTGTGCTCTCACCTCTCCGTCCTCCAGCTCCACATCCAGGAAGTCAAAGTCCCTGAACACTCTGAACTGCTGCTCGCTGGCCGTGTCGTCCAGCGTGTCGTCTCGGGTGCCGCCGTCGTCCGACGACACGCCGCTCTCACGCACCTCCATCATGTCCAGGTCTCCACAGGACGAGAAGATCACCTGTGTACAACAATTACACATTGTATTGTTATTATGGTTGATTATATCTAACCGTAATGTTTTACAATCATTTACAGTGCATATGTAATACATTATGATATGTAGTTTGTCTTGTGACCACCACGCTCTGCCTTATGGTGCGTTACCCGTTCAACATTAATAGCAGAGGGATAAGGGGTTTAGCACGGACGGAAATAGAGCCCCAAGTGTTTGACTGTACTCTGTTGCTGTTTTCATATTTCTGTCTAATAAAATATCCAATCATTCAATCAAAACGAAGCAGAGCATTAAATGACAAAATAAAATATACAAATATGGAGATGTGATTTCTGCAAGAATGCAACCATACTGTATATACTTTTTTTTCTCCATAAATGAACACCCTACTTCATACTACATACACAAAAGCATCAAAAGTAGCAGATGCACAAGCTCAAAAGGCTTGTAGATGTGCTACGTTTCTTTATTTGAATCCTGAAAAGTAAAAATCTTTGGACACCCGACAGAGACGATATATCTCCTCCTCCTGTTTCAGACACAGAACCAGACTCCAGCATCTTATCAAAGTAGCCATGTTCCAGAGCCAGACTCCAGCATCTTATCAAAGTAGCCATGGTCCAGGGCCAGACTCCAGCATCTTATCAAAGTAGCCATGTTCCAGAGCCAGACTCCAGCATCTTATCAAAGTAGCCATGGTCCAGGGCCAGACTCCAGCATCTTATCAAAGTAGCCATGTTCCAGAGCCAGACTCCAGCATCTTATCAAAGTAGCCATGGTCCAGAGCCAGACTCCAGCATCTTATCAAAGTAGCCATGGTCCAGGGCCAGACTCCAGCATCTTATCAAAGTAGCCATGGTCCAGGGCCAGACTCCAGCATCTTATCAAAGTAGCCATGGTCCAGGGCCAGACTCCAGCATCTTATCAAAGTAGCCATGGTCCAGGGCCAGACTCCAGCATCTTATCAAAGTAGCCATGGTCCAGGGCCAGACTCCAGCATCTTATCAAAGTAGCCATGGTCCAGGGCCAGACTCCAGCATCTTATCAAAGTAGCCATGGTCCAGAGCCAGACTCCAGCATCTTATCAAAGTAGCCATGGTCCAGGGCCAGACTCCAGCATCTTATCAAAGTAGCCATGGTCCAGGGCCAGACTCCAGCATCTTATCAAAGTAGCCATGGTCCAGAGCCAGACTCCAGCATCTTATCAAAGTAGCCATGTTCCAGAGCCAGACTCCAGCATCTTATCTTACCGATGGATTCTTGGTGAGTCCCACTTCTTGTCCGCACAGTGACAGAACGTTCACCAGCTTCTCTCTGGTCCGCTTCTGCACACAGAGAAAACACACACTCGTGATCACATGGCAAGTCATGTACACACATGTATCTGCTGGTCTTATGCTATGCGTACATACGGTATGTAGATATCTTGATCTTTCTATGTTCTCTTTGACATGCTTATTATATTTAATGTTTGATTTCTTAGTCCCTAGACCTCCCTCTCCCTGCCCCCCCCCGTCCTTTGCTTCCTTCTCCCTTTCTGGAAAACAACAAAAATTATAGAGAAGAAAGAATTTCACCCACTTGTTTGTATCTATAATCTAGCTATTGATTTTGAGTGTTTCTCTTTTCAATTATATTCATTTCAATTATTTTATTGCCACTGTACGTGTCAATGTTTATCTTGCGACTCCCACTTCAATGTATTAAAAATGAAACATAATAAAGAACATTATTTTGAGGGCATTTAGACATTTATTAGATGGTTCACTGGGGAGAAGAAAACGGGGGCAATCATTTCCCCATATAAAAGCAGGTGTGGTACAGGCTCAGCATCATGAAGACAACACAGATGTTAGTGAAGTATGATGTGTGAAGGATGGATGGTTACGGGCTGAGGCGGTAGGGAGGTGTTCTTACCGCAATGAAAAGGCTAACGTATCCCAGCTGTTTACCACAAATGGCCCCCCTACCATGTCTAACCGCAACCATTACACTAGTAGATAAACCACTGGAATAATAAATGACCATATTGTTGCTGTCAGGCAGAACCTCTTATCTCCATTTAACCTCTTGTGTTATGTGAAGGTTTCCACCCGACAGCAGTGATGTCATTACTGCATTTCAATTGGAGGTCTCACTAACCTGTAACCGAGTTGCTCGCCTTCCACACTGTTACCATCTCCACTTTACCAGCCGTGAACACTTTCAAATGTGTAGTTATTATTTCCAACATAGCCGCTTGAACCAAACTATCCATGACAGCCAGAGAGAAGAGCTCTTTTAAGCTTAAATCCTTTAATGCGACCTTAGATTAGACATATTTGCTAGCACTGACTGCATATATCCCCGCCCCACAAAAGCGGCATATTGCCTAATTAATAATGATGAAATGTCTGGCTTTTAGAAACTAGGTCACCTGGCTAGCGCCAACCGGTATGGACATTTTACCACAGAGAGAGAAGTAACACTTAATATTAACTCCAACTCCAACGGTCTTTTTATGTTTGTGTATTGTGTGTGCTGTTATTGACGGTTATGTGTAGTATATCAAGTACTTGAGGCAAGAATTACGCTGACGTGGCTTCTAGATTTGCTTCACCCCAAAAGCTCTTGAACATAAGATGGAAGACATTCAATGATGTAACTTTTTTTGAATGAATCAAATTGCTGCTGTTCTACACACGGCCAACCAGGTGAATAAATCCCAGATTGAGGCTTTAACCTTTGCTTTTATGAAATATCCCAGACCATCAGGGTTTTATGGAAGATGCTTCAAATTCTCTAATAATCTTAAAATAATAACAGAAAATAGAGCTTGTTGATAAAATAGGCTATTTTTGCTGCGCAACATGCATCCATACAACACATGATCATTGATGGCTTCTATGGAAAACAAATGACTTGGCTGACAATGGCTGACAACTTGTGGCTACAATCCATGACATTGTAATGCAGTGATTGTCCCAGCCTTACAAATAGTGTGACTGTATACCTGGGAGGACTGAGGTCGTCTCCAGCTGACCGGCACCAGCACGGTGTTGGAGTTGGATCCTGACGAGGTGGATGAGGCGCTGCGTGTGACCGCCATGGCTCTGGCCTTCCCCTCTCTCCCTCCAGAACCCTGGAGCCCGTCGAACCGCCGCCCGATCACCGGGGTCTACCACGTATAAGACAGTACACACGTACACATTAAATACACAAAGACCAGACAGACATACAGAAGAATAGACAGAAAGATATCGTGTCTGTCGGGTGGAAATATCATATGCTCAACTGCAGAGCAGATCTACAAGCTCAAAACGCATAGCTTTGTGCCACGTTTCAAGCTTGCACATCTGCTACTTTTGTGTGATGCTGTAGTATAAGTACGGTGTTAATTAATTTACCAATTTTGGAGAACATGGAGATACATCGACAATATATAAGATAGATTGATTTAGATAAGACAAGATATATTCAATGATTTAAAACAGAGAAACCAAGTGTGTGTTCTGTATTGTCACCTCAGAGATGTCGAAGGTGAAGTCCAGGGTTTTCCCGGGCAGGGCCTTGTTGGCGGAGCCGTCCCACACCCTGCTGACCTCCAGGTTGGACAGGTCGCCCTGCGTGTGTGTCCCGCCATACGCTGGGTGCACCAGGCTGGCGGAGCGAGACACCACCAGCTTCAAGATGTTCAGAGCGTCTTTCCAGTGCACCGTCTGTAGGGAGGAGAGAGAGACACACAATCTGTGTGAATGGGTTATGCTATACTAACATTATAACAGACAAATATTAAATTCAGCATCCATATTTTGCAGACCGACAAGCTCACAACGTGTCGCGCTGTGACGCGTTGTAAGCTTTGTCAATCGGCTATTTTCAGCTAAAGCTTTCCCCACAATAAAATAAAACATAAGTCCCTATTGTCCCCTGAGGGACAACTGTATGGGGTTTAAGTGGATAAACCATATTCTTTGCTAAAATAGCCGATATATCCGCCATTTAATTTCAAAGACTCCCAGTTCGACATGCATATTAGTCTACGGACCCCCATTTAATGGCATTTCTATCTCTGGGACCCCGCTTTATATTGTAAAATCAATGTTAATTTAACTCTCAGAGTTACAGACCCATAAGGGTCCATTTGGTTCCAAACTATAATTTAGCTGGGGACCCCCTGGAACTCCCTCAAGGACCCCTGTGGGGTCCCCGGACCCCACTTTGGGAACCACTGACTAAGGTAGAGTACGGAAAGCAGACCTGGACAAACTTCTCGATGGTCTTGAGGACGTCTGCGTTGAACTGTTTGACATGCACAGCCGTCAGGTCCATATGGCTGAGCAGACAGTAGATGATCTGGAGCAGAGACTGTTGCATGCTGGGTAAACCCTTATCCAGTAGCTAGCATACACACACAGAGAGACACACAGAGAGACACAGAGAGAGAGAGAGAGAGAGAGAGAGAGAGAGAGATTTAATACACACTTTGTTGTTGATTGTGTGATGCCAGAGTGTGATGTCATAAAGAGGGGTGTGTCTCACCTCGGCCATGTAGGTGACCATGTTGAGCGTGATGTCAGAGAAGGCCTCGTGGAGGTAGCGGCACACCACGCTGACCCAGGAGAAGGGGTCCCGCGTGTACGAGCGGGTCTTGTACAGAGTCATCACATGGGCCAGGTGAGACAGCTTGGTGTGCTTCTCCACCAGGCACACCTGCAGGGAGAGGGGCGGGGAGCAGAATTGAGAAACAGACGTACAGTGCATACAAACAAAACATTTATATATCCTATTACATTTGATATTTTCCAATATATACACAATAATACATTTTGGATGTTATATCCATGCGCTTGCTCAAAATATATCTTGAAATCAAATGATATGACATGCTTCATAATATTATTATGAAGCATGTCATAAGCATAACATGCCATAAGCATGTCATAAGCATGTCATAAGCATGCCTTTCTTTTTTGAGAGCTATGTGCTAGCGTGCAGTGTATACCTGAGCGATCCTCTCGGCGCTCTCCTTACAGAACTGGTTGGGGTGTCCGAAATGAGACACGAGGTGAGGCAGGAGACACAGTACGTTCAGAGGGAAACCTGCACACACACGCGCGCACGTTCACACACACACACACACACACACACACACACACACACACACACACACACACACACACACACACACACACACACACACACACACACACACACACACACACACACACACACATAAATGCAGAGAAAAATATAAATATTAGCATGCAAATAAACTATCGGGGGGAAGAAATGGATTTGGATGTGTAGCTGCGATGTCTTGCAAAAGAACTGGGGATTAAAGCCTACAGCAAGATGAAGGTAACGACTATATTTCCGGGCGTTGCACAAACCTATGGCCTGCGAGGTGTCGACCACGGGGACGCGCGACACGGGCGTGAGCTGACAGAAGAGCTGCAGCGTCAGGTCGTGGGTGGTCTGCGATGTGAAGCCCTTCAGCAGCAGCTGCTGCAGGCCAGAGAAACCGCTCCACCTCAGCTGGGCCTGCAGCTTCTCCAGACGCTCACGGTTCTCCGCTCGGTCCAGGGGCACCTGGCACGGGAAAGAAAGAACAAGAAAAGGGGGTTCAAGTTTTATTGGGCAGCCAAACAATGGTCAGTTTAGAGCAGTGGTTCCCAAACATTTCAGTTCGAGACCCAAGAGAGAGATTAGACGTTTCCCCGGGGCCCAAACTAGTGAAAATAGCAGAACAGAAACACATCCGTAGCTCCTCACTGCCTGCACCAATCGCTCCCACTTTTCACCCGCATTGACCATAATAATATGGAGGTCTTAACGAAGCCCTTTTTCCAATTTAACAAATTATAAATTAATAATGAATTTATTAGTGAATTAAAAATGCAAAAACGCACCCAGGGCGCAGTACCACCCACGGCCACAGGGCACAGTACCCCCCACGGCAAGTATTTCAAAACGGGTAAGGGCTAGAAAATTAGATTTTTACTCGAGTCGTGACACATACAACTTGGCCCACTGTTTTATTTAGACTAGAGCAGGGGTGTCCAAACTTTTTTCAAAGGGGGCCATATTAGAAATATTAAAACACCCAAGGGCCAACTACATAATTTAGCTTTAAACGTTTCTATTTAACTATCATCATCAATATTTAATATCATGGTCTTTTGTCAGGTTTGTGCTGTGAACAAAAAGTGATCTCAGCAATTTTTCAGCCATATGTCACACCAAGCAAGCAAGCAAAAAAATACAAAAAAAAATACAAGGAACACAGACAAATTATACCCTGGGAAATGCCCAAATTATACTCTGGGAAATGCCCAGGTTAAAAAACCTGAATATAAAAATGTCCCATACTGTTGGGTGAGCCATTCATAATACTATTCAGGTATTATATATGGCATGGGCCGTATAAAATTGGCCCCAGGGCCACATTTGGCCCGCGGGCCGCACATTGGACACAGCTGGACAGGACTATGCAAAGTTTTTTGAAGCCACAAAACACTCAAATGTTGTAGCTACTCAGTTCTTATCAACTATTGTAGTTATTAACAGATTGTTGCGTTTAATACATTTCAGTTGTATTAATTTGATCATTTCAATTACCCATTCCATAAACTGTATTAACGACTTAAACCCTATTATACTCAGTTGACTGGGGTTCCCCTTTTTTCCCTCTACCCCCAATTTATTTTCCAAAGAATAGGTACAGTCTGGTTCATGTGGTTCCTAAAGTCCCAAACAAAGGCATTCTTACATCCCAGTCTTGCATTGTGTGTTTATTTTGAACAGAAACACTGCTAGCAGTGCAACATCAGCGTAAAAGGCATGAACCCTAGGCAATCAACAGCAGGCTAGATACTCACATAAATAAAATAAAGTGCTACAAAGTCATTACCAGCCAGGTAAACATCAAACCTAGAATCTCTCAAATGGGAGTGTTATTGTCAGATGGTGAAACTGTATGAAAAACTATGTTACGTTCAATGTTCTATTATTGTAACACTTCAAATGGCCACAGGACTTATGGAAGTAATTATATTAATTTCTATCCATGTGTTTCTGACGGTGTTATGTCCTCTACCTTGGATAGGAGCTTGTGGACGAGGCGAAGCGACATCTGGTACTCAAACTCAAAGTCGGACTCCATGAGCGACACGGCCACCCAGAACACCGTGGCCAGTATAGACGAAGGGTGCGAGGCGTGAGCGGGGTCCGACAGCACGCTGGGATCGATGCGATTGGTCGACGACGAGCAGGAGCCCGGGGTTCTGCCCGGGCGGGAAAGGCCGTGATTGTTGCAGGCCTGTGGATTAAAAACAACAAAGAGGTTTATATTTGTAATTGAGATGGTAATTGTATCCACACATGAAGATCTAGACATTTTGATAGACATAAACAACACGTTTATATTTTGAGAGGTTAACAGTACCTAAAACTTTGTGAAAATGCGTTCCCAGCATCCAACAATATAAAACGGAGATTAATATTAAAAACTATTTTAGGGTAATACATGTTTATGTTCATTTTGAAAGACATGCCACATCATCTCTGTCGGGTGGAAACCCTATATGTCCAAAACTGTTACTTAGGATTAGGAATTTAGGATTTAAATTCAAAAGGACCGAAAAGTATCAGATCTACAGGATCAAAATGCATCGCTTGTGGATCTTCTACTGTTGATCATTTTCTTTGACACTGTAATATGATCACGTAAAGCATCAATTTACGAAAAACCACAAAAAGTAAAAAATATGAAGATAAGAGGTTTCTGCCAGACAGCGACGACATATTATGTTCCTTGCCTGTATGCGGTCCAGCGTGGCACTGCGAGGCGGATCGCTGGGCTGACCGCCGCTCTCTCCAAACTTCTTGGGGACGGAGTAGGAGCGCTGGTGGCGCTGAGACGAGAGGCCTCCGAACCCCCCCGGTCCGGGGAAGTTGAGCTGCCCCGTGCTCTTCCTGTTCATCAGCTTGTCGTTGGTGAGGAAGTCAGGCGAGGACGTCCTAATGGAGGGAACGCATCGCAGTAAAACATCCATTCCTGGACATTACTAAAACACATTGGATGATTTTATACTGCCTGGTATGTGGTGCTATGTTATGATTCTGCCCGCAGCAATGCATGACAGGGTACTGTAATCGATCCTATCCTATCTGTGTGTCTGTCTGTATGATATTTGATGTTTACCTTGCTTACTGTAAATCTGCTGAACGCCTACATTTTACATTTGTATGACCACTCAAGAACAGATGGTAAAAACTGTCAAAAGTAACCAAAAGTGGTCATAGCTCAGGAATAGAGTGATGTAGAAAAAGGTTACTATTATCGGGAAATTAAACTTTGAATTAATGTCTTTGCGGTAGTGGGCAAATGTTTTACCTATGCTATGATATGTTATGTAATGTATCGTCTACTCTGTTATTATCCTATCTCATCCAGTCTTATGGACTTTGATGTACAGTATCTATTGGTTGATGGCTGATTGATGTACCTGGTCAGAGCTGCCATCAGGTCACTGTTCTTCAGACACTCTGCTAGATTCACCACCACTGACTCCAGAGTCAGCAACACCTCCATCACATATCCCTGGAACATGCACGCACACATTGAACACGCACACATTGAACACGCACACATTGAACATTCTCATTTGCACAGCTACTTTATGTGCATATACTGTAACTGGAGGTTCGGCCCCTACATCAGTGGTTCCCAAAGTGGGTTCCGGGGCCCCCTAGGGGTCCTTGAGGGAGTTCCAGGGGGGTCCCCAGCTAAATGATTAACAATTAACATTGACTCTGCAATATAAATTGGGGTCCCAGTCAGAGATAGAAATGCCATTAAATGGGGGTCTGTAGACTAATGCCAAACTGTCCTTGAAATTAAAATGGTTGAGAATCTCTGCCGTAAAAATCTTCTCTTATGGGGGTCACTGGCATATGTTTTTCTAATGGGGGTCTGCGGGCTAATTAGGGTCGATTTGGTGGTCCTTGACATTGACAGTTTGGAAACCACTGCCCTGGCCCTCACATTCTTCACTTCTCCCTCTTTCTCTCACTACCATGAAACATGCTGGGGATCATCAGTCCCAAAGAGACGATGCATTTTTTTGTACAAAAGGTTCAAAGGTCAAGGTCTCTCCGTCTCACCTGTACTTCGTCTCCGTGCTCTCCCACCACCTCTACGAGGCGAGACAGCAGGTCGGAGACGGCGTGAGCGTTGATTGGCTGTTTGAGAGCTCGGAACATCTGGAAGGAGCGTCCGGCGTAGTGTCGTGACGAGCTGCACAGAGCCGTCTGGAGAGCCACGTCGCTCAGCGCCTGCTCCAGGTGGAAGTCTGAGCACGCACGCACACGCACACGCACACACGCACACGCACACACACACGCACACGCGCACACACACACACACACACACACACACACACACACACACACACACACACACACACACACACACACACACACACACACACTTCCAATGAATCAAATTAACTCTAATGCAAATGTTGCAGCGTGATATGTTGTGAGCTTGTAGAGATTTGGTGTTGAGGGAGATAGAGATATGTAAAGGGATAATTCATGGGTTAGGGTTATTATTGGAATTGGTTGGAGTTGCTCGTCTACATATGACGAAAATTTTCCCTTCATTGACAATGGCATTTAATGTTTGTGTTGCCACAATTTTACGTCATAATTGAGGCACATATGACCTAATTTCTCCTTTCATTGTCAATGGAAAATATTGAGACGTGTGGGGACAAAATCTGTATATAGGAAGGGCTAGCACCCCTCAAAAATCACACCTGTGTGAAGTGAGGGGAGCTCTTATCATCATACATAATCATACATCATCTCATTCTGGCCAATCACAATTTGCATCCTCACTTTTCCGTCTTCACTTTTCTGTCCTTACTTTTTGAGTGGTGCAACCACTCCAAGGAACAGCAATGTCCGTGTTCACCTATGTGACGTTAATGTGTGTGTTAATGAGCACCAGTTTGACTATGAGTACCAGTAAGGGCGCTGTTGTGCCAGAAACAGAGAGAGAGGGATAGTGCTGCACTGTTGCCTGCTAATGAGAGAGAGAGAGAGAGAGAGAGAGGAGGGGGTGGAGGGGGAGAGAGAGGGGAGTTGCACCACTCAGTTCACACGGGTGTGATTTTATCCTCAATACGTACTTTGCTCAGCCAATCAAATCATAGCTATGGGGTGCTCAGCCAATCAAATCATCACTATGGGGTACACACAGACACACAAAGCTGGGCATTGGAGGGCCTAGTGCCCCCTCAAAAAAAGAACACGCCGATGAATTCAGTGATTAACCAATCAGAATCAAGCATTCAACCACGCCGTATAATAAGACATTGCTGTGTTGTTATGGGCTCAGGCAGCTATGACATCATCGTGATGACATCACATCCTCACACTGACCTGTCTTGGACTCCTTGAAGACGGAGACGACGTGCCTCAGGAAGTTGGCCAGCTGCTCTGTGCTCTTGGAGTTTGGGTTCTTGGGCGTGATGTCCTCGTGGACCCACAGCGGCCCGAACGCTCTGAGCAACGACAACACAGTACTCCAGGCTCTGTATGCCCACCACCAAGCAAGCACCACACACACATTATACACACTACACTACACTACTACTACACACACACACACACACACACACACACACAAGGGGCGAGCGCCGGCGAGCACACACACACACTCACACGCTACCCAGTGGTGGAAAGTATCCAAGTACATTTACTTAACACTTATGATCCTTTTTACTGATTTTTTTGACAGCGGCCGAGGTACAAGAAAGTAATGGAAGATTTTACCTCACGGTTTTGGGGATTAATGGAAGGCGGGGCTTTTCAGAGTAAAATCTGCCTCATCTGCTGGGCACTCCAGCACCTTTATAGAGCACCGAAGTCCTGACGTCACTGTCAGTAGAGGGCGTCAGTCCCCAGGTTCGTGTACTTTTTATTTGCATTGTAATCCCCGTAGGGGGATTTTAGATCGCCTCATATAAGAACTGTGTAAACCGATCACCCCGGCCTTTTCACTCATATGGATATGAAGCATTGACTGAAGGTCAATGCTTTTTTATTTTATTGATATTTAATGTTTCGTGGTTAGTACGAGTCGAATCACCACCAGCTGAGCTTACGTCAACGAGGAATCTCAGGAACGCAATGTGTTGACAGCTGGGCCATATGTAGTTTCAAGGCTTTTGCGGCCACATTAATTCCATTTTCTCCAGAAACTGGCTGTATCAAATATGAATGGACATCATTAACGATGCACAGCCACCCCCTTAAAGAAAGGCTGGGGTGGTCGGTTTATTTTTCAAACACAGTTCTCATATGAAGCGACCTAAAATCCCCCTATGGAGATTACAATGCAAAAAAAAAAAAAAATCACACCAGTGTGAACCAAGTGGTGCAACTCCCGTCTATTGGTTCTCTGTATCGTTCCAATTTGTATCGTTCCAATTCTTCTCTGTATCGTTCCAATTTCTTCTCTGTATCGTTTGCGTCCAGCAGGTGGCAACCATGTCACATACTTCTCTCGTTCCAATTTCACGCATGCGCACACCACTCCGTGCTCATGATACATGATACATGCGGACATTGCTGGATGTAGAAGTGGTTGCACCACTTAAAAATACATTAACCTGTGTATTGGCGCCCTCTACTGAAAGTGACGTCAGACTTCGGTGCTCTATTTTGAAATATTCCAGGGCATAAAAAGTGTTAAGTAAAACATTTGAGTACCTTTTCCACCACTGCACGCTACCCCATCATCATCATTCATTCATTCATTCATTCACCGCCAACAGTATAGTATACCTAGTGGCCAGGAACTCGATGAGCTTGTTGGTCTTTTCATCTGTCTCGCTGGTGGTGTCCGTGTCCAGGTCGTCCAGGTCGTCGGGGGTGACCAGCGGCAGGTGTCCCACGCTGCCCGCTGTGCTGCCCCCTCCCAGACTGCCCCCTCCCAGGCTGCCCCCTCCCAGGCTGCCCCCTCCCAGGCTGCCCGCCGACGAGGAGTTGGACGTGGAGCTCAGGCCGGAGTCCACCACCGGAGACGCCTGCCACTCCCGCAGGAAGTCTGGGGGGGAGCCTGCAGGCGCAGGAGAACAACACGGGTGGTCAGAGTCTGAAGCATCTTTATTGGGTTCAAATCCAAAGTGTGGTGCTGAGGGTCACGGACACAATGGGCTATATGCACACAGAATAACTCTTCCTATTTCCAGGCCGCTTCCCTACTTTTATCGATGATACTGATTTAGGCTCTGTTCCATTTAGTGTGCAGTGGTTCTCAAACTTTTTTGTTTCAAGGACCCCCATAACTCTGAGAGTGTACAATCGATTGGTTTAATTTGTACACTCTCAGAGATACACACCATTTGAACAAAATGTTCAGTTGCCGCAGTTGTGACTTTAAGGCTGCAGACAAACATCCATACCAGGTGCTACTACAGTACTGAAGAACACTCATAATGACAGAAGTGAAGAACAAAAGAAGAATCCGTCTACTAGCACCAAAAGATCTTAGATGGCAAAGGAAGTAGATTCTTTGCTTCGTTTTCTTACACACAGATTCAATCTGAACACGCACAATAGCAGCACCCTGACTCTGTTTGACAAGAATGGAACAGAGCCTTCACTATTATCAGCAATAACACCTGTGAAGGAAATAGGGAAGGGGCCCAAGTTCATTCCAAAATGGCGTGTGTGCATAGTGCCCATTGGCCCGTGTTCACGGGGAGGCACGCACGCAAGCACGTGCGTGCGTGCGTCCGTGCGTGTGTGTTTATGTGTGTGTGTGTACTTACTGGTGTGTGTGTATTCTGCGTGGTAGCTGGATTTGACCGTCAGACTTTTGTTGTCACTGATCTCTCTTGTCAACAGAAGCACTGAGGCGATGACCTGCACACACAAACACATCACGATGCAACTACAAACATTTCAAAACACGAACAGTAACTCTTGATACAAGAAATCTAAAATGTGTCGTGTTGTTTTTCTGTGTTGTATTGTGGCATGTTGTAGTGTAGCTTTCTGACCTGGAAGTTGTTGTTACAGGACAGGGCGATGAGCAGGTGCAGAAGGAGGCGTTTGCTGTGTTCAAACACCTCCGGTCTGTAGTGGTCCAAACCTGAACACGCACACACGCACACGCACACACACGCACACGCACACACACACACACACACACACACACACACACACACACACACACACACACACACACACACACACACACACACACACACACACACACACACACACACACACACACGATTAGAGCTGTGAAGTGAACAGTCTGGGTTGTCTAGGATCTTTGATATTCCTCTGGGTCTTCAATGTTTGTGCTAATTTTGGCTATTTTCAAAAGATCTTTTAATACATTTTGAACTTGTGATATGGAACACTTGTGATACTTTTATTTAAAGGGGAATACTACCACTCATTTTCAACATGTTACTATGTCATTAATATACCTTAGAGCTGTGTTTCCTAGAAATGGAGGTATGAATAAAACCATTAACATTCACCATGTTAATGATTTTTTCAGACCTTCCACACAACAGCTCTAAGGTATATTAATGACATAGTAAAATGTTGAAAATGAGTGGAATGCCCCTTTAAGTTAAACATGTGAGTACTTCTTCTTCCATCACTGAATGGAACTCATACATTATGACATTATCTAGGCAAACATCACTATCATGCATTTAGACAACTATAGGACACAGCTCACACTGTCAGTGTGGATGACAATTAACACAGGCCTCCATAAGGGTTAGCATGCGGAATAATGGCATTACATAAAACTACATTTTCATGCTGTCTGACAGGGGAGGGCCTGTATGTGAATAAATACCACAGGTTAGATCAACCAGAAAAAAAAAGAGAGAAAAAAACACTTGCCATGGGGAATGTGTGCGAGTGTGTGTGTGTGTGTGTGTGTGTGTGTGTGTGTGTGTGGCCACAGAGCATACCAGTCATTGCTGCGGCTGGAGATAAGATTTCACAGCGTCACAATGCGGATTAATTGTACGTCAAGGAAAATACCATCGTAACACGTGGCAATGCGTGCGTGCGTGCGTGCGTGCGTGCGTGCGTGCGTGCGTGCGTGCGTGCGTGCGTTACCTAGGAAGAGGGCATGGAGCAGCAGAGGTAGATGTAGTGCCCAGTCCTCTCTCACACTGTGGTCCACCACCATCTCTGTCATGAAGATGACAGCTATGTTACACCTGGAAGCACACAGAAAGAATGATCAGTTACAATGGGCCTTTATGAGCATTTACATTTCTTTATTCTAAACTTTCAATTTTCACATTTTTCTATTCAACTATAGGTTGAACCTTTTATTATTTTGTTGACAGTCCTAATGTTAATACAACCATCTTACTGCCAGTAGCTACAGTATAAGACATCACCCGATACAGTTAATATTAGAAAAATAAACATGACTTTTGTGGTAAAACCCAAGAATGCTAAAGCATGAAATCCAATCATTTGTGTGTGTGTGTGTGTGTGTGTGTGTGTGTGTGTGTGTGTGTGTGTGTGTGTGTGTGTGTGTGTGTGTGTGTGTGTGTGTGTGTGTGTGTGTGTGTGTGTGTTTTGAAGTGTACCTGTGCAGCGGTCCTCTGGGTGTGATGGTCTCTGGCAGGTAGTCGACCAGTGGGGCCCAGCAGCCTCCATTGACAGGCATGGGCAGTGGCTGAGGCCGGTTGGTCTCCAGCACACCCAGCAGCCACGGAGCGTACGGAGGGAGAGGGTCAGCTACGAAAACACACAGAAAAAACACAGTTATTGGATAGCCAGTGGCTCTCTGTGTGTGAGTAGTGGGCCTCCAAATAATTGCCAAAACACCAAGATTTTAATCATAATATATAATGTTGACAAAAAATAAAAATAGAAATTGTCTGTGTGTGTATCTTGTGTATTCATGAACGTTGAGGCCAATTACTCAAACATGCCTAAAAACTAATGGTGATCTTTAAATTAGGGCATTCTCTCCTCTTGCCCCCAAACTCTGGAACGATCGTCCACCACACATCAAGTCCAGCCCTACTATTACACGTTTTAAATCAAACCTAAAGACCCACGTTTTGTCCCTTTTTTTCTCTTGACTGGAAAGCACTCTGGATGTTTGTTTTCAAGCGTAATATATATATACAGCTAAATTGACTTAACCCATTCTGGGCGGGAACCCATTTTGGTGTTAGCATCATGTTATACTTTAGCTATTGAAAAATAGCAGATCTACAAGCTCATAGCGCGCCACCGAGTGGCGCGCTACGAGCTTGTAGGTCTGCTATTTTTTTTAAATCGAAGAGCGACTGACATAGAAGACATTTTTTTAATCTGATCTCGGGTCAGAATGGGTTAACAATAAGTCCAATTCATCTTCTACCAATCATGAACAGAAGCGTATGGAGATGCACACAGTGGGCCACGTGCCTCTGACACACATTAATAGTAATAATAATAATAATAATAACAACGCACTTCACTGACTCCACTGAAACAGGTCTTGCGGCATCAAACACTGGAAGATTTTTGGACGCTTGCCAACAGTAAGTACAACACGCCGACAGACACAGAGTCAGACATGCCAGGCGTCAGTGAAGAGAAGGCATCCTAAGCATGTTTACCGAAGGCATAACACGCGCTTTCACACAGGGACGGGTTCTATTGGTGTTCCACAGACATACATAAGAATGTACATACACAGTACTTTCATAATAGCTTTTCTCGAGATATCTCGAGAATGGCTTGGAATTAATTCAATACATAGGACCACAATAGAAACAAGCTCTCAGGTCTTTTGTGTTATCCTTTTAGCATTGTTGTATAACTGTACCTCTACTTTTTTTGCAAACTATTAATAAAGTATTCAAATCAATTAAAAAATCACTTAGATCAAAAAATCACAATCAAATCACAATAAAAAAATCACTTCAGCTCGAGCATGTAGATCTGCTATTTTCAGAGCGCCACCATCATAAAATTAATGATCTTTTAGTTATATCTCTTCTCCACTAGTCCCTCCCTAACATTTTAGTCTAGTTTTAATTTGTTGACGACATTGTCAATATATTTAGTCTCAGTTTTAGTCATCATAGCTCAGTTTTAGTTTCGTTTTTTAATAATTTCCATCAGTGAAAAAAAGGTAGTCGGCTAACATTATTCGTCATAGTTTTACTCCACGAAATCAACACTGATACGTGGTCTTCTTCTAGCACGGAGTGCATGCGGTGCGGGTTGGACTGGTGCATGAATGTGTGACATTCCAGGGATTGTGCTGGATGTGAGCGCTGGGCTAAACTAGAAGCCTGTTATTACACCTGTTTATCAGTCACTGGCTCTGTCTGTCACCTGTCCTGTCCAGAGAGAGAGAGAGGGAGAGAGAGAGAGAGGCGGTGTATCTTCAGAGTTCACAGAGTCACTGCATGTCTGTCTGTCTTGTCTTGTCCTATCCTGTACTGTCTGGAATGCAGTAGTGTAGCGTAACTAAGTACATGTACTCAAATACTCTACTTAACTGCTTTATTTTATTACATTTTTAACTTTCCTGGAGTATTTCCAGTTTTCACTTTCTTCTACTCCACTACATCTCAGAGGCAATTATTGTACTTTTTACTCGACTAAACTTATTTGAATGCTTATTGTATATTTTAACACTGATTTTGCCCTGCAGGACCGCTTCATAATTACACCCGTAGGAGACACAGGCCGTGTGGACATGACACATCTTTAGGTCCTTTTTAATGATATAAAACACTATTGCTAAACTCTAGCGCCTTTATTCTGAAAAGTTCCCGGGATAAAAAGTGTTAATTATTATTACAAAATATGTATTAACCACTTCGGCCATATGCTGGAATTTTTACACATTTGGAAACTTGTGAAATGGGCCATATTTGCAAAATGAGTACTTTTACTTTCAGTATCGGTACTTAAATAATAAATATATTTTAATGTGAATACGTTTGCAGTTTCCTGAAGTACATTTTTAATACTGGACTATCAGTGTGTTTACTTTCTACATTGTGGTATTGGTACTTTTACGTGAGTAAAAAAATGCAAGTACTTCTTCCACCACTGCTGGAATGTAACCTAGTGCTTTGTTGGTGAAGGAGAGTAGAAAAGCCTGTACTTGTGGAAAGTCCTGGAAAGTCCTATAATGAATAGCTATACGCAAGCTTAAAAACGTAAGCGTCGAAATTAGCTGAGAATTCTTTGAACATTTTTCATTTTAAAATGGGGACACTAGGGGCGCCGGAGGCCTTGTGGTTAAGGCACATACCGTATAATAATGGCCTGTGATGTAGCCTGACAAAGAGTTTGATTCCTGAGCCTGACAACTGTTGCTGCGTGTAACTCCCCACCTCTCTCCTCTCTGACACTTTCACTATGCTATCCAAAGGCAGGAAAGCCACAATAATGTCTTAAAAAAAAGAATAAATAGGGACACTAGGTTGATAGTGGTTATTATCTGATACCATGCTAGGTTATTCTAAATTAGATTAAGTTTTGAACAGGAAACAGAGCTTTGAGTAAAGATGCCAGTCATCCACACCCTCCCTGTCTATAATAGTGCAGACTTCTTTTTCCTCTGAGAAACTGCTGTCAAGTCGTCGTGTTTGTCAGTTCTCCGGTCATTCTTCACCATTAACATACTGAGCAAGTCTGCTGAGGAGGAGAAATATATGTCCTGCAGCTCATTCCAAACAACAGATCTGTGTGTGTGTGTGTGTGTGTGTGTGTGTGTGTGTGTGTGTGTGTACATGCGTGCGTGCGTGCGTGAGAGGGAAAGAGATGCTATCTTACTCTTCTCGTCTTCGTAGGAGCCTCCAGAGCTGTTGCTGTAGCGAGACTCCAGTCTGTTGTGAGCTCTGGCCCTGAGGAGATAAAACAGTCCAATAAACATTCATAGTTATTCATTATTTACCACCATGTTTATTAATAGTACCAATAATGCTATACGTGTCAATAACAGGTGTTTATATGCTATAGTATATAATAAGTTGTAAAAGAGGAAAGTTGACGTTTATGTTTGTCTTTTAAGCTAATTGCTTGCTAATCTTGCTAATATTTTATGCCAATTGTGCTGAATGTTTCCATAGCACTGTGTTATGATCCAGGGAAGATCACTTTAAAATGTTTGTTTTTCTTTTCTTTTATAGTCAATGGAGGGGAAACTTGTCGAGATGACTGGTGTCAAATCCAAGATATGGAATTAAATGTAGAAGGTTGTGCCTATTTAAGTGAAGAACGTTGTGCTGGGCAACCCTGCTAGTAGTTCATACATCCTGAGAATTGATCAGATATCAGTGTATTTTTATTTTTTTAATATGCCACATGGAGACTCAGACTGAATCATACTCAACCCTCCTCAAAATGAGACAAACTACGTAAAAGAAAATTAAGGACAAGATCCTTGATGTGGCTCAAATATAAAGGGCTATCACTTCCGGTGGTCCCTTCTTCTGAGTTTTTCGTGCAATTGCCTGGCACTGGCCTCACGATCCCGCCTATGGTAACGGGAGGGAATGTGTTCCGAATCGCCTCGCTGTTATCCAGCTTCTAGCTGCGGCCCTGTTGCTAGGCAAACAGAGTTAAAGACTTGACTCTGACTCCAATCATGATGACTGGACTACATGTATACGTTAATATGTTGTAGTGACATGAATACTGACCTCTCTTCATTCTCTCTGGACATCTTGGTCTCGTTGGAGTCGGGAAAGTTATCCTGACCGGCGACCACAGTGTTGCTGCTGGACGTGGTGCCTGGATAGAACAATTATGTTGTTTAAAGGAAGACAAAATGATAATACACTCCTGAATAAATTAATATAGTTTGTATTAAACAAAATAATGACAAAAATAATAATTTGAAAAAGTATAGCAATAAAATATGGTCTTCGTCGGGTGGAAACCTTGTATGATCTTGTATGATCTGATCCGTTGTTGATCTGCTACTACTGATGCTTTTGTGTGACGCTGTAATATCATCAAGTAGAGCGCTAATTTACAACAAAACACAAAGTTAGAATATGGAGATAAGAGGTTTCTGCCCGACAACACCAACATACTTTGAGATTACAGTAAAATACTCATGTTCCTTATACTGTAGCTTTGAGAGTTTATCAATGGAAGTGGAACCAAATGGAACACTGTGTGGGAGTGTGGCGCGCATGGGCACATGCACACGCACACACACACACACACACACACACACACACACACACACACACACACACACACACACACACACACACACACACACACACACACACACACACACACACACACACACACACACACACAGACCTGTGTGTGAGGTGGGGGTCTTGTTGCTGGCAGCGAAGCGGTAGAAGGGGGGGTTGTCACAGTGCAGGACCACCGGGTTGACGGGGTCCGTCTGCTGGAGCTCAAACAGCAGCTCCTCCATGGTCTGGATGGTGTTGTTTCGACACAGGTAGATCACCACCTTCTTGATCTGAAACATTAAACATAATCCATTAAACATTATCCATGGTCTGGATTTATATATTAAGAGTGTGGTTTCACAGCTGACTCCACACAGGAACTAATGGATACTTACATAAGGTAAGAGTGTGGTGTCACTACTGACTCCACACAGGAACTAATAGATACTTACATAAGGTAAGAGTGTGGTGTCACTACTGACTCCACACAGGAACTAATAGATACTTACATAAGGTAAGAGTGTGGTGTCACTACTGACTCCACACAGGAACTAATGGATACTTACATAAGGTAAGAGTGTGGTGTCACTACTGACTCCACACAGGAACCAATAGATACTTACATAAGGTAAGAGTGTGGTGTCACTACTGACTCCACACAGGAACTAATGGATACTTACATAAGGTAAGAGTGTGTTGTCACTGCTGACTCCACACAGGAACTAATGGATACTTACATAAGGTAAGAGTGTGGTGTCACTACTGACTCCACACAGGAACTAATAGATAAGGTAAGAGTGTGGTGTCACTGCTGACTCCACACAGGAACTAATGGATACTTACATAAGGTAAGAGTGTGGTGTCACTACTGACTCCACACAGGAACTACGGTAATAGATAAGGTAAGAGTGTGGTGTCACTACTGACTCCACACAGGAACTAATGGATACTTACATAAGGTAAGAGTGTGGTGTCACTACTGACTCCACACAGGAACTAATGGATACTTACATAAGGTAAGAGTGTGGTGTCACTACTGACTCCACACAGGAACTAATGGATACTTACATAAGGTAAGAGTGTGGTGTCACTGCTGACTCCACACAGGAACTAATATATACTTACATAAGGTAAGAGTGTGGTGTCACTGCTGACTCCACACAGGCTGATGAGGAACTGCAGAGACACACGCAGATTGTTGCTCCACCTCTCGTTGGACACCAGAGCATTCCAGGCGTTCTCCATCTCAGGACCGGGCACCTCGTCTCCATACTGACCATATATGGAAAATAACAACACAGCACCGGTGTTGATTTCGTCGACTAAAACTATGAGAAATGTCAGTCGCCTACCTTTTTTTTCGCTGACGAAAACTAGACAAATAATAACTAAGCTATGATGACGAAAACTAAGACTAAATATACAGACAATTTCAATCAAATGTGGAGAAGAGTAGTTTGGTTGCGCTCGGTTGTTGTGCTCTGAAAATAGCTGCCATAATACACACTGCCATTATGGGGCCATCAAGGCCGGCCAAAATGCATTTTTAGTCTTCTCGACTAGACTAAATCTTTCTAGACTAAAGGTGTTTACAGACTGCTGCGTTTTCGGACTCGTATATCGTAGCAAGATGACTAGCTAAATGAGTACCATTGTTTTGTCACTCAAGCAGTAAACAAAGCGACATCCCCTCTCCCTCACCTTAGCGGTCATGAACATGAGGTTGTTGAGCACCAGCGAGGTGGCCTGCAGCGAG